>NW_020837946.1:85652235-85794735 GCF_003676395.1 Aethalodelphis obliquidens | reverse complement strand
ATTTTAAATTCTCAATGCTACCTTGGGGCAGTCTTTGCTTTTGACAGTGTCAATATTCAAAATAACCACCACCTCCAAAAAATAAATAAATTGGGGAAAAATATTTAATAAGCAAAATCAGATGAAAAATCTTCAGTGTGGGATGTTGATGCTATGTGACTATTCTCTTATCACTAATACTACCTAAGGACCTGATCCAGCTGCATAGAACTCTCACAGCTGTTGGCTCAATGGACCACTTAAGCACTCCAGCTGCAGAAATGATGCACAATTCTTGAGGGGAAATCACCCACCTTCTCCAGCTGCAGAATGCCTAATTGGGCATTCCAAGCTTTGCACTTGGCAGTTGGACTATCCAACATTGCTTGTATAATAGCTGAATTGTTGACAGTGTTCTAGAAAAAAAAAAAATCTCTTGAGAGGGCTTACAATGGCCCCTAGGGAATAATGAATATACACCCATGTTTTTTTGACTAATGTTGGAAGTGCTTTTTTAACTGGATGCAATAGATACTACATAGATCCTTGTTCCTACAAGTGCAGGTGATTTATATAAGTTTTACAATATTTGTAAAGTTTTTATGGATAATGACTCACTAATTATCACAGATTAAGAAACTTGACATATACACGGGATAACTCTTCCTTTTAAGTCAACCAATAATATTTCATTTCCTTCTCACTCCATTTTTATTTTTGCGAATACATATACATAAACCGTCTATAAAGTAGATTCCTAAACTCATTTTCATTTGATGTCCTTATCACTTGAAGCTCATCATGGAGTAGCTATAGCTACCAAGATAGAACCATAATTTCAACAAAACTCACAGAACTTAGGATCCTCTTAAATTGAAAACTGGAGCCTTCTAAGTATGGAAAGGCATGGTTAGGATGAAGGTTTTAAAAAATGAATTTTTAGATCTCTCCCACCCCCTCAAAATATTCCCTGTTGGAGAAGATGCAAAGGAGAATCTGTGCATGGAAAACTATAAGCACTGTTGTGTAAGAAGAAATTAGGCATGGAAAGGACAAGGAAAGAAGATAATATTGAGAATGTGTTATTTTCCACGTATTTCGTGAGCATTATTTTACTGTCTACACACAACAGCTCTCAGATATAAATAGCATTATTCCCATTTTATAGAGGAGGAAAGTTGAGGCCCATGGAGGTTAAATGATCAGATGACTAAATCAGTTAAGTGGTAGGGTCAGGACGTAAAGCCATACTGGTCTCCCTTGAAAAATCCATGCTTTTTTCCTATGCTCATCTGCCACTTAATTAGAATTAAGATGATGATGAAGAATTTGATATGAAAATCATCACCATTTGAAGCTCGTATAATTCAGCATACCATTCCAATTATAGATATAGTTATATCTAACAAATTTAATCAAAGTGGAGCCCAAAATATCTGAGAGAAACAACTAAAAATAAATGCTTATTCCATTTATCAGCTGTTAAACCATAAGGTCTTTCCTAATTCATTCATTTCTCAATGTCTCCCCAAATTCAGTCTCTTGGAAGAAAGTGTGAGCAGTGGGATTGAGGAAGGGTCCTTCTAGTTCAACAGAGTCCACAAGTAAAAACATTACAGGGTCAGAGATAAAAGCCCCTCTGTGTCCTCAAACCACAGTTCATTCACTGGAACTGGCCAATGTCCTAGAATGATTTTATTTCACTTTTGTTTTTCAGCTGTATGGATCTATGCTTGAAAAACATTACATGCATATCCCTTAATACATGGATGAAGACCCGTGTTAATTAATACATGGTGTTGGTCATGCTCATTCAACTCAGGTTACCAGGGTCACCAGCTCCGAGACCGTGTCAGCCAGATGGCTCCGCTCTGTTTCACTGCATGGGCAGCACCCCTTATACGTAACTGCGCAGTGAACTCACGCCTTCCACCAGAGTGTAGACAGTTCAGCCCAAACCTGCCATCAGCTCAAATGCAGATGATGGTGTTAATCCCACTGTCTTTATAAACAAAAAAGAGCACATCAATTTTCATAATATCATTTTCCATTTCCAATATGAACATCTCAGTAGTCTTTAATCAAGTCGTAATTTCTGAGTTTATTCCAGTCTCAGGGGCCTCAGAACTGTGCTTCGGGGCAGAGGGAGAATGGCTGGATAATGTGCTGGAGGACACAGGCAGCTCCAGCAGCAGACACGCTCTGGACACCCCTGGCTCCTTGAATCCCTCTCTTCCTACCTCTTCCTCTTCCCCAAAGATTGGGTTAGTGGCTTGGGTAACCTTCTGTTTCCCAATTTCCCTAGCAATATTTTATCAGGAGCTTCCTACTCATTTTACTAATTGCTAATTAACCAAGACCAATCCCTTAAGAATCCTTGACAATGTAAGTAAAAAAAAATATTCTCACTTCCTCTTCTTGTGTGAAGCGTGGGACAAAAGCCTGATGCCTTACTTCAATGTTGAGCTGAAGGCTATACATAAGAAATGTGTGTAACTCGGATGTCATGATGGGTTTAGAGTACTGAGAGAACAATTAAGAGTTCCTATTAAAAGTCCATGGCCTACTGAAAATTTCAGAACCTCTCTGTGGCATACAAAAGTGCTAACAATAGGGCTTCCCTGGTGGCGCAGTGGTTGAGAGTCCGCCTGCCGATGCAGGGGACACAGGTTCGTGCCCTGGTCCGGGAAGATCCCACATGCTGCGGAGTGGCTGGGCCCATGAGCCATGGCCGCTGAGCCTGCGCGTCCGGAGCCTGTGCTCCGCAACGGGAGAGGGCACAGCAGTGAGAGGCCTGCGTACCGCAAAAAAAAAAAAAAAAAAAAAAAAAAGGGCTAACAATAGCTGAATTAAAGGATACATACTATCTAACCACCAACTTTCAACAAATCATTGCAGAAATAAAGAACCACCAGTTAGGATACAAAACCTAAATAACCAAAACAGATATTCACCTAGTTTAGTTTGTTTACCGAGGAGCTCAGGGAATATTATTAAAATGTTACCATCTTTATGGGCTTTGGAAGGGGAAAAAAAGTTTTATGCAGTATACTCAAAATACCCAATCAACGGTAAACCTCAGTTCACTGGCAACATAAATGATGGTCATAAGTTATGAAATAAAAATTGAATCAAATTAAACCCCTGTGTCATGAAAGAAACGTTTTGGGGCAGAGCATAAGTGATCTAGGAATTAGATCAACAAAACCACATGGAATTCCATGATGTTGTTTAGGGTAGTAATCTGATTAAATTATATTGCTCCAAAGCAGGGAGGTGGGAAGGGAACTAATAGGGCAAACATATATTTTGTGAAAGGTACAATTCTAGGCATTTTACTGCTATCATCTAACTATATCATATCAACAAAGCTATGGGGTATGTATGATTATTTCTTTCTATTATTATTTGCAGGTTGAACTTGGTAATGTGGAGGAAATCTACTTTATCCAAAATGATTTTTTTAATCAAGTTCCAGAAGACATCATCTACAGGGCAGTCACAGGGCACAGAACCAAAGGGCACTCTTTTGGCAAAGCCCTAAGGTGTTTTATAAGGTGAACACAAAACACAATATTTGCTTTCTGGATGACACAACAAATTTTTAAATCTCAAGTGAGTAGAAAGAAAATATGCTTATGAGTATTTTGTATTAATATTACCATATTAAATGATTTCTCAAATTTAAAAATAAAAAATGAATTACTGAATCTGATGGATACCATGACTGTCCTATGAAGAAATTAAAAAAGCAGATATCTGAATCTTCCTTGTACCAAAAATAAAGACAGAGAGGACAGTGTGTATGTCTTCCAGAAAAATGCCAGTCATCCTTTCCTTATAACCCCTAAAATACTGAAATCAGATAAATCAATGCATGCTTAGTCTACCTACATAGCCTTTACTAGTCTGAGACACAGAAAAATGTTTGGGTTAGAAACAACCCAAAAATGGAAGGCTTCTTGCTGTCAAGAAGCCTCCTATATCATTGAGTTTGTTAGCAAAACTAACCCAGGTTTTTCTTTTTTGTTTAGTCATTCTTTGGAGTGCAACCCAAGGGCTAGGACTATTGCTCCATCGATTACAAAGAAGTGAACCCATGGATCACTTAAGTCAGTTTATTATTATGGCCAAACCTTCTTGAAATACTTCAACAACTGTGATGTGTGCTTGGTCAAATCCAAATCTCTCACAGAAGAAAATATAATAGCAAAGGCTTCAGTTGTTTTATGCTAATGGTCTTCTTTCTAACCTAAAAAAAAAGAAAAGAGGAACCATTTCTATAACCACGGAATCTGTCAAGCAAACACCATGAACTTGAACTGCCAGGGAGAAGACATGATGAACTCCAGCTCAGAATCATATTGAATCAGGTTCAATTCAGGACATAAAATAAAATGAAAAGCCCAAACTAATTAGATTGTAATGAGCAGTTCATATGCCTTATGTCATTTTATCACATGCAGTAGGTGCTGTATCCCTACAGTGAATGACTTCAAGCAAGTCACCAGCTTGTACTGTGTTCAAGAATGCTAATCAGAAGGAAAAGGGTCTTTTTATGACATGCTTGAAGAAAACAAGATTGATTGTAGCTTCTTGATCATAGCAGTGCCTGTGGAATGGCTTTATCTCTATTAAACTTCACTTGCGTTTCTGGAAAGCATGGAATGTCCTAATGAGACAGGCAGAAATAAAGGAGTTCATTAGTACAAAACTGCTAAAGTTGAAATGTCATGTAAGAAGTTGGGAGCTGATATTCCGAAGAATATTGAGTCTGGGTCTGAAACTCAAATGTCAGTAACAGGTACCATTTTGGTTTCCTCAGACTCTTCTTTCCACATCTCAACTACCACATTAGTGGTTCAGCGAATTACAAATTCTGAGGCCCAGAAGGACTTTACTTATTTCATTAAATATCTCACAGCAAAAAAAAAAAAAATCTATAATTGTCATAAAGTCCCAAAGTGATTTTCATTGTATGGTACCATGGCCATGAGGGAACCAGATGAAACTAAATAAAGAGAAACTAACAAAAGTAATTCCATTATCTACCCTTCCCTTGCTCTGCTTTGTATCTCTGCCAACGACATTTCTTGGTCTCCTCTGCCAACTGGACTTTGATAACTTTGGCCTAGGGGAGGCACTGGCAGAATCCTGGGAGAAGAAAAAAGAGGAGTCAGAGTATTTTCTTCTGCTCTTATTTCCACCCTTTGCAATGATTCTATCTTCTCTGTGATTCTACTCCATTAGAGAAACTCTTACCTCAGTGCTCACAGCTCCAGTAGGAAAGTCCCCACCTGGGTTCTAGCTCCCCAACCGTGGTCCTCATCTCTAAGCTGTGGAAACAGTGCCTCCTCTTTGTGCCCTTCCCATCTTGGGGTAGTAGTAACTTCCTACTATTTCTGATTTCTAAATCATCTCACCACCCCCTTGCCAACACTTCCATCATCTATGCAACCAACTCCCTGTGTTAAATTGCCTCTGTTTGAAACACCTAGAATGTTTTTTGTTTTCCTGCCTGGACCATGATGAATAGAATCTTTTTTTATTTACAAAATTCCTTCTCAGAAATAGTATTTCTTTTGAAACTATCCTCATAAGAAAATAATCAAGGGAAGAATAAAGAGGAAATAAAATAACTACTGGAAGAAAAAGCATTACATGAAGCTCTATGACAATTTTCCCACAATACAGTTATTTATTTGCACAATCTGTTGCAAGCTTCTTCTAAAATGGTGGCAATTAGGAATCCTTGAACACTTGAATGTCTGCGCACTTCTAACCTTCTGCAAATATTCTCTAAATAATTTGTTTACATTCTATTTAACTGCCACTTAATTTGCTGCTAAAATTATGTTTTCTGTTCATATTCAACATTATATCTTTGGTATTTTTGATGCAACACATACTAAATTTCATTCACAGTGTCTTAGTAAAAAGAAATAATTGTGAAATAAATTTCAAGGTCAATAATGGAAGGGGACTAGATTTCATATGAGTTGTAAGATAGATTTTGGTTAAGAAAATAAAGACACTCTCCACACCCCCCATTTTTTGTAACCAGTCTTCTATCTGAAGAAACTTAAGCCAACAAGAGAAGTCTTATTTGTGATTTAAAAAGAAGGGAACTGGGTAAATATTTAGCCTATCCCTAATTATCCTTTCTAATACTGAATATTTACATTTCCACATAGTTGGAATTTTCTCTCAGCGATTTGGCAAGTATAAGTTATCCTTGCCCTCCAGACTCCCAGGTTCTATAAGCAGAACATCAATAGTTCCATTTTTAAAAGGCTGCAGTTTTATTATTAACAATTAATACTGGTTTTAAACATGAATACTCTGACTTGCTGTAACTGCAGTTACTTTACATTTACATTAAATAATATTAATGCAGGAGGCCCTTCATTGCTCACTGATGCCAAAGTTATTATAGCCCCCAAAGCCTATTTTGAAATCCTCCCACCAAAATTCATTTAATACATCAGAAGTGCCCAACAGAGAACTATTGTGGCGAATTGCCCATGGTTTTTAAGTAGTGAAAATACAGGCATCTCATTTTTAATGTGGAAGGTTGGCCAGCCATCCATGGCTACCAGCAAACAATGACTGCTCTGACTCCATCTCGATAACAGCCTGGTCAGATCCAGGCTTAGCCTTACCTCTCTTCACTCCAGCATATTATGAATGTCCAGATAACATTTTGAATTTAAACCATGTCTTACAAAATCAACCTGAGGAGATAAACCTGATCCCCAGGGTTTTTCCCTGGAGCTAGAAAGATCCAAGAAAGATTAGAGCCACTCCCAATAAAAGCCTCAACTTCAAAGAAGCTGAGAGATTTAACTAACAATGGTGATGTCTTCCTACTGAAAAGGGGTGAGTGTTTTATGTTGCTAGGGCTGCCATAAGGATATGCCACAGACGGGGTGGCTTAAACAACAGAAATTTATTTTCACACAACTCTGGGAACTAGAAGTCCGAGATCAAGGTGACGGCAGGGTTGGTTTCTTCGGAGGCCTCCCTCCTTGGCTTGCAGATGGCCGCCTACTTGCTGTGCCCTCGCACTGTCTTTTCTCTGCGCAAGCTCACCCTTGGTCTCTCTGTGTTTCCAAATTTCCTCCTCCTATAAGGATGCCAGGTGGATTGGATGCAGGCCTGCCCTAACAATCCCATTTTTATTTAATTACCTCTTTAAAGTCTCTGTCTCCAAATCCAGTCACATTCTGAAATAATCAGGGTTACAGCTTCTACATATGAATTTGGGGGTAGTGGTGTGGGGAGACGGGATACAATTCAGCCCATAACAATGAGGCTGGAAGAAGTTATCTTCTTTGACCCTGTACTCTCTTTTCTGAAAACTTTTCCTCCCTTGGTGTTTCACTCATCCAATATCTTTATTCTTAAAGATCCTTTACTCTTCAGTTCTAGCAAAACTCCTTAGAATAGGATGTGAAAACTCATGTCACACTATGATTTAAATGATAACTAAGTCTTGTGTATTAACTTTTTCAAGTATATTTGCTTTGAAATAGGGGTTGAGCATTAATTTAAAAGAATAAAATTGTGTTTGTGAAATTGCAGGCACCAGCAACCCAAACCAATGTAGTATTTTGTGTCTTTCCATAGTCTTTGCAATCACATCACATCTGGAGCCATCTCAGACACCTGCTTGAAAAGTCAGCTTTGGTCCTTGTCCTACTACACTACCATCATTATCATTCAAGCCTACCTGACATTTTCTTTATTATGGTACATTCATTGAGTGCCAGTGGGATGCTACATCCAAGGAAGCTGCTAAAAGTTGGTAAGTAGTTCTTGAATACAAATCTCCAACCCAGAGCTGCTAGAAATTATGTTTATGATTCAATAAAGGGGTTTTTTTGAGTATTGCCTAAACTGTGCCCCAGCATGACCCAAGTGGACTAATCCTGCTAGGGGTACTATTTTGGGATATCATAACTCTAAGCTTCTGGCTATTTCTAGTCATTAAACATCCCATGGAACTTTTCATAACACTAAGAGTATTTAATTCCCAGCTTCTGGCCAAATTCCAACTGGAAAAATTATGTTCTGCTTACTGTACCTAAATTCTCATGTGGAATTATGAGAGATTCATTGTCTTATGATATCATCTACAGAATTAAATTGTAATCTATAGACTGTGCTGTATAGTTTGTAACACGGGAGAATGCAGGTGTTATATAAATCTATAAGTTGTATTACCAGTCAAACTCAATTCAGTCACTACATTTCTTCAGGGTCTTTGAAATAATGTGCATGTTAAAATGCAGTTGATAAGTGCTAAATTTTATGTTGTCTTAAACCACAGGGAGTAGAACCCAGGAGTTCACCATAAGAGACTCTTCTAACAACAGGAAAATAGAGCCTCTTTGCCTGAATTTCATTATTGTTCACGTTCTTGCTTGGGAATTCAGTTTCTACTCAGAAACACACAAAATGTTACAGGCAACTTGAAATCATTAGGTTCTTTTGATTATATGGGAAGTTAAGAAGAACAAAAGCCTGGTCTTCTAATACACCATACCCACATGAGTGAAGTTTCCAGTTTCCAGTTAGAGGGGAAAAGAACACCAATTTTTCAAAGGTCTGGTCACCCAACATTCAAAAGATTAACAGAATTTTCTCAATGAGGAGTTTCTACAACCCAAAAGGCCTTAAATGGGCCAGGAGTAACCGCGGCTTTTGCCCGAGGGGGGTCTGGCAGGCATCTAGTGCCAAGGTCAAGGGATGGGATGGGGGACCAGAAACACTGGCACTGGGTGAGGGCACCAGTAGAGGACACTGAGAGGGAGACTGCTAGCTTTGGCCAGTCTCAGCTTCACAGACAAAAGGGACTCAACTTGCCCCCATATAACAGTAACGGGAGGTGCCGTGGAGCCAGGTGAGGGGCATTTGTTCTCATTACTGTTCAAGTGACCTGACATCTCGTGGGCAACATGGACAGATAACTAATCCTTTTAAGCTGGAGCAGAGGAAAATGTTCTTTGCAGAACATCTAGACTTATTCTCTGATTGTGATTCCTATTTAAATGACTTCAGGAGTTTCCTGTGTCCAACCAGCTGTCCCAGGTGAGGTCTGCATCTGCATGGTCCCACCAGGATGGAGCAGCCATCCCTATCCCGTCCCTGGAAGAGGGCCTCCAGAACAAAATGTAATCGTGTCTCTTTGGAACCCTTTTATAACTCTTACATCAAGAACACAGAACTCATATATCCAACCTGCATCCCTAGACCACATGTGGAGCCCTGATTCTCTTGATCCCTGTACAGAGACAATGGGAAACAGAAATCCTGGAGCCTCGAAATTTAGTTCATTTACAAATTTATTTTTCTCCTACTTAATTGTGTTTTATTACTCTCCAAATAACATTCTGACATGGCTAAACAGAACTCCAAATGGAATAGATCTCCAAATATTGATTGAACTGATTTCCTTCTGGTCAATAGGACAGTAAATAGCATGTCTCATCAATTCAAATGTGAGAGACTTGATCTAAACTAAGATAGTTTAGGAAAATCGAGTTACAAATCTTTAAAGAACCAGTATATATTTGGTATTTTATTGTACATTTAATTCCAAAAATTTTCACCCTTTCTCAAGAAAATATAACAAACTGGAAAACTATAAAAATGTATTTGGTGAAAGTCTAAGAGTTATATTCTCATTTAAGCTGTTTCCACTTTTTCCCCCCTCTTCAAATTTTGAAGCCCTGTCTTTAAAACTGTTACATACCCAGAAGGGTTGGCAGAATTAGGACTGGAAAAAAATAGGATATGATTTGTAAAATTATCTTCATATATTTGAATAAGGTATGCTTCCCCCTCTCAAACTTATTCTGTAAAATGGCTCTTATAGCAGTTGTTAACACCATAGCGTGAATATGAGGCAATGTGCTATCTCTCTCAGTAATATTTGCATTTTGGATCTCATTTCTAATTGTGGAATGAAATAATCTGTTCCAGATAAAAGAATTTTAAGTGTAAGCCCAGAAATTATTTTTGAGCTCTACTTGATCACCTTTTTTTGGTAGCTTGAAGGGAAGACTCACAGAAAGTAGTTTTTCTTGAGAGAATATTCTCTTCCTGCCAATTTTGCTTTACAAAACTACATTGTTTTACATTATGTATGTTAATCAATGCACTTGGAGACTGTAGGGAGCTGGAAGGACTTTAAAGTTTATCTAATCCAATCCCCTCATCCAACGACTTTAAAATAATAAATCTACAGCCATGTTTAAACTAATCTTTGATATAAACAACTCACTGTTTCATAATGGTCTTTCTCCAGATGAATCTACATCAAAGCCATGATTAGTAACTGTCTCTAGTGCATGTGTCTTTATATTTAGACATGTCCATTTGCACAAGCACAGAAACGTGGCTGGTGAGGTGATGCTATAGAACCACCCACATGGATTGTGTGCTGCAAGTTGTTTTCTCCAGGATGGTGATAGATGTAAGCAATGTGTGATCTCGAATCTCATCTCCTTATTGGCCAGTAGTAAACACGTGTGCAAGAGCAGTCTGGGGTCAGGGATGAAAATGTGACCCTTGAAAGAGAGAGGTTGACAGGCCACCTGGGGAAAAGCCCCTGATCGAGCTTCATTGGCATAGCGCTCTAACCAAGGGGCTCACCAGACACAGATACATACCAGTAGGCACACACCCATCTTAAGATGAAATCACTTAACCATCACTGGCTCACTTTTCAGCAAATGAATGTTAATGCATTATCAAGTTTCCAAGCAATTACTCAAATCATTAGAATGTGCTAGGTCTCTCTTTCTCTTTTACTAAAGAGTGTGTTGTTGACTGGTGTTGTGAATGACCCACTTAAGGAGGTGGAGTTTATTCTTATTATTCATAACAGACTTCACATAGGCCCTGGTGTACTCTACAAGGCTTGACGCTCCAAAGCTAGAGATCACAAGTTACCCGTGACCTGATGGAATTTATTTATTTATTTTTATTTTTTATTTTTTTGCAGTACGCGGGTCTCTCACTGCTGTGGCCTCTCCCGTTGCGGAGCACAGGCTCCGGATGCGCTGGCTCAGCGGCCATGGCTCACGGGCCCAGCCGCTCCGCGGCATGTGGGATCTTCCCGGACCGGGGCATGAACCCGCGTCCCCTGCATCGGCAGGCGGACTCTCAACCACTGCGCCACCAGGGAAGCCCTGGAATTTATTTTTTTAATGACTGTATTTCATCTTAACTCATGTTGTCATGTGGAGCCGTGACATCGCCTAAATGTAGTTAAGCCATAAACGGTACCATACTCTCCTGTTAAAATATTATGAGTATCTTACTAGGCTCCTGTAGCCTTTAATAAGAGGCAAAGAGAGAATCCAGATTTCTACATTTCTCTTTTTCCATGGTAGACATGAACTTAGCATGCTTTCAAGAAAAGACTACAATTGTATGATTATATAACAAAGGTAATTTTGTTCAGGATTTTGAATGAAGGAATTCAGAAAATAAAATGCAAACAATATAGAAATCTCTAAATCTTAAAGAGCTTGAAATCTACTTTAGAGCTTTATCTACTTTATTTTACATGTGTGGAATAAGAATACATCTCGAGGAAGTAAATGTAAGACCCTCCCCAACTCTTAGTTAGGACACTGATGTCCCAATCTTGTCATTGTTGTTTTCAATTACCAGGCATTTGCCCAAGAGGGACATATTAAGCAATATAGCACCAACATAGAAAGCAGATGCCTGTAGTTTGCCAGAAATCCAGAAGCCCACTGCCATCTCAGGAGGTCTGTTCCAAAGCAGCTCTGAACAGGGCAGTGTGTCATTTGAAGGGGGTAGGACTGTTCCAAGACCTTCAGTAAAATTCAAGCCTGCAGAACAGTGACCCAGACCTTCACTGCAGTAGATCTTTCCAAAGGGAATCTAATGCCAGCTAACCATCCTAGAGGATAATTCCTGTGCTCTAGATCCACTGTGCTCTAAGTCACCAGTGATAGCAGGAATCATAATGCAGAACTCCCTGATACCAGAGGGTCTAGAACACAATCTTACATGTAGTAAGTGCTTAACAAAATATGTTTATTTAAGAATATTGCATGTTTAACAACTTAGTTGACATTATCACCGTCTTCATTCACTTTTATTCCAACTGCACCAAGAGCCCAGCAGGAACTGATCTCTTGCTACTTAGATTCCTGAGTCTAGAAATTGAGTGAGTCATACAGCAAGCTTAGAAAGAGAATGCTGTTTGGACTATCTGGGCTAGTATGCAAAATCTAGCTAATGGTTAATTCAATCCATCCTCCATATAAACTGGGAGAAAGATAAATTCAAAAGATATGAAAAAGATGGGACAGGGAAACAACAGCTTTTGAGGTCTCGAATTTATTTATATCAAAGCAGGTTCAGGGCTTCCCTGGTGGCGCAGTGGTTGAGAGTCCGCCTGCCGATGCAGGGGACACGGGTTCGTGCCCCGGTCCGGGAAGATCCCACATGCCGCGGAGCGGCTGAGCCCGTGAGCCATGGCCGCTGAGCCTGCGCGTCCAGAGCCTGTGCTCCGCAATGGGAGAGGCCACAACAGTGAGAGGCCCGCGTACCGCAAAAAAATAAAAAAAAAAATAAAAAAAAAAAAAAAGCAGGTTCATTATTTATATCTATTTGATATAAGATTACTCTCCAGATCCAAAAGGAGTGACTTTTGGAGAAAACAGAACAATACAACCACACATTCATTCAGATAACTAAAATCTACGCAGAATATGTTGGTTAATTTGCCTGCCATGCCCAATTCTAGCTGAAATTGTCCTGTTCACAGTTCCCTGCATGGGAAATAGTCTTAGGCTGTTTTGTGCATAAGTTCGTCCACTGATACAACCAGTAATAGAGACCATTGGCCAAGAAGGAACCAATACATTTCTTTCTCCTAAATTATTTCTAGGAGATGCATTCCGATGGGGGTGGTTGCTAGACCTGATAGATCGTGAGTACGGTCAGGGTCAGTGGCCATGTTGGGTCACACCCAGAATAGCTAAGCTGAGAAACACTCTCCAGTAAGAGCCTGACCTACTTCAAACAGAGGTTTTCACGAAATCCAAATGCCTTGATGAGAAAAGCACCCTCCATAGCTTCCAGGGTTCAATCTCAGAAATACCCAAACTTTTAAAAAAGAAAAATGTTCAGGCTAATGAAAGGATAAAGGCCTTATAGATGGAGAGATAAAGACAAGTTTTGAAATTCAGGGACAAATTAAATCTAAAAATATCAAAAATTAAATTTATTTCATGTTTCCCTTAAACACACGAATGGATGTAATGTGATAACCACAGTATATGCCACCAATAGCGATAGCACCAAAGAGAATTAATATCTAATTTTGTAAAAGTTATTTGGGGGTTTAATTTATGTAAACACTATTTGTTAGTACACTTCATCCTGCACTATAGTTTAGTAGGCAACAAAAACTTCAGTGCCAAGATACTAGCCAAGAGGATCTGGAATAGAAGCTCTAGTAGGCCCCTCTGGCTAAACTGGAGATAGTTACAACGTCATTGAAATGATGTGTACATGATTTTGCAGAAGTAACACCAGCACCGGGCATTTACAAATATGCTTAATTCTCCAAAACTTCTACAAATGTTTAAGGATAGAAATAGAAAATGATGCTTTAAACTAAAAGCAGCCTTGCAAGTAATTACATGCCCCTTTGCTCAGGGTGATAAATTACACTTGCTCATGCTTTTTATACTTTTTCTATGACTTATGAGAAGATTACAGGTAATTTTTTTCTTTCCATTGATGCTAGTAAAGTTGCAACCAGGCCGTCCATGTCTGTCTGGGACAAAACAACTTTGATTGTGATCTGGAGCCAAAACAGGTGGTGAGCGAATGTAGCAGCTAAGATGTTAGACTGAAAACTAAGGAGGGGGTGGGCGGGTGGAGTAGAGAATCACCAAAGACCAGTTTGCCACTGGGAGGACAGCTGTGTGAAATAAAACTCAACTATGATCAAAATTGCAATTGACAACCTGAAGACAAATGGAGAGCCGGGAGACAGACAGCTCATTGAGGAAGCTTGGCACCCACGAGTTTAGCCAGAGCACTGTGTAAGGAAAATAGAATGCAGATGGGGAGAAAAGCAGCGGAGACGTGGTAAGAGAAGGGAATGTAAACATCAAGTCCATCAGGTGAACTTGAATGCATTGTGCAGGGTATGAGGCTGGGTCTGCTGGGTTCAGAACTGGTCTTCAGGGAAGACCATCCTCAGCATGAACATGACTTTCTTCCATGGCCACAGAGCACATGCCTTTTCACCACCTTCCCAGGTAAATTATACTTTGCTTCATGACTATCCTCTCACCCAGGCATCCCAGTTCAAAGATCTTTCATGGCCACGTGTTCTTTCATAGTGACCATGGCGCTCTCAATGTCCCAAGCAAAGGATCATTTTGGAAAGATTACCCAAATATGCATTCTGTTGCTATTTCTCTCACAACTCACGATTATTTTTGGAAGAGGGAGTCTCTCCATTGCTATGACCTCTACCTTTGTCCATACCTTGATTTTGTGCTAGCCTTGGACTGGCGAAGTCACATCTACTGTGTCTCTTGTTTTAATGTAAAGTTATTCCAATGACTTCACAAGAGGGTTTTTTTCCCCTTTTAGAATCTTAAAATTTAAAAAGTTGTTTGTGGACAGCTAGTACAACTTCCCTCTCCTGTAGGAAATCATCAATCAGACTCAATCTTACTATCCACTGTGGGAGAGGTCTTGCTATAAAGTTCTTTTATAATATTGATTCTCAAATAGTTCTATTTATTTATACTTCTACTGTTAAAGAAACACACATACAACCTGTTCTTCATGATAGTCCTACATATATGTAAAGATGGTAGTCATTTCTTTAATCTTCTCTTCTAAAGGTTAAGTTATCCTGGTCCCTTTTCTGATTTAACTTACAAGATAATTTCTACAATTTTCACCATCCCAGCCATTCTTTTATACACACAATCCTTTCTGCCAGTGCTCTTCTTCAAATGTGGTACCCAGACCCTAGTATAGTCCAAGCAATACTGAGAAATAGGAGATTGTAATTTCACACACACACACACACACACACACACACACACACACACTATATATATATATATATATATATATATATATATATTTTTTTTTTTTTTTTTTTTTTTTCCGGTACGCGGGCCTCTCACTGTTGCGGCCTCTCCCGCTGCGGAGCACAGGCTCCAGACGCGCAGGCTCAGCGGCCATGGCTCACGGGCCCAGCCGCTCCACGACATGCGGGATCCTCCCGGCCGGGGCACAAACCCGCGTCCCCTGCATCGGCAGGCGGACTCCCAACCACTGCGCCACCAGGGAAGCCCCAAAATAGATATTTTAAAAAATCTATACAGACTAAGATCTTGCTAGCTTCTTAGTAGCTACTTTATACTCTCGGCTTATACTGAATGTGTCATCACCTAAAACCTAGCTTTTTTCTTTTCTGCATTATCAATAGCTGTTATTTTCCATCTTCTGAAGATAACCATGTGGATGAAGGAGGATTATGACTTAGTGTTCAAACATGACCCAAAAGGCAAAATCAAGAGATGGATCCATGCTGAACCCCAAAATTTAATGAATGGCCATCAGCCTTTACCAAAGAATGCTAGATATCATCTGTTTGGCTTACTTCCATCACACTGGGGCCAAGACAGTCCATGGGTTTAAGGAGACCGGTTGCTTGGGGTCAGAGCATTGGTCTGGAGATCCTGAAATTTCTGCCGAAGGTTAGAATGATTTCTGGAATCTAGGGCAAGTTCAAACCTGCGGGGGCTTCCAGTGTCCACGCTATGAAGACACTTTGGATTTCAGAGAATGAAATTTGGCAAAGAGAATGCATAAGAGTGTCTTGAGAAATAATAGCTTCAACCAGGATATATGGTAGCTGGTATGAAAGGCAAATTGCAAGGCATCAATTAATGAGTGAGTAAAGAGAGAGAGAGAGAAGACAGAAGATAGTAAGGTCCAGAGAAAGTTTTCTGTTTGTATCTCTGGGTGATGGAAAATAAAAACATCTGTGAACAGAAAGAAGGAGCTAATGGAAAGAGGAATCACTCATGAAATTGTGGGATCCCAAAGTGGAAGAGAAGGGTGTAGGTACACACAGAGTGGCTATGCCAACAGCCCATTTGAAGCAGCAGCCTCTCAGAAGAGGCCCAGGGCAGTGAGAGCACTAGACTAAGAGTCCAAAGGCCTGCGTGTTAGTCCTAAATCTGCCCCCAATCCACCGTGCAAACCTGGGCCAGTGCCTCGTCTCTCTGAGCCTCTGTTTGCTCAGGGATAAGGGAGGTGGCCTGGATCCTTCTAGCTCGTAACTGACCAGGAACAGGTAGAACCTAGAGATGTGGAGAAGAAGAAGGACGAAGGGAAAGGAAGATCTAAGTAACCTGCGTGTTCTCAGGAACTTAATAAGCAGCATAACCTGATAACGGTGGTGGTGAGGGCAACACATGGGGTACTGGATAGAATGAGGATCGGCAGAGGGAGCGCCAGGGTACAGCAAGGCCAGGAGAGACCTCGGCACAGCAGAGTGGCTAAAACCTTGGGAGTCAGACCATTTCCAAATTCTGGCTCAGCCACTTCCAGGTTATGGGACCTTGGACCATCTGCTTAATCCCTCTAAACCTATTGCCTCATCTGTAAAATGAGGATAATGGTTCCTTTGTGATTAGTATAAGAAAGTAAGGGATTAATGAAGGAATTCAATAAGATAACATATGTATAGTACTTACCTTATTGCTAGGCCTTGAAGTGGTTTGAAACAAGCTCAGTGCAGTTTAAATAAATAGAAGAAGAACACAGCTGAGGGTAAATAATGGAAATCCATGTGACCTCCAACCACGGGAGTCTATAACTTTCCCTTGTACTGTCTGTCTGTCATCTTGAAGTGAGAGTAGGTAAGGCAATGAATGAAAAGGATTCAGAGTTTGGTGGAAGCAGAGGAGGAAGTTAAAGTGTTTGGGGAGGGCAGACAGATGTGTGACTGACCAACAGGCAGAGAAGGAAAAGGGAAGGGCCATTTGACTGGAAACCAAAGGGAAGTGCACAATTCCAGGGGCTGAAGGCCTGGGGGGTGAGAGTCTCCAGTTCAAAAGAGATATGTGAAGCCCGAGCTTTGGAAGATGTGGTCAGGAAAAGGAAACACAAAGGGTAAAAAACTGAAAAGGGTCAAAGAGAAAAGTTAAAAAAAAGAAAAGAAAAAAAGGAGAGAAGGAGAGAGACAAGACAAAGCAAGATGTAAAGAAAATTTCTGGAATGACCGATGTTTTTTAAAAACTGTTTTCCTGGCAAATTAATTTTATTGTATGATGTTTTATACTTTTTAAATATTTTACACGTGGTGACCTAAATCAGAAGAAAATCTAAAAAAGAGTGGCTATATGTATATGTATAACTGATTCACTTTGCAGTACAGCAGAAACTAACACATTGTAAAGCAACTATACTCCAATAAAAACTAATTAAAAAATAAAAGTAAAAATAAATAAATAAATATTTTATAACGTGTAATGTATTATTAGTTAAATCAAAATATTTAATCAAGATAAAGTAGTAATAAAACACAAATAGTGGCACTAGAGAGGAAGTAGCTCAGAGGATGACTTGGTCCCTGGGTCCATCTCTTGAAGAGGAGGGAAAGTCAAGTTCCCTGGAGACACAGAGGCCAAGGATCCTTACCTTGTACTGGGCATGTTTGCCTTCCTCATAAATTTGAAGAGGCATTCACAAGTATTTTTCGTGCTGGTGGTAGGATAACCATATAAGTAAGCCTGCTGAAAACCACCATCTAGATTCATTAGCAAATGCCTCAATTATCGTAACTTACAGAGCACTTACTCAAGTGCCAGGCACCACTCAACACTATTTTATTTAATCCCCACCAGAAAAGCCTAGGAGAAAGGGACTGTGAATTTGCACATTTTGCAGATGAACCGAAGCACAGAGACGTAACCTCACTTGCCTGAAGTCACTGAGCCAGGCAGTGGCAGAGCCAATACTGACTTCTCAGCCCCTGCGTTCAACGGTCAGATAATAGAGAAATTGCAACGCAGAGACAAACTCTCAGCAAATTGTTTTATGTTTTTCAATTGAAAGAAAATTCATGAATCATAATTTTTTTCTCTTAACATTTTACTTTGTGCAATTCTACAGCCCATCTTTCCTGGAATAACTTCCGATATTCACCTGAGGTTTTAGCACCTTGTCTAGAAGAGTGTACTGGGGGGTCCAAGGTGGAAAAATTAAAATAAAATAGTAACTGCAAAATGTTGAACAAACTTGTCCAAAAATCTCAGTTTTTCAAGATAGCAAATTTTGAAAAACTTTATTATAAAGTCCTGAAAATGTAATTGTATCTTGGTAACACTATTAAATATGTATACTGTGGTCTTTTTGACAATTGTATTAATCCCTTTACAAAGCCTTCAGAAGTTCCATCACAGAAGCATGGATGCTGTTTTGATCTATTTATTACTCTTAAGTGTTCAGAGAACTGTCCCTATTTTCTAATTAACACTTTTAAAGATAAAAAGCCATGTATTAAATCAATCTGAATGATGGTTGTTTGTGAATCCCACAAGATAAGGCAATTTGCATGTTCACTTTGTACTTACAAACTAAATCTGCGCATCTCCAAAGCAGCCCCTTATAATGTAAACCTTTTGTGAGTATTTGTAACTTGAAAGAAAGTTTGGCCTACTACAGAAGCAGTGCCAATTATCTGAAGGGCTTCATTACCGAACATGATTAAGATGCAAAGATACTGGGTTGTTATTTCATATTGTTTGCTATGGAATTTGAGGAAATGACTTTTAAAGCATCCAGGATTATAGATTATTACCTTTTTATGGGAAACTAAAACAACTCATTTCCCCCAACAGTTAACTGCTTTCAAAAGTAGCCGGTTGCCACTCACTAGGAGTAAAATTCCTTTGATATGAATTAAATTGCTTGCTGATGAAATGCACCTTTCAGCGACCTGTTTGAGTTTCAGCTGATGCTGTAGCATACTTCGTGATGTGAATTCCAGCATTTGTGCTAAATCACAGTGGTGATTTATTATTGGATTTTCAGTTCTGATGACTCAGCACTGTAAGATGTTTACCAAATTAGACTTTCAAGAACAATGGCACTGGTCTCATTAAATAGCAGCCTTTGTTGCCAATACAGGCTATTATTTCCACATGGTTACGGTGTGGTGTGTTCACACGTGGGGCACTCATCAGATAGGGTTTCTTTGCTTTCGCAGGATCTGTCTTCATTGAGCTTTACGTGCTCAATCCACTTTGAAACCATGTGTAAAAGCCCCAGTCTTCAAAATGCAAAAAAGAATCCTTTAATTTTTCTAAACAGTTCAACCTGTGCTTTCCCTTTGCCAAATAATTCAAGAAACCAGAAAGATCATATTGGCTAGTGAAAATGGTATCAGATTTTTCTACAACAGTCGACCTCTCTTGCACGGCTCTGTAAAAGATGTGAAAAAAAACTATTGGGGCACCCTATTCTGAGACGGTGATGCTGACTTTTCCTGGGAAAAAGCAGGGGATTTTTTTTCTTTATTCAACACGTATTTATTGACGGTCCACTGCATATCAGGTGTTGTTATCCTGTTGTAGGTGCCGCAGATAAAAATGTAAACATGAAATCCTTGTCTTCATGGGGTTTACTTTCTAGAGAAGATGACAAACATAAAACAAATAACTCAATAAATATAGAAAATAATATCAGCTCACAATTTCTACAGGTGCTAGGTATGGCCACGAAAATTCAAATGTTTCAAACCTCAACAAAAGCGAGGGAACTAAGGCTTGCTTATCCCAAGAGTGATATTGAGCTTATTTTAACAAGAAGGAGCTTCTTTTATAATACATCTTTACTACAGCAACTGCTTCTTAGGAGCCCATGCACAGATTTCATATTTTAGGTTCAGTTACAAATTTGACCTCATCATCGTAGCACTTTCCAGCACTTTATACTCTTGAGTCTGAATTGAAACCATCAGAGGGTGCACCTTTGTCGACTATTCTGGGCACGTTTACTTGTGATCCAGCCCATAGAAAGAGCAACTACACAATCTTTTTGAGGCCTCATCTATCACTATTATTAGATGATTAACAAAATCATACTTCTTTTCTTTATTATGTCATGATTATAATGAGACTAAATATGGACAACTCAAATCCTAATGCAATGGATCTCAGAATTTAGCGCTTTTTTTCCCCCTGAAAAACACATGGCAAGTGATATTCACACGTGGGACACCGTTACGTGGACCTTTAAGGATTTATGCGATCCCTGGGACATTAGTTATACCTCCACCTTCTTCTCATTCATGCAAGAATGCAAATGGGAATATCAGTGAGTGGGAATGAAATTCTTATAGGAATAACTTTGAATACTCTACTTGAATTTATTTTTTAAATTAATTTTTATTGGAGTATAGTTGATCAAATTTATTTTTAAGTAAATCCTTTGAAAACAATTATTAATCACAAATTACTTGTGAACCATCTCCCAAAGAATCACAAGTGTGCATGCCACAACAGTGTATTTAGAACCACTGACCCAGGTAGACTGATTCTTCTAAAGTTGGATAATCATATGTGATCTGAATTTTTAGAAATTCATTATGCAGCTAAATACCAATAACCACAGAGAACCACTGCCATAATTTAAGCACTTAATTTGCCTTATTACTATCGTTTTCTCCTACTTGGCTTCCTTTCTCTCTTCTGTATGAAAGATTTGATGGTAGACGAGGGCGGGGTTGCTGGTTAGCTCCCCCTGAAGCAGGTACTTTCATTCTGGCAGTTGCTGTGTCTTTCAGACCACCACTGACAAGGTGTTGATATATGGAAGTAGTTACCTCGGGTTGACTGTTCCTGCAGCCAGGCCGGGATCACTCACTTCCATGGAAAGCTCAGCGGTCCCTGCCAGCTCCTCTGGTCCACAGATGTCTCAGGAGGGAGCCCCGCCCTTTCTGGTTGCAGCAGTGGGATTTGCAAATGATCAGCGCACCAGCGTTGTAACCGACCTTAAGGTGGACTTCCACAAAAGGTAGGAAACTTGTTGGCTTCAGAAAAAATTTTTTTTTAATGTTTGATACACTCTAAAAATTTTAGAAAGAATTCCTTCTGTTACGGTTCAGGTGGGAACATTTTGTTCTTTCTGTGAATGAATTCTTTGCTTATTTTGGGGTGAATGTGGTTTTACATACCCTAAGTTTAACTAGAAATCCTTCTGCAAATGCAAACTGAAAGCACACTTTCCTTCTCATTAAATTTCATTTTACCAAAAGAAAGATCTAAGTATAACTGTAACAGGATCTAAGCAGAGCTGTAAACCAGAAGTACAGGGCTGCCTTGTAAACAGTACAACATGAGAACACTTGGGAAGGTCTGTCTCTCCATTCTGACTCGATAAGTAATTGCTGTGTGAAGTCGAATCTATACATCATGTTGGTTGCTTAAACCCAAATAGCATGACTGTGTAGGCTTGTAGGAGTTCTTTTAATTATTGTGAGACAGGAAACAAGTTCAATAGCAAATGAAATCATTAGATATGATTTTATAGAATAATGTGACTGCTCTTTGATATGCAGCATTGTTGGAGTTTTATTTTTCCACATTTTAGTGAATACATGAAAACTTTCTAGAATTAGACATCCATTGGTGTTAAGAAAAGCCTTGCTTAAAGACCAATTTAAAAAATTCAACGAGGGGAAGGAAAGTATAAGAGAAGAAAAAAGGGAAATGAAGGAAGAGAAAATAAGACAGAATGGAGGGGAATGGAGGGGAAGAAAAAACTGAACAAGGAGAGAAGGAGGGGAGGAGGAAAGCAGGGAGGGAGAGAGAGTAAAAAGAAGAGAAGAAATTATAGAAGTTAAGTCAACTGACAGTGCAATTACTTAAACACACTGAACTTTCAGAGTGGATCAGCGAAATGTCAGAAAGCTCAGGTGTTTGTGTAACTGTGATATATTCAGAAAATTCACACTGTTAAATGAGCCTCAAATGCTCACTTCTACCTGTGTGATACAGAAACACGCTGTTAGTCTGCCGGGCTGTAATCAAAATGAATGCCAAAAGGAAGGCATGGCATGGAAGGCTTGCGAGAGCTTTCTGTCTGTACACCTCTAGTAGTGACTCATAGAATTTGTACATTTATATCTTATCTGCTATTAATAGGGCACATTGGTTGTATGTTTTGATTGAATACTTTTAAGGACATGCCACTATTTTATGAAGAAATTATTTTTAAAACACGATAAAGATTCAGTGGGTTTTTTTTTTCCTGGAGAAATAGTTTAAAGGTTAAATATTCAAATCCAGTTTATGATCCTAGAGATTGGAAGACTGAGATAATGATAAAGAACTAGAAAGAGGGAACCCACTTGCATGAAGCTAGGATACAGGTCTTAGAAGGACAGCCTAGGATTCTGCAGAAGGAGACATAAAACTAAAGAAGATATTTGATACCCTTTTACCATGCAGATGTAAAACAACAAAACTAACAGCCATTTTTCGGATTAACTGTATTATAGGAGCATTTGCTTCGTGAAATTACTATTTACAAAAGGACGTGCCATATCTGAATGTCTGTAAGAGAAAATCATCCTATTAATTACAAAGTTACTTTGTACTGAAAATCTTTGGTTCCACTGTAAATGTTTTTGTTAATGGAGAAAACATTAGAGAAAACTTTTCCATCTCCATATTAGTTTATCCTCACCACATGGTTAGAAATTAAGATTTCTAAGATCTTTGCCTAACACAGATACATGTTTCTCTTTCTACAAGTATCAATTATTTATTCTTTTGGCTCTCCATTCATCACTCTCAAATGGAGAAAATATAGAAATTGTATGTACTATGGATTTGCTTGTCTGCACTCTATTATAAAGCAATCCTTGCCCACATTTAAAGATGTATTTAAAGAGAATTTAAATATAAACAGATTCATATGCACATGCATACATAAAGGAAGAAAGGAAAAGGAGGAAATGTTATGAGATTTCCTTTCTAATTTTTTTCCACAAATCACCCTTTCTTACACGTCTAGTGTTCAGAGTATACTCTCTTAAACAGATATTTGTCGTCTCATCAGTGTAGTACACTAAGAGCAAATGAAGCTGCCTTTTAATATTTGTAAATTTTTTCTTGGGGTTTGTTCCTGCTTAACTACAAAGTTACTATAGTGGCAATATGTTGGTGGCTCACGCTGTCCAAAAGTAGTTAAGTCCAAATGCTAGAAGGAAGCATAAATTCAGGACCAAGGTGGATGCTGTTAAATGAGGGGTACCTGACCAGGCTTCAGGGTTAGGAAGGAGAGTGAAAAGGAGGGGATTCTTTGCTTCTTTAAATCTGGTTTGTTAATACTTTTTGCACGGTGTATTCACTTCTAACATGTGTAAATCCTCTGAGGGTTAAGTAATATCATCACTCTTTTGTGATACGTTATTGTTACTCATCTATACAAGTTTTGCCAAACCCCCCCCATTACTCCTTCTTCATTAAATAACAACAAACTGTGAGGGGTAGTTCTGCATCAGCACTTCAATTTCCTCATGAAAAATTGGCCTTCTTTCTTTCTGGTTTGTGAACAACCAGGCCAATATCACTCCTGTCTTGTTATACAACCAAAGGAAATAAAGGCTGCTTGAGCAGTCATCCGGTTTCGCCTGCTTGTTCTGGATACCATTTTGGTCTGTACAGCTCAGACTACAGGCATTGTTTCCTCGTGTCGCTATAAACGGCAGAGTAAGGTAACTGAGTATGTCAGTCTCCTGGTTCTGGCCAGATCTGGTTTGCCAAATCTGCTCTGAGCTTTAGCGAAACATCCAGTTTGTAGAATACGTACCCTTGCTAAAAAAAAAAAAGTCTTGCTGTCTCTTTCAGTCTCATTCTCTTTTAAACCTATACACAAATCACAGCTGGCTAATGGAAGTGGTAAGTATCTCACTTTGCACGTCAAAGATTGCTGAGTTCCCGGGCGCTTCTGTGAAGGGCATCAGTACGCTGGCATCCTAAGAACTTCCCTGTGGAGGGTTACAAAAGTCTGGCTACAGTCAGCGCCGTGTCCTAATCCTGCATCTGAGTGTCACATCTCTGGAACAGGTGCTAGGACCAAAGGCCAAAACCAGCTGTAACTCCATCAGCCTTTTTCATGAGATAATAAGAATTTTAGGCAGGATGGATGAAAACGTTGAGATTTACTGAATTGACAAATGTCAAAGAAGTGGGGAAAGTAACTGAGTGGTTTACGCGTTGATCTGTCATCAATGGAGCTGTAGATCATATGGCAACGTGGTCATTTTTAACGCAGCCCTTGTCGTCCTCTGCTCAGACGCACCAAATGAAGCGCCCATTTGCTGACTAGAAATTCACAGTTGAGGTCGACCGATGATGCAGTGCAAAGAAGCCTGTTCTGTTCTCTGCTCATGAATAAGCCATGCCAACCTTCACCTTTAAATAGCTCTAATTCTGCGATATTTAGAAATAAAGTTCCGTCGCAGTTCACTAATAACTCGTTCCCACCTAAGAGACAGGAAAAGAAAGATTTAGCAATCAGTAACTCTCAAAAAAAAACCAAACAAACAAAGGGAAAACTCACTACCTGGTTGCAATGTAAAAGACAGCCTTTATTTAAGGGAAAATCATAATAAACTCATTATAACAAAAATACACTAAAGATTTTTAAAGGGTGATACTAGTTTTCTATTTTACCATAAAACCTTAGGAAGTAACGGATTAACTTAAGCAAACAGAAAAAAAAAAAAAAAAAAAAAAGCTGAACCCAAAGAAGATACAGTAGCTACTTTCTTGAAAACAAAACAATCTTTTCGTTCCTGCCATTTGTCTGAATTCTTCCTCTGGGCAAGCTGGACAGCTGCACTAGTGGTTTTTTAGTCATGGGCTGTAAGCCCCACCTGGCTAGATTTGTTTAGCAGACAGCTGGCAGAATTAAATAAAAAGAATGGGACACAAAATGCTTCCCCCAAAAAAGCTGAGAGAATACTTTTTGGATGTTTTAGCCTTTTGGAGGTTTATGGTTTTCTATTTTTTTTTTCTTGCTATATTCACATACTACTTACTATATGTGAATATATCTTACAGATATTTTCTCTCAATTATAAGACCAAGGCTGAGGTAAAAATGCAGCATAAATGTAAACATCAAGTAAGCATATCTTGAACGACTTTTTTTTAATTAGAAATACTGATTTGCAGTTTATAGGCCCCCAAGAATGACATCAGTTTTAAATTAGCATTTTTTTATTTCTACATTTTCTTTGTTATTTTTTAAAGCCAATAAAATAGATTTTCTTCATCTGGAATGTTCTTTCTAGCTTAAAGATAAGGAGTTTAAATTGTGGGAATGGCATCCTTCTGCATCTGTTTCTCTCACAAACCTATCAAATATCTAATTTTTGGCATGACCACTGGCTCCGACAGGGGGATGACATAAACCAGCTTTGTGGTTACATGTTTCACTTTTAATCTCATGGAAATAAAAATCAGCACTGAAATGTCCCTTTTACATGTGACAATTTGGGACTCTTTTCCAAAAGCCCAGGCAGAGGGGCGTGAACCTGGTTTGGCTTAGCGCGCAGCATATGCAGAAGTATCGGCATTTTTATGCTAAAAGGCATGAGGCAGACCTGCTTCCAGTCGAGCTTTGTTCCCATCCGAAGCATGAACTACCAACAGTGGGAACCGTAAGCTTCAGTGGCAGCAAGTGACCAAAGAACGACCGAAAACGCATCCCAGAATGAGGAAATGAAGTAGCTCACCTAATAACCTCACATCTTTCTGTGTGTTTTGTCTCTTCCCTTAAATGCAGCAGGACTGGTGGAATATAAGTGGCAACCATCATGGGTTTGCTACTTAGCACGGGGAGAATCCAGCTTTTCACTAAACACAGTAAATATAGTATGGATGGCTCAAAAAACCCAAAATGGCTTGGACATGATCCTGGTTGGAGAAACTCCATGAAAATAGATTCCAACTGCTTATAAATGAGCAAGGGGGAGGGGGTGTATGCTGGTTTTAAAGACAGCATCACAGAGAAGCATTAATGCTGATAGCTGAGCTTGCACCTACGAGATGGCAATGATCTGCTGATACACCAAACGTAAAACCACTCCGAAGTTTTCAAATCTATTTATCTATCCCATGAAAATGTCCTGAATATTAAGGACCAGGCCAGGAAACAAACTCTTTAATTCATTACCTAACACTTGCTTTCCAGAGCAAAAGCCTGACTTGGCCTCTGTCCACCCAGCCTATACATCTCTCCACGCAATGTAGACTTCATGGAGCCAGGCGTGATCTGTTCATTGCAGAGGTCTGATTCTCCCTAAGCACTGATATCAATATCATACATTTCAAATACAAGGGAAGCCTGGGCAGGCTTAATCCCCCGGGCACAAGGAAACTGAGCGTGCTCTCTAGGGAGGCTGTTGGCATAGAGCAAAAGACAGTGTTACTGTATATGCTTTTGGATGGTTAGCAAAATGGGTCCCCATCAAAGACTAAGAAAGCAGGCCTGGTGAGAAGGGAGGAGTGAGGTCACTCTAGGCTCCTGCCTGACCCTTAAAGACAATCCAATCTTGGCTGTCATCTGACAGTGTTCTATTTAGTTTGATAGATACAATTACATCTATCTAGCCAGATAATTACAGTACTAGGCATCTTCCATGTATCAGTGGCTTAGCAAAATTAAAAGCTATAAAATCCTTTTGAGTGTGCTAGGGGGCTTTCCTTCTCTTCCCTAACACAGAGTTCCTCTCACAGTCTCCCCCTGCTCAAGAAAAAGAAAAGGGTAAGAATTCCCGGGAAATTGTAGATTCTGACTCTGAATTATTTTGTAAACGTTTCGTATGAATCTATCAAGTCTGACCCGGATCAACTTGCATCTCAGCCAACTTCTTTACTAAAGAAAATTGATTCTTGTTTACTTCTTTCAGTAACGAGAATCATGATGAATTTTAATAGGATAACCCCCTACTGTTAGAAAATCTCCCTCCTTTGGCTATGGGAGCTTTGAAATTCATAAATCAGAAATAAGCGTGTATTTTTTAAAAAATATTGTTTTAGACAAAAATAAAAGATCTCTACAAGTTTCAAGCTCAACCTTAATAACTTCTCAACAGCCATATTTTTTCTTGTTTTCATCACCCCAATGAGCATTACATTATTCTGATACTTTGTTAAAAGACCATGTAATTGTAAATTGACCTTCAGTTTTTAACAGAATCGCCCACCACCAAGCAATACTTCATTTCTGGATGAAAATTAATACTGTCCCTTACAATTCTGGCACACATAAACATTTAATTGGGGTTAAGGTAGGCTGCTTAGTAAAATGAATATTCCTGAGAGGAAAAAAAAAGAGTAGTTCTCTAAATGTTGATTCTATCCATTGAAGTCCATGAGAGAAAGAGTTTATAATTTTGGATAGAGGCAAACATATTGCTATGGGACTACCATAGTTTAGATCCCATAGATATTATTCAAGATATCATACTATCTCATATTTAGCAACAGAAAATGTACAGTGTTATTTCCTGGATCAAAATATACTACTTGGGGCTTCCCTGGTGGCGCAGTGGTTGAGAGCCCGCCTGCTGATGCAGGGGACACGGGTTCGTGCCCCTGTACGGGAAGATCCCACATGCCGCGGAGCGGCTGGGCCCGTAAGCCATGGCTGCTGGGCCTGCGCGTCCGGAGCCTGGGCTCCACAACGGGAGAGGCCACAACAGTGAGAGGCCCATATACCGCAAAAAAAAAAAAAAAAGTATACATATATATATATATTTTTTTTTTTGCAAAGATAATTTCTTTTTTTAATTTCTAGAGTTAAATTTATAACACAATAGAAGATAACTAATTTCTTCCAACACCTAGAGTTTTAAGTCACTATTTTTACTAATCCATTAAATGTATGTTTTCTATGCTTAAGGAACCAAGGAAACCTGCAGATTCTGTATATTTACCCAGGGGTCACTTTCCTGGTGGTGAAATGTAACCAGCTTCTTTGTGGAAGAGAGTGATCACTGATCACTGGGTGCCAGTAACACTATGCTACAATGTGTAGAGGGGGAAATGAAGGCTAGCTCATCCAAAGGAAACTACAGGGGAATTTTAGATCAACAGAATACAATTATGCAAGTTGGAATCATTCCGGGACATCAAAAGCGAAGTCTAAAGGTGGGTAAATGGAGAAGCATTCCTCCTCAATTGCAGGACAAGCAACCACATTCTTGACAAGACTGGTGCTTGTTCTATTTGTTTGTCTTTATTTTGCGAATACTGCTGGGCCAAGGGCTGGCCAATGGCATAGGAAATGGAGTGTGTAGACCATTTGATCAGAATTGAGGGCATCAGATCTACTAACTGGCACCCTACACTCTTCAGCAATCTAATAATTGAAAGAAGATATTTTTAGAATGTTTCAAGATATGGTGCATTTGTTGACCAGATATTCAGGAAGACTCTGTTTCCCAACTGCTCTTGCATCTGAGTAGGACCACATGACTGGGTTCTGGCCAATGGGATGTGGGCAGAATTATATATTCCACTTCTAGCCAGGTCATAAAACACCCCACTTGGTCTCTCTCTCACTATTTCTCTCTCTCTCTCTCTCTCTCTCTCACACACACACACACACACACACACACACACACACACACACACCCCTTCATCTTGAAGTGAAATACTCAGTGGTGGTAGATTAAAGGAGTTCAAATCCTCAAGTCCCCAGGTCCCAGCTTGGAGAATAGTTGCCCAGAAGAGTCACTTGAGCTATGTCAGACTATGCCATGAACTGGAGAAAAACTTTTACTGCTTTGAGATTTGGGAGTTTTTGTTACGGCAACTAGAGATATCTTGACTAATCTAATGTCCATGATACAAATGGAATTCCTTTGAATTCCATAATTGAGAAAGTTGAAAAATCACTCCATAAAGCAAGGATGTGATAAGATGTACATTTTTCATTCATTGCTTGTGAGAATAAAATTTATACTAGTGTTCTGAGGGGGAAAATCGGCAAAATATATTAAGCTGTAAGAACGTCACATAATTCTTATGACTTGACCTAGTAATTCCACTGCTAGAATCTATTCTTGAAGAAAAATCAAAACTAGTGGCCAAGGTATTTGTTCCTCAGAACACTGGTTGTGATAATAAAAATACTATATAGTATTAATGTCAACAACAAAAGGATATTTAATAAGCTTTGGCTACACATTTATTAGGAAACATTAAGCAGTCAATAATTGTACATCCAGTGAATATTTTAGTCAGCGATTTATTCAATAAACTAATGTTTATTGAGCACCTATTATGTGCTAGGAGTTATTCTAGATGCTGGGGATATAACAATGAACAGCACACAAAAAGTTTCCTGTTCTTATGATGTGTCTATTTTTGGTGGGTGAGACAAACAACATATAATCAATAAATCAATCAAAAATAAAATAATTGATATTAGTAACAAACTGGAAAAAATCTTCCACTGAGAGTTTTTAAGTAAAAGAAAATCTAACATGCAGCAACTATACCTACACTGCACACACAGGCACACCAACACACACACACAGAAAGTCGAGGGAGAAAAATAGTACAATTCTAACATATGCATATGCAATTTTTCTAATCGTGAGCAACTCAAAGTCCATGAAACATACAAATTAGTTATATTGCCAATATATGAATTTGAAATATTAAGTGTACTGCACCAGTGTGGAGGTATCAATTTACATAGAGTACAAATGTAATTGGGCAGCCAACCAGCAGCCACTTCTCAAAATGATGTTATTGTTACAAATCAAGTAACACTCTGCAAAGTGATTTAAATTATTTAAAGGAAAACACTATTTCTTTTTCAAAAATTCTCGAAAAGAAAGGGTGATGGGTTTGGATAGAAATCAGCCGTTAGTGCTGATAATGGAAATGGAAAGGGTGTAGCATGTCTAGAACAGTAATGGAGTGATGGTGCTGGTGGAAGTCGGGCACCTGATAAGTGGGTTCATAGTTTCCCTACCCAGGAAGTAACACAAAGTAGCTCATGAAGCTTTTTTAGCTTGGATGCCAGAGAATGCAAAAACTACTCATGAAGTGAAAAATTAAAGAAAAATTAAAGTGCTCTGAAATAGACTCTTACATTTTCCATTGTAATTTACCCTATTTTTCAGGGGCAACTTATATGCTATGGTGGGAGGGGTTCATACATCAATTTTTCAAGTGCTCAGTATGTCCACTCACAAGTGTTGCGTGTCGACCGTATGCTGTACTGTCAACAGTGATTATTTCTGGGTTGGGGAATTTAGGGTTATTTTTGTTTTAGTCTTCATACATTTCTGCTTGCTTAAAAATGTTTTAAGGAGAGTATGGCTTGCTTTGAAAATTAAATAAAAACAAAAATAAACATGCACGTACATGTATAAATCAACACAAAAGCATACTGCTGTCTCTTTGCTCATTAGGATTGTAAATGAGAATATTTTAGCCATGACTGAGACTTCCCAACTTCCATTGTAACACCACACTGCACCTGCACAGGGAGGAGTACCATCAACAGTTAGCTATAACGACCAATATGCCATCACCTGGTAGGTGAGCTTAGGTAAAATCTTTAGGCTCCACGCCACGCCCCTTAAATGCACATAAATCACAAAGATGCCTGGACCCCTGCAAGGGTGACTCCCCACCTCCAACAAAATCTAGTCACAGTCATTCGTTCATCATTTACTAGAGCCCCACACCTTCAAGTGAAGTCCATAGAGCAGAGAGCATTTCAGAAGCAGCATATTTCTGAGGAGATCAAAAGGAGAGCTTGTCCTTAGCTACTCTCAGTGAAAAATCTTCAGGCTCTGGCCTTATGCACACAGGCAGAAGGGTCTGCAGTCCTGGATGTATCCCACCAGAACTAGCTCTGCTGGCAACAGTGAAGAGCTCTGAATCAGAGGGTTGGAAGGAATCTAAGTAAGACATCTAGTCCATCATCCTGCCTCCAGGCAATTTTCCAGGCAGATGGGTATTTATCCTGTTCTTAAAGCTCTCCACTGATCTGAGGAAAAAAGTCAAGGGTATTTATATCCATGATGTTTTCTTACCAAATGTGTAACGTTTGCCACCTACACCATCTGCAGCAGTCCAGAATGTAGTAAGATTGAAAGTGAAACTCATTGATCTTGGGAAAGATAATGAAATAAAAATATTTTGCGTTATGTAATGTAATTTCCCTCAAAGCTTTTGATGAAGAATATATAAAATGGCATCAGTAGTTTAGGGCACAGAATGAAGCCTTTGCTTGACAGTGGACAATCACTGAAATTTTCAGAATGCAGATAGGAAAAGCTCAATTGTTGTTCTTAGTGTGATTCTGTGCAAGTTAAGACCAAGGTTATAGGCTTACTCTCTGAGGAGGTCATTTAGCTGTGTTTTGTTCCATGGCTTTTAACCACGTCCTTTGTCACAAATACTTTAAGGGAATATGAATAAATTATCAAAATTTATGTTGTATTCAGATGAGGAGGGGATCCTTTCTCTGTCCCTCCAGTTATGAGCACCATCATTCTTCTACCTGAAATAAACCTAATTGTTTGTATAGTGTTTGGATACAGAAATGAAATTGGGAGATTTCCTGGCCAGAGTATGTAAAGAACTGCCCAAATCTCAATGCGTTAATCCTCTTATCCTCATATCCCATTTCTTCAGATTTTGGAACTTGAGTTGTTTGAAATTCAGAGGGTCACTTTCTCTGATGCTCCGTGTATTAACCATGCTAAGCAACCTCGAGTGATTTTACTCCCACCCCCCAGGTTTGTTCCCCTGGTATCCTGTTCCTCGAACTGGCCTCAGCATAGCAATCCAAATATTCATGTATTTATCCTTGACATCTGCTGTTGGGGAGTGATGCCAACTCCATCCAGATGGGGTTCAGAGCTCCCAGAAACCATGGTAACCCTCAGTGGGCAGGATCATGGTCAGGCCAGCGAATGTGAGATTGATCTGTAAGAAACCCCACCCTAGGGAGAAACCTACAGGCCAACCATAGATAACACCCCTCCAGCATCCAGCCCTTAGTTCCAGGTGTCATATAAATGGCTCCATCCTGAAATTTTCCCTGGGATCATTGCTAGAAGCATTGGAGGCAGGGAAGTAAGTTTTTTCAGGAAGACTCTTGGTCAAAAGCTATTTTCTCCTGGGAGTAAGTCTGGTATTCAGAGCTCACCTGCAAATGACTTTAGCCCAAGTCTTATTGAAGCAACCATGATTTTAGACATGAGTCACTCAAAAGAGTGAGATTTATAGGATTTATTCTCCCTAATACAGAAACTTGGTGAAAATGACACTTAACTATCTTAGCATACATAAAATGATCAAAGTTACAGCAAAACCTTTCTGCACGAGTCATCTTTTGTTTCTAGGAAGCAAACAGGGAATTAAGTAGAAGAGAATCAACTGCATTAGCAGAGCAGAAAGAGAATCATCCAGTAGTTCTAGAGAGCAGAGTTCTAGCTGTGTCCTGCCACCTCCCACTGCATTACAGCAGGCACAAAGTTACTTTTGTAAATAAGGTATAGTTCTAGAACATTTCTAAGATAATCCAAGTCCACAAAGACCTGGCCATGTAGCAAACTGGGAGCTCTCAATGGGGAGGATGGAGTGAACCAAGAGTGGAGAGGTAGCAGCTGGGCATTCTGTACAGTCCACGGAGAGAGAGTAAACTCAAGACCAGTCCAAGCCTGCATGAACATCTGAAATTTCTGATCAAAATGTGAGACAGGGCAGCACATTTTCTGGGGGAAAGTCCTTCTCAGCATCTAGCAGTGCCTGAGCTGTTATTCAAAGAGGTCAATGGACAAAATACTAGATATAGTCCAGCTCCAGTCCTCCGGCAGTATCTGGGGAAAGGAGAAGTACTGGGTGGGAGATAAGCTGGCCTCTATTCCCAGAGGCGAACAACAAAGGGAACCAGGATCGAGGAACCAGCCCAGGTCACAGTTAGATTAGAAAACAAAGCACACTTAAAGGTAGGTAAAGAGACTAAGACCTGCCTGAATCCTATAGCTGTCAGAGAACATCATCTACTGAATCTCTACCACGTGTGTACTGTGCTAGCCAATATTATCAACATATCTCATTTGTTTCTTACAAGAACTTTCAGAGGTTGCATTGCTACCAAGACTTGCTCCACGGACAAAGAATTCTCTGGCTAACTATATAGCTTGGAAGATGTTACAGGCTATCACCACTCACCTAGCCTCATCACACTCTTAGAGAATCACCATGCATATTCAAAGCACTGAGATGTCCTGTACTAAAAAAAAAAAAACAACACAACATTTCATTTGTTTATTAACCCAGAATTCCCAGTGAAATCCCTTCCCCAGCAAATATGCCTATGTACTGGATCTTTCAGGAACATTTACAATCTTCTTTCTGACCTAGCGTTCTGAGGAATGGACTCCGAAAAAGATGGTGGTGTTAAAAGCCATTAGTGAAATAGCGGTGCTTAAGTTTGGATTAGTAGGGAGTCTTGTGTAGCTGAATGTCTAAATTTCTGGCATAATATAGATCATAGATGGGGGATACATTGGGCTTTATAAAAAATTACAAAGTGAATAAATGAATGGGAGAAAGTAGAAACAGTGTCCTGTAGTCCCTCCTTTTAGAACAAATTTTCCTTTGGGTGGAGGGGACAATAAATTCCTCCCTCACTATGCCCAAATAGTGGCCTAGTTCTGCCAGGATGAGCTTCCCATCATGATTATGAACTCACAGAGTATTTGCTCTTGAAAGTGTCTTTTTCTGCCAGCTTCTTCCAAGCAGAGGGTATTCTTCTAACAGAGACCCGTGGATTTTCTACTACCTCTTCATTCTTAAGTCAGTAATGAGCCCTGGTGTCACTGCCTCTATGGAAGACTTAAGTCCTGGGCAGTTGGGTTGACACATTTGCTAGGGTGGGAGAGGAGGGAAGGTGGTCTCGTCAGAAATTCTGCACTAGAAAACAAATCAAACAAGCAAAAAACATTTTCATAAGAAGCTTCTCAGGGCCTTTAGGTGTGCTAACATGCACTGCAGGTTGCTACCAACATGTCAAGGAGGAGCGGACATACTCTGTAGCATTTTCCAAGCTGTAAACTTTCTCACAAAACTCCATGCCCACAGAGCATTTAGGGGGAGAGGCTGCACTGGCTTATTTAACTTTCCTTAAAGTGCTTAGCCAGAGCCGGCTCTGAGGGTTACTATAAAGAATGAGTGAGACAATGGGGGTGATATTCCCTAGCAGAGTCCTATGTAGCAGAGCTTCAGAAAAATGATGCCCTTTAGTAACCTGCAGGTATTGCAGGGACTTTATGATCCCCATTTTGTGAACAGGGAAACTGAGGTTCAGAGGAGTTGAGTGACTTGTCTTCAGTCAAGCAGCCAAGGACTTCCCTTGTGGCTCAGTGGTTAAGAATCCACCTGCCAGTGCAGGGGACACAGGTTCCATCCCTGGTCTGGGAAGATCCCACATGCCGCAGAGCAACTAAGCCCGTGAGCCACAACTACTGAGCCTGCGCTCTAGAGCCCATGAGCCACAACTACTGAAGCCCGCGTGCCACAACTACAGAAGCCTGCAAGGCACGACTACTGACGCCCACACACCTAGAGCCCGTGCTCAGCAACAAGAGAAGCCACCGCAATGAGAAGCTGGCACACCGCAAGGAAGAGTAGCCCCCGCTCGCTGCAACTAGAGAAAGCCCGCGCGCAGCAATGAAAACCCAACGCAGCCGAAAATTAATTAATTTTTTAAAAAACAGCCAAGGCGGGCTTCCCTGGTGGCGCAGTGGTTGAGAGTCCACCTGCCGATGCAGGGGACAGAGGTTCGTGCCCCGGTCAGGGAAGATCCCACGTGCCGCGGAGCGGCTGGGCCCGTGAGCCATGGCCGCTGAGCCTGCGCGTCCTGAGCCTGTGCTCCGCAACCGCAACCAGAGAGGCCACAGCGGTGAGAGGACGGCATACCAAAAAAATAAACAAAACAAAAAAAACAGCCAAGGCTGTGCCTTCCACCTCCAAATCCCAAAAGCTTTCCCCTGGGCCCCTGTTTCTGGCCCCAGGCAGCTCTCATCCCATAACGACCTCATTCCCTACCATGATGTCACCTCCACCCAGAAGTCAACTTTGCTTGAAGTAAACCCAGTGGAGCCTCACGCTTGTGAATTCAATTCTCTTGAGGGCTGGTGGTCAGAAAACATGTGCTATCCAATTTTTCCCACACATGCCATTTCTTAGCTGGCCTATCACTGGGGGCCCGGTGCAGTGTGGTCTGTTTGAGGCCAATAATCATATCACCATTGTAATGAGTGGCAAATCCTATGTAATTTACACATTAAAAGGAGGCTGAGATGCATGGAAAAACCCAGCCCCCATTTGTCTAATGAAATTAAAGCTCTTAGCCAAATAGTGGTGCTGAAAAGAGATGTTTGGGAAGGGCTCTCCCGGGCTCTCTCTCGCCCTGCCTCTGAAGGAGAGGGTGAGTGTTCTTTATTCATGATCCCGCCTCTACCTAAATCACTCCCACAATGGGACCTCTGAAGCAAGGGGCCCTGTTTGGGAGCACGATTTACGCAGAGCTGAGGCCAGGCGGGGCTTACAAAGGCATTATGACTAGTTATTTTCAATGACAATTGAAGGGAAAAAGAAAGCAGCAAAGATGTTTTGTGACTTGGCAGGCAAAGCACTAAATCGCCCCAGCCTCCTCCCCCAAATGGCATAAAAGAAAGCTTGGAGCCATACCTGATAAAGCAATTATTTTAAGATATTTTTCATATTCAGTGGTAACTGGACATTATCATAAAATAAGTGTGAATGACACAGCACTTGGAGCAAACGCACTGAGCTTACGCTCTGGAGTGAAAGATTGGTCCCACGACAAGGCAAGAAGAGGTGGCTGGCTCCTCCGTTCGATGGCTGTCCAAATTCCCTATGGGCACCCCATGACTTCGAAACCCTCCCTGAAGTCTGGGAACCAGCCATGTTGACGTGAGATAAAACAAAACAAGACAAATATAATTGGGGCTCAGTCCGAAAGTCAAGAATCTACCACCGTAAAGTCAGTTAGTCTATGGGATGGTCTTGTTTGGTCTATGAATGGTAAATACATGGAAATACAGTAGAATATTTGGGTCTAAGAATATGAGTGAAGGCATCAAGGCAATAATCTATGTAGAGGAACAGCCAGAGCACATAAGAAAACAACTAATATCCTTCATCCCTTGCTTAACAACTTCTCAAACACAAATACGTGTGAAAAAAGAAAGAAGCGCTCACACACACATGTTCACACCCACAACACTGAACCAGAAAAAAAAAAAAAAAAAAGAGTGTGCTGAGAAGCGGCATTCTCCATTTCCTTTACCCTGCATAAAACTTTCACAATCTGGAAACTATCTGTTTCCAATCTCATCTCATATACTACTCTCCCTCACTCACTGTTTTCTAGCCAAATCTTCCTTTCTCTTCCTCAATCACATCAAATACACTTCTGTTTCAAGACATTCTCTGCCTGTGATATTCCTCCCCAAGATCCTCGTACAGCTAGCTCTTTCTCAGCCAAGGAGATTTTTGTGGGTTCTAAGCATATCAGATCAAATATATTAAAATATACTCACATTAAATGGAATTTATAGAAAATGAGAACAGTTGAGTTATAGTTGATTAGTTACAATAGACATTTTGTATGCATTTAAATAAGTAATGTTGATTTCAGTTTTGCAGTACTCTTTTCCTAAATTAACGCCAATAACATTCTTCAGGTCTAAAATACTTTCATGAGCCCTTGAAAAACTCCTAACCATAGGCATGATGCCTACCGTAACTAATAAGAAGAAATAGTTCTGCTCTCACCTTTCAGGTTAAAGCCAAATATCATCACGTACTCAGTGATGATACTTGTTTTCTAACTACCCTTTCTAAAATAGCCACCCACTCCATGTTCAGTGTCTCTCTACCATGCACTGTACTTTTTATCATCTGAAGCTATCCTGTGTTTAGTGTTTACCATCTGCTCCCTACTCCTTGAATATAAACTTAATGACATCAGAGATACAAATGACTGTTCACCATTGCATTGCTCAGTGCCTAGAAGAGTGCCTGGCACACAGTAGGTATTCAAGAAACGTCTATTGAATGAATGAATGACTATATGACTGAATGAATTCACATATCCTCAGTTAATTCTATAATAATACTGATTTAATATGATAATTCTGATTTAAATTTGCATTTGTATAGGGCTTCTAACTAAACTGGAGATTTTAGCAGTACAATTCAAGATGCCACTTTCAAAAGTATCTGGTCTTATAGGGCGGGAGGTGGGGCAGTGGCTCAGTTTTGAGTTTTGAATACAAACAAAAGCAATTCTTCCATCAAGAGAGCTTTAAAATCCCATTTTGTACCTGGATGGAATTTTAGTTTTCATGGAGAGGAGAAAGCCAACAAAGAGAACACGACCCAGCTCTCAGGGTAGGTAGGCAGAAAAAACAGACAGAACTTAAATATGCAGAGACTATTAGAAGGAAGCAAAACTTCCCATTAAAATAGATGTTTAAAATCTTGGCAAATAAAGTCTGTAGTTTCAGTAAGTGCACGAACAAAATCTAAGCTTAGCAACAAAAGCTTTTAAGTAAATATTGGACATCTTGGTGCAGACTATGAGGTAGAGAATATGGAACTCACTCATGAAACTCCAGATCAGGACAGCGTATAACAGTCTCATCAGGCCCTGAGGAAGAAAAATGGAAGACAGATATCATTGCCCACAGTGGCGGTAATTTACATATAACTCCCATTACAGAGAGTGAGTTTTCATCATCTTCAACAAACCACTTTGTTTTTATAAAATCTTTAGTTAAACATTTCCTGGTGCTGTGAGAGTCTTATACCAGGGCCAAATTGATCTTGTGAAATTATTTGATTTATAATTTTGGAATCTAAGAGTAGACAAGGGCAACCAGTGCATAATTCTTACTGAAATAGTTTGTGTGTTGTGTGTTAACTATCTTATTTGATTTTCTCAGTAACTTCATTACGCAGGTAAGAAATATATTGTCCCTGTGTTGTGGTGAAGAAACAGATGCTCAGAGAGGTTAAACGCCTGTGTTGGTTAGGATAGTTTAGTTATGCTACAGTAGCAAACAATTACAAAAGAAGCAAACACAATTTGTGTGTCCATCACACAAAGTCACCCACAAGTTGGGTACCTCTCCATAGCAGCTTTTCTCTTTACAAAGGCTCTAGTTAGCTTCCAGGTAGCTTCCATTTTGTGGTTGTACCACCTCAACATGAGGTCGTCTTATAGGTTGGGAAGGAGAGAACTGGAGAATTACATAGGAGTGTTTCATTGACTTCACCCAGAAGTAACACACACAATTTCTACCTATAATTAATTGACCTGAACTAGTCATACAATCCTATTTAAATGCAAAGTTGCTGGGACGTATAGCTTTTCATGGTCCCAAGAAAGAGGAATTTGAAATGGAATTAGTCTCTGTCATAATGCCTAAGATCAAACAGTGAAGAAAGTGAAAGCGCTAAGATTTGGCCCAGATCTGATACCAAGCCCAGTACCTGTTCCATGACTCTACCTAAACTAGAAGGTAAGGACTATGTTTTTTTCTGTTTGTATTTCCAAGACCCAGCATATATCTGACATATGGAGATGCTCAAAATAGTTCTTATAATAGAAGGAAGGAAGAAAGAAAGAAAGAAAGGGAAGGAAGGAAGGAAGAAGGGGAGGAGGGAGGAAGTACAGAAGATCTTTATTGCTTCTTAACTTCATAATTGATTGATTCTTTGTTGAATAGTAAAGGTCAGATGTGATATAGCCATTAATTCCTACCCTTACAATGTCTTTTGGCAGCGTTAAAATGAAAAAGTCAAAAAAAAAAAAAAAAAAAAAAAATGAAAAAGTCAAAGTGTAGCAACCAGTAAAGCCATTTTCAAGATTTTTGCCCCATGCACCTTGCAAATATCCTCATCTATGAAAGAAAGCGTGGAGAGGGGGACATTAAAAAAGAAAGAAAAGAAAAAGAAATTACATGACTCATGAGGAGGACATAGAGGCAAAAAAGGAATCTATTTGAAATGTAAATTGGTGTGTATAATATGCCTTGAGTTCTTTGGCAGAGAGGTGACATGTAAAGTACATGCTCCAGCAAAATTATTTAATAATAAGAGTACTGTAGTTCCTCCTCGCTGTATAATTTACAGTACAATCAAAAGACTATGCTTTTACACAGCCCTTACAGGAAAAGCAAGACATGGGCAAGCAGAAAGAAACTAAGTATCTGCCATTGATTGTCATGGATAGCACCAGCTTACTGAGCTAATACTTTATTAGTGTGCTATAGCTTGGATAATGATGGTCTTTTTTATTGTTTTTGTGGTAACACTTTATTTTAAGTATCTTATCATTACGAATTCATTTAGTATTGATTGCAATAGCACTGATCATAAAGAATTAATTTAACATTACCATGAATGTCATATGCACTTATTTAAGAGTGCGGCTGTAATTCAAAGTTAATTAATATGGAAAAGTACTATTGCTTTTGCAATTTTGCAGTCTTCTTTGAATGTGTATAAAGTGTTTTTTTTTTTCATCAGGTAGAACCTAGTAGAAAATCTACCTTAGGTATTCTTCTTCAGAGGGCAATTTTATTTAGTGATAAATGGGAAATCTGCCTTAAAAAAAAATTCTGTGTGTCTTAAAGCATTTGAGATTCCAGCCCCAGAATCCAGGGTTATCGAAGGACTGAAGCCGTTGAGTCCTAGAAAAATAATCACATCAGCTTGGTGTTCCTACTTGCTTGGCAAGGCTGGGGTGGGCAGAGTAATTGAGAGTTTACCTCTCCTAAGTTTCTTCTGTCTCTCACCGAGGATGATTTGTCCCTGTCAGAGTGAAGGGCCCCCAGCAAAGGAAATCCATTTACTTATAATGATACTGAATTACCAGAAGGTACAATTCACGACACACCTCCAGCAAGTAGAAATTGTTGAACGTAGGTATTAGTGGGAATCCAGGGAGGTTCAGGGTCTAAATTAAATGTCACATGTGTGGAATGCCCGTCTGTGACCTTCAGTTAAAATCCACTCCACTGTCTTCTTCTGCTGCTGTTCTTAACACAGGTTATGGTGGCATGTGTAGACCTAGTGGGGTATCATGTGCCGGTGACTGACCTTACACATATCTGGACTAGAGTGGCATTTGAGGACTGCTACTAAAAGATGCAAAAGTCTTAAAATAATCTCCTTTCTCCACCCCCTCAATGTCGAGTAAATCTTTGAGGTTTCTCAGCATTCCTATTAAAATGTAAATATCATTTAGATCCAATAGAATAATCCATTTGTCCATCGGGGATTCCTCATTAGGCAATCCAACATATAGAATCACTCCAACTAAATGAAATATTGGAGTTTTAATGGAGACGTGGGCTCCAAGGAACAATCTGGAGCAAGGATGCTTCCCAGCAAGGCACACCCACGTGGAATGACCCACTACGATAGGCCCTAGCACCCCAAGGACCACAGAAGTTACTGAGAAGAGGCAGAGGGACGCATATAACTGAAATGGAATCTTGAAGATAAATTTTAGCTAAGGATGGTACACGATCGATCAAAGAAGCAGGCCAGAGACCAGCTTGGGTGGCTTAGCCCAGGTAGAGTCAGCAGAGAGCAGCTGGGTGCCAGGAAACTCACAGAGCCCTGGCCACAGCTGAATGCTCCCTGCTCTCAGTGGAGATACCAACCAAAAGTGAAATTAAAGTAGAAGGTTGGCAGCAAAAATTGATCTGGAGCAGGGTATAGGCCTATGTCCCTAATGAGTTAGTTAGCATCTAGGCAGGCAGGAAGGGTCCTGGTCAGAGCCCAGAGGCAAGGCAGCAAATACGGGCAAAGCAGGACCATCTGAAACTCTCAGTAGAGTTGCTTGTGGTATCCCTCAAACAAGGAAACCTGTAACGAAGTGAGCTGAGGATGCCAGATATAAAGTGACTGGTCCCAGAGTGATCAGGGATTTCTGAGATATTACTACAATTTTTTTTTTCTTAGGATTCCTAAATCCGCTTTACGAAAAGCACCTTTAGTGCTATGAAAAATTAGTTTCCTCTTGTCAAATATATAGCACTTGTAGCTTTCAAAGGGACCCTTCGAGGAAACCCAGACTGAGAGGCAAAGCCAGTTTCAGACAGTCCTCCCAGCTGCCATCCCGCACTGCACAAGCTCGCCCTTCTTCTAACTTCCACTGTGCTTTCTCTTGGGAAAATCATAAGAGTAGAAAGAAGCCACATCTTTTACTGACCAAATCCTTTCTTACAACCTTGCAGAAATGTAATTGTCACCCTGGTCTTAGGTAGTAAACATCCAAAGTTCTTTAGTTAGTACTAAAGATGGTTCTACTCCTTTCGTCTGATGTATACAAAAATCTCTCTTATCGCTCTAATTACTTATATTTTCTTTGTGTCCGTTAATAACACATTGCAGTCAAATAACACAGCTCCAGAACGGAAAATTCTGAAGTCCAGAATTCGCCTGTCCCATTAGATTAGTGAGAGGTTTCAGAAAAAGGGAAGGCTGAAGCGACCTGAAGTAAATTGGTTCTTAATACCTTAAATTAGCATGTTCTTTGATTATAGGTGTTTTAGGGTGTCTTCAGTGGCAGTGAAGCTCCCCAGGCACATAAACACAAAGTTCAGGGCTTCCCCGGTAGTGCAGTGGTTAAGAAACTGCCTGCCAGCGCAGGGGACATGGGTTCAAGCCGTGGTCCGGGAAGATCCCACATGCCGCGGAGCAACTGAGCCGGTGCGCCACAACTACTGAGCCTGTGCTTTAGAGTCCACAAGCCACAGCTACTGAGCCCACGTGCTACAACTACGGAAGCCCACGCGCCTAGAGCCCGTGCTCTGCAACAAGAGAAGCCACTGCAATGAGAAGCCCACGCACTGCAAGGAAGAGTAACCCCCGCTCGCAACTAGAGAAAGCCTGCGCACAGCAACGAAGATCCAATGCAGCCAAAAAACAAAACCCCACAAAGTTCAGCACCTCAAAGCGCCTGTGCCAGCGTATGCATTCACCCTTAAAAATTAGCAGAGGATGCCAGGGAGGTAAGAGGGTGTCCTTTATTTGTGCTATGGGAAGCAATAATGGAGATTTACAGTTCTTCAATAGAGCATAGGATTTTTCAGAATGCTGACTAATGGAACCACTCGGAGGTGTATTGATGTAGTACTGTATTGAAAACACAGGTTTATTAATAAAAAGCTTCGTGAGCATCTAAGAGGCAAAAGGAGGGAGCAAATGACACGACGGCGCGAAAAACAGAAAGACCGTGTGAAAAAAGCATCTGGCTTGAGAAATGTGACCAGGAGATTAACTGCAGGGATCAATTTAGAAACTTAAGCATTCAGGGAAAACGTTCCAGTGGAATCCATGCGAACGGGAGCCTTTTCCTTCTGTTTGCAGGTTTTAATAGCCACAAATGTCTCTTAGTATTTCCCTCCCTTAGGAAGACAATATCAGAGTGCTGGCATCGATTTCTCAAAATCATACTGGCAAAAGATAAACAAAGCTCAAGATATAGAAATATATTTTACACTGAAAAAAAAGGAGAAAAAAACCCACACTGAAACCAAATCCGCATATTTCTTGGCTCACAGTAGCAGGCTGACTAGTTACCCAAAATGAGCTTACTGCAAAATCACTCTGTTCTCACCACAGGCACAATTTACCAACTGGGTGCAGCAGACACCGGGTTGGCTCCTGAACTTCTCTCCTCCAATTAAGCTGCACAACCTGTTACCATTTTGCCAATGGACTCTATTTACTTAGGTTCTGCATAACTTGCCAAGTGCTCACTCTGTGGAATTCCCAGCAAAGAGAAAGGAACAATTGGGGGAAATTTTTGTTAACATCCTTTCTTTTAACTTTGCATAGCAGAGGGGAACGCATCAACGTGGAGCAGATGTGCTGAGACCAAATGCTCTCTTCCTCATGATTACGGTTGGTTATACCTGTGGATAGGCAAGCTAATTCCGTGGCAAATGTGCAAGAGAGGGTAGTACTAACGTACAATATGTGGTCCTGGAGGCTTTGTTCCCGCGTAATGGGGTGCTTCGCTTCACTAGACCTGGCACGTTGAGAAGAAAACTGAAGCAAAGCAGCAGTTGGAATCGTGGGCTCTCTGCACGGCTTAGAGAGTACCCTAGTTCTCAGCAATGTTGACATAAATATCCCGGAATTTCTTATCTGGAGTTGGAAAGTAATGATTCTTCCTACTTGATGTGCTCAGCGACTCTGCACCCTATTGTTTTCCACCATTTGAAAATGCCCTAGGATGTCATTATAACTACATGTATCAATATTAAACCTTTACAAAGAGTTGACTAAATGAGCTGTTATTATCTTTGTTTCTGAAAATAGTGTACCTTTATACATCATTTATCAGTAAGTAGGTGCAGTCGATTGCACTCCGGTATTGATCCCAATATCTATACTCGTCACAGACTACCTTTCCTCAAGGTCATCGTAAGGTTGGGTTATGATCAATATGAATTGACTGTCTGCAAATAAATGTGTGTGGCTGACATAATTGCAAGTCATACCTTTTTCAAATTAAGGTGGACCATTTTATGAAGCATATGTGTTTGAAACATGAATGGTAACACCATCCGACTCTGCATAATGAACCAGTCTTGCCATAATTTACAAGTCCTCTTTGTATAACTGAAAGCTGTGTAAGCGGTCCGAGAACCATTTCTGAATCACACCTGCAGAGTTTCAAGCCTTGGGTGTAGCGTGGATGCTAATTATGTTTTCCAAGCAATGGTATTTCCTATGCAGCCCCTATGTGCATTTTGATTTCCCATTTTCAAGTCTCATTTCTATCAATGCTACTTCAAAGTTCGGTGGGATATTTAGTCGTCCTAATCAGAGGACCACGTTTGATATTGATAAAATCAACTTTCTTAAGTAGAAACAGCATCACCAAAATGCAGAGTGGATTCCAATGCCATCTCCCTACCACGGGCCCCCTCATACTTCGGGGAGATGCACTTGTGATCAGCATGCTAGCCACTGGATGTCACTGATGCTTACATAAATGGAGCTTAAGGGGCATTTATCTGACTGTAAAAATCATGACTTCAGTAGAAAGCAGTTTAGCTAGAAACATTTCACTCAGGCAATTCCTAATTTCAGAGAAATAGGCTCATAAAGCTCACAAAGGCGATACCCAACTTCAAGCGTGATTAGTTTCAGTTGTTTGTTTCAGCTTTAACTGGGATATGAATAAACAGCAAGTTTTGGGGGTGCATTCCATTTTTGACAGCAGCTGCTATTCTGCTTTTAAAGGAACACTACCCAGTAGGGTTTGTGACATCCTAAAATACCTACTAGCAGGTCCAAATCATAAAATAATGACTCAGGAAGTCTCTTTAATTTTACAATAATTGGGTTTGTTTGTTTAACACAATGTCTTAACATTTAACTGTTTTCATGAGAACGTATTCTTATTTTAAAAATTAAAGTTTTTGTGAAGCACTTAAGATGGACTTCTTTTGGTACAAATGATTTGGATTCAGATTTTAAACAGGAAGTAGGACTTTGTAAAGCATAATTAATGATGACAAGGGTCAGAAATACATCATTGAATGTATTGTAAATACAACATTGGATGAATGTAAAATGGCTTCCACCATAAAATTTATTCTCAAATCAGATTATGGCAGAGGAATGTAATTTTTCTTGACTATTTCGTGACTTCTCTTTCAAGACATATCAGGGAAACCAATCAGATCTATCAGTAGGCTGTCTGCAGTGTAAATATGAAAAGATGCAATAGATTGGAAAGTTCTAACAAAATGAGGATTTATCTTTTGTCTTGAATATAGACACAAAGCAAATGTAGTATGTGAGTGGCTTGGAGAAAAGGCATGATATAAGAGCAAAGAATTATGACAGATGACATCGCAACATACATGCTGCCATTCCAGAGCTTGAGCCATTTGAGAAGCTATTTTGAATTAATAACGCATGCCTTTGTGATTACATTTGCTTAGCAGAAACATTTTAAGAAATAACAGCCTGCAAGAGGAAGCTGAAACAATAGTTCTCTATCTTTATATAATTGTCATTTTTCTTTAGAAGAGAAAAGGTTCAAAATCCATAGTAAATAAAGTCTAAGTTCTTATTTTTAAGTGACTATATATTTGCATATGCAGCAAAATGAATTTAATGTCCCCTTCCCTCCAACATAATATCATAGTACTGGAAATATAAATTCATGGGGACTGGGTCACATTGCTAGAGCTGAAGTGGGGGTGGGGAAAGGCAAAGTAACTAAAATTCAACCAACTTTTTTGTACAAGCAACGGAGTGAAGGCTAAAGTGGCGATACATTGTACAGTCTCACCCCATCAGCATTCCCACTCCCCACCAAAAACTCTTGAAAAATACATGCAAATATATTTACGTGCAGCTGGGCAATATTGCTAAGTTGATTAACAGCAAAACTCTCTATCTATTGGATCCCAAGCAAATATGTCACAAATTGCTCATAGTTCAGGTAGCCGGTAACACCTGCAATCACATCTTTAGGCAATTTGGTGCTTGGCAAAAGGCAGGAAGATAACACTGTAAGGAGGTCCCTCACTCTCTCTCAAACTATGTTTCCACCTTAAATAAATTAAAGCATGCAGCAGCAGTAGGTAAGGTGGTCAATGCAATTAAATTCAAAACCTGAATGTATTGAACTTTCTGCAATTATACATGGGTCATCTCTGGACAATATGTTGGCCATCTGGTAGCATCTGTGCCGTTCCCTCTAATAGAGTTCCTGCTGTGGCTCGAGGCCATGGCAGGCAGTGCTAAGCAGGTCACATGTTGTGTCTTTCAGCCATATTTAGGTCACAATTTGGGATGGGAGGAGGCAGGAATTATCTTTTTGCACAAAGGCAATAAAAGTGAGTAATCCCTTGTAGGTATCTTGCGTTTTGTTTAATAAATAGGGGTCAATTTTCAGTTTTGTTCCATGCTTCATCCTAAGTTGTACCAAAAATAAGACAAAATATTATATGCTGACGGCTAAACATTTGTAAGTTTCCTTTTCTCTCTCACACACACACAGACACACACAAAATGGGTCTTTTTAAGCGATGGTATATCTGTTTTTTGTTTTGTTCGGGGTTTTCTTGACTAAAAGGAGAGACGGAAGGGGGAATTCAAAATCTGCTAATCAGTCTTAGATAATGGATAGAATGCAGAATACTCTAGAATGCTGAGTATATTCTAGAAAAGTTTTTGGGGGGAGACAAGTGATAAAAATATGTATATGCCTATCTTTCAAATAGCAAGAGTTGTAAATTATGCACGTTTATATTTAACTTTCCTTTAGACAGCTATTGAAAGCTTACATTCTATTAGTTGACTCACCAAATGTTAAAATTGACACAGGCATTGTTTCAAGGTGTACAAAAATCTCAGCAACCCAGAGAAACAGGATGCTTTTTTCCAAAGTAAAATCATTCTAGATATGAGACTATGAAATAACAAATCTTATTAAATGTGATACTTAATATTAGTATGAAGTTTCCACCTGGCATGTTTACTGATTGCCCCCCAAAAAACAACTACAACATGCACATTTTAAAAGTGTGAACCTTACATGTATTATCCAAGTTCACTTGATATAGATTTTAAAATGCAATATGGACAAGAGTCAAGTCCGGCATAAGCAATTCCAGTTTGACATCAATTAGTGAGTAGCTTTTACTCTTATAGACATATTTATAATGGAGAGGAGTGCATTTAGACTTTAAGGTCCTGCCAACTAATCAATTTGGTGAACTAATTGATAATAAATGTTAATTGACAACTAACAGCAGTCAATTAATTGCATTTCAAATGCAGCTCCAGGAAGCTGAGTTGAACATTATTCTACCTCAAGCTACTCAAATAATAGCTCAGCAATGACTTTGCAACAGGCTATAAAGGTCAAAATGGGCTAGCCTTTTCCTTATCAGGAGAGTGGGGATCCCAGGGCATAGGTTTACAAAAACAGCAGCAGCTCGTGCCCAAATCTCCCCTCTCAACCCTGGTGCTGAGTCTTTTTCTCTGAGACAGTTTGTTGGCTTCATAAAAGTCTCCTGTGGCATTCCCTTTGGGCTGCAATGTGGAAAGCCAGTATGCAACTCCAAAGAAGTAGTTGATTCTGCCAGTTATATAATCTGTCTCTGTGACAGAGCCACTTAACTAAACGCTAAACTTAGATATGAGGATGGTTCTGTTTAGTTATGTGTCTTTGTAGCAGGAAAAAATGTGCCCCCATTTTCTGGGGTCCTACAATTAAAGACAGAGAACAAGTGAGTTGGCCAATTAGTGAATCTGGTACAATTCAGTCCTTAAAAGAAAGTCTGTAAAATTGAAATGTTCTTCATTTTAGTCAATTGATACATACTGAAAAGCCCACAGGGTAAACTGAAAGCTATGCCTGTGTTCTCAAAATGAAACTTGCTTATGTGTGTAATAAAGGTCTCATTGGCCTTTTGCACGCCAGGGTTTTTGTACTTCTCTTTACCTAGAATGTTCTTTCCAGTATGGCCTGGTGGATCACGCTTTTACTATATTCAGACCTCTGCCCACATGTCACCTCCTTGGACAGGTTCACCCTGACCATTCTACCCCAAACCTACACACACTCCTTTCTTCATTTTCTGTTCTCTTATTTGCTGTATTTTTCTTCACAGCTCCTATCTCTTCCTGGCATTACATATTCTTATTTATTTATCACTAATCCCCTTCACTTAAATGTAAACTCTACGAGGGTGGGACTTGGAACTACTCACTGTGTATCCCTGGTGCCAAAATGGTGCTCAAGTGGGTCCTCAGTAATGTTTATTGAATGAGTGAAGCCATTCTGGAAATCATCCCTCTTAGTGAACTTCTGTGATTGCATCACCTCTGGCTCAAGGCAAACGTCTAAGAAGGCCAATATGGTGGAATGGAAAGGAAACTGAACCGGGGTAGAAGAGAACCAACTCCATCCTCGGCTGCACAAGCCATGTCACTCTAAGAAAAAAAAAACCCACCTTATTGGAACTCAGTTTCCTCATTACAAAATGAAGGGCTTTGACAAGATGACTTTTAAAACTTCCTTCTCACTCTAAGATTTCTCTGATTTTGTTATTTAACTTGTCCTATTTGAAAGAAAACAATTCTCCATTGTTCTTTTCTGGCTATGTTCTCTTTTGGAAAAAAAAATAATACAATAGAATCATGTGTGTTTCATAAAAACTGTTACCTCAGAAGGCTTTATGGAGTTAGAAAATGTCACTATAAAGTTAAATAAATGGCAGCCAAGGGAGAAATGAGCAGGGAAGACAGGGAGAGGCTAGAGATTTTTAAATGAAATTTCAAGTGAGACATGAGATTTGAAGAGACAGCTGGAGCAAATAAGGCCCTCTGACAGGGATGAGGAAAACTGGGGGTCAAAGGACCAATGGGGGAAAAAATAGAAAGGTAAAATGGACAAAAATTGGGGAACTTTTTAAAATTTTTGGACTTCAAGCAATACAATGTAATAGAGTGGTTTAATTTTTAAAAAAGGGAAACAACCCTAAGTCTGAAAGACGGCGAAACAATCCCCTGAGGACGTGTGGAGGTGAGCTACGGTGGTGATGTGAGTGTGTGAGTGATAACCCCACACTTCCAGACAACTGTGAGCTCCTCAGGCGCATCCGAGAATAAATAAATGTAGCTGGAATCAAAGCTTCTGGCTACGATGACATGGATTTGTACGTCCTGGTTGCTCTTTCTTGGATCAGATCCAAGCCAAACCTCTAAACCCCTAATTTAATGCTGACCAGAAAAACTCACATTTTCCCCCAAAAAAGGCTAATCAAAATGCTCAAACTTCCCTTGCTTAGAAGGCAGTTGGTTGAGTTCTTTCCTAGGGTTTTTTGTTTTGTTTTGTTTTGTTTTTATCAGTTATCCTCTACCTGCTTTGGTCTGTTGGGTTTTTTTAAGAAAAAAATTATGAGAGAATCTGGTATAGTGACCTAAAGTCACTCTTTCATCTTCCTTTTGAATGTTGAAATGATACGCAGATACCCTGGGGTAAGGTGGGAAATACTATTCCACACGGGATAGAGTCATAAACTCTTATGGAATGTCATTGTCACGGGAGAATTCAGATATTATTTCAATAAACTCCTTTGAGCAACATAATCTATGAGTTTATTAAAAGACCCTCAGGTTTATCTGGTGGACTATAAATAATCTATATGCTCTTTCAAACAAAAAATTCAAATGGCAGAGCAAAGGCATTAAGCTTTCCCCTCAAGTTACATTAGGAGTGGATCTGTTTGCTGCCAATGCAGCCTCCTGATACGTTACAGAGGCTGGATCAGTTCCTAATGTAGCTCGGTGAGAACAACAACTGCATCTGGATTTCCCACAGCCTCTGAACGAGTGGCGGGTGAACCAGGGTTCAGAAGCACACAAATAAGCTGAGGCTATTTCTTTCAGCCTTGTCAAAGGGAGCAAGTGAATTTTATTTGCTTTCTGTCCCTCCACAGAACTCTTACTTACCCTCTCAAATTCCCCTTGCTACTCAACATCTTGGGTTTTCTTCCAGCTGATACTACAGCTCCACACCCCCTGTACCCTCTCCGTTGCTACCTCCTTCCTTCTCTCATTCTCCGTGTCCTCCCTCTCTGTTGCCCAGACCTTTAAATTCTAGCGATGGAATAATGACAAGTAGAACCTGCTAATCTCCTTTTCCACTAAAATGCAATCTTTTTAATCCCCTTGGGGCATATTTTATGTATTCCAAGACACATAACATGCTTCCCCAAAATCTGAGATCTCGTTCCAAAACCAGTCCAGATTCAGAGAAGATGTTACCTCGAAAATGTTCTCTGAGGGGATAAGTTTTTTGAAAAGAGGAATCTGACTTCTTTGTCTTTGCAATTCACACCTAGCTAAGACCATGTTTTACATGAACACAGAGTGAAGCAAATAAATGAGTAAACTGGGTGTTTCGGTATAATTTGAGTGTAACGACAATATGAAAACATTAATTTGGAGGTACCACCAGAATATAAATCAATTAATAAAAACTAAAAAAATGCATTCAAAAAGTAAATTGTAAACAATAAAGAAAATACTTGGGGCTAGAAAGCAAGAAGTCTTTGGGGGCGAGGGATGACATATGACAAAAACTGACCCAAGTCAGCTCTGTTAGAAAAGCGGATAATATAGCAGAGAAGGCAATAGTCAAAGCAGATATCCAGAGTATTAAATAAAAGGACACGGGGGCTTCCCTGGTGGCGCAGTGGTTGGGAGTCCGCCTGCCGATGCAGGGGACACGGGTTCGTGCCCCGGTCCGGGAAGATCCCACGTGCCGCGGAGCGGCTGGGCCCGTGAGCCATGGCCGCTGAGCCTGCGCATCCGGAGCCTGTGCTCCGCAACGGGAGAGGCCACAACAGTGAGGCCCACGTACCGCCAAAAAAAAAAAAAAAAAAAAGGACACGGAGAATTCAAACAGAGGGCATTATAAAAATATTAACTTTGAAAATAATTTAATTGCAAAACAAAAGAAAGATTTAGACCTTCTTTTTCCCAAAGTAGTTTGTCATTTTCTAATTAGGACCCCGTGCTGTTGGTGGTAATATATCCTAATTCGTTGGCCGTCAGTGGGCCTGATTTTAAAATAACTCCTCCCAAAACATTGAAAATCAACTGTATTTCAATTTTAAAAAAATTAAATTAAATAATTTTTTATTTCTCAAAAGTTAAAATAACTCTTCCCAATAGCATTAGAATAGAATTCTTGGGGAAGAATAGAATATTCTAAAGAAGAAAGCTAACTAAAAGTCTTCTTCTGAAAAATCAAAGGATTAAATGTTGGTGAATATAAATTCACCGGAATTGATAGATACCAGTATCAACATGTGTTAAGCTCCATTGTCTTCTGGCTTTGCTATTATTACTTATCCCAAATACACTTTACAGAAGTTCTTGTTCCCGTTGTCAACCTATTATTTTCCCACATTGTTTGATTTAATTAAATACAATGCTCTATCTTTCATCAGTATTTCTTATAAACCTACTAAGTATCAGCAGACCAATACTTGTTGGAGAAAATCTCAAATATCGATCTGTTTTTAAGGAATTAACTTATTGGACCAATTTTTAGATGAGATTGATCTGGACCTACTAAATGATGAGAAAAGGGGGGCACTCCAAAACAATCCTTTAAAAAGTATTTGCATAGTCTCAAAATATCACTGACTACAATGGAAAAAATAGTAAGTTTGCAATGGAGAAAAGCACCCATCATATTCCCATTGAGGAACATTCTGCAAAATACCTGACCAACACTACTTAAAACTGTCAAGGTCATCGAAACCAAGGAGAGAGCTGAGAAACTGTAAGAGCCACGAGAAAAATCTGAAAAACTGTAACAGCCAAGAGGAGCCTAAGAAGACATGACAACTAAAAATAATGTGCTATCCTGGATGGGTTCCAGAGAAACAGGACATTAGGAAAAGGCTGAGGAAATCTGAATCAACTATGGACAGTAATTAACAATAATGTATCAATATTGTTTCATTAACTGAAATAAATATGCCATATTAGTGTAAGATGTTAATAACAGGGAAACGCGGGTGTGACATATGTGGGAAATTTCTGTGTTACCTTTGCAGTTTTTACGTAATCTAAAACTATTCTTTGAAAAAGTTTCCTTTAAAAATTCAATGTAGGACTTCCCTGGTGGTCCAGTGGTTAAGACTCCCCACTTCCAGTGCAGGGGGCGCAGGCTCGATCCCTGGTCGGGGGACTAGGTTACCATATGCCGTGTGGCCAATAAATAGATAACTAAGTTCAACATAACTAAAATATATATATATATATTTTTTGCAGTACGCGGGCCTCTCACTGTTGTGGCCTTTCCCATTGCGGAGCACAGGCTCCGGACGCGCAGGCTCAGTGGCCATGGCTCACGGGCCCATCTGCTCCGCGGCATGTGGGATCTTCCCGGACCGGGGCACGAACCCGTGTCCCCTGCATCGGCAGGCGGACTCTCAACCACTGCGCCACCAGGGAAGCCCTAAAATATTTTAAGTAATCAATTTTTATAGAACTATTTTAAAACTATGTAAGATTTCTCTGCTTTCTTAAACAGCAGTTGCAAGCATGATTTGATCTGTTCTTTAAAATTGGAGTACATTATGTACATCAATTTGTATCCCTTGTGATAATACAATTATCATTTCTTCCTCTCTGACAGTCTGAAACCAGTGTGCATTTCCACTGCATGGGCCTACTTTTAGCAAAGTCTCCCTGTTAACATATCTAAAGCATTTAGAATGTTTCCCTGGAACGTAGAAAGTTTACAGTAACATTAATATTGCATGAAGATAACTGTCACTCACTCTAAGCAGATCATAAGCTTTGGATTTTTCTAGTAACAATGATTAATGAGTTGTAACCCATTCCTATTTGTTCACCTGGGTACTGTTGTGACCAACCAAATATGGATATTATTAAGTGGTCCGTCAGTGTAAAGAATGAAGTCTTTGCAAATGGAAGAGTGAAATGAGATGATTCAGCAGGGAATTACACCTCTGTTTTAGGTCCCATTGGCTCCATCAAACAAGCCTGAGGGCTCATACGTGTCTCTCCCCCGCACCGCCACATACACACACCTTCTCTCTCTCTAAACTCTTGACCTGCCCCCAACTCCCAGATCAAAAATAGACCAAAGATACCACAGAAAACGGACACCAAGATGCAAAGTACCCAAGTGAGCTGGTAGATTGTTTGGGAAGGTGACTTCTTAAAGCATCCTTCTAGCTTTCAAATGCTTCATGACCAAAAACCCTTGAGTGGGCAGCACGGAGAAAACCGTGGGTGACTTGTTCTGGTCACTCTCAGGCAACGTTGTATTGGAAAAATCCTTGCCGGGCACTTGCAGCAACTTCTGCCTGGCTCGACTCCTGCCAATCAAAAATGAGGCAGGCATCACCTTTTGGCAAGTGGCCAGAGGAGGGTGCTCTGTTGTTAGGCGAAGACCCTCCAGGAAGAGAGGGAAACCGACAAACAGAGATCTTCTTTACTTTCCATCTTCCTTCAAACCTGCAAGTGGAGCCCTTGTGGTGTTTCTCCTTTTTTGTCTCATCCTGTCACTCTCTAGTCTTTGAACAATAGAGGCAACAATGGTCTTGTCTAAATGATTTCACAGGCTATTATTCAGACACTCAACTTTTAACATTTCAATTTTGTCATTCTGTTTCCACACAAAAGGTGCACTTCTACAGTATAATGTTCTCAGAATTATGTCAATGAGCAGTAATGGCTTTTAACATTAAGTTGATCATTAACAACTACATTATCTGAGGCATAATCAGTACTTCAGCCTTTTGTGTGATTATGACACTACGGAATTTGAACCTAATAGGAGGATGCACTCATAACAACATAGAAAAATATTTACACGGTAATAAAAGGTTAGTGAAAAGCAAACGGTTTGAAACAGTATAATGAATAAAAATACCAGCTTAGTTTATTTCCAAAAGGTGAGTTTCTAAAGGAGAGAATTAGGTAAGCAATATCACAAGAGTAACATTTCTTTGTTCATAAAGCTTTTTAATTCTGTAACTAAACATTCTGTGTAGCGGTCATTTCAGTGGAGTTTTATAAGGAGGGTATAATTCAATAAGTATGTATTTTTAAAACAGTTGAATAAAGTAGGAAGAGGATTCTATGCTTTAAGTATTACTGTATTTCCACAAATTTTCAAGCTATTTGGCAAAGAAGGTTGATTGATGATCTTGGGTATTGTGTTTTTTGTTTTTGTTTTTTTTTGCGGTACGCGGGCCTCTCACTGTTGTGGCCTCTCCCGTTGCGGAGCACAGGCTCCGGACGCGCAGGCTCAGCGGCCATGGCTCACGGGCCCAGCCGCTCCGCGGCATGTGGGGTCTTCCCGGACCGGGGCACGAACCCGCGTCCCCTGCATCGGCAGGCGGACTCTCAACCGCTGCGCCACCAGGGAAGCCCGTTGGGTATTGTTTTTAAAGTTGTTTTACTCTTCCCCCTCCCATGCCTTGCGTGACAAGCATTCAGGTAAGAATTATGTATATTTAACTAGAATTCAATGTTTGCGACCATGCCGCATTCAAGACACAGGAGAACAATCATAGTAGAGACACCAAGCTCTGAAGTCTGGAGCGAAGTCCAAGTCTAAATGGACCATGTCTTACATATGATTTTGGATTTTGATTAGAACCTATTAATTTTAATAGCTTCATCATCAAAGAATCAAGCCAATGTCCATATATCATAAAGAGTAACATACTTGCTATTACCGTCCTTTGATTGAAGTAGTCAAATTTCCAGGCATCTATCCTTTAAGAAATTCCTAAATCCAGAAATAACTTAGCTCACAAAGAAGTTTATCACAGCATTATTTATAACAGTGAATATCAAATCAACCTAAATATCCAAAAAGAGAGGGATGGTTAAGAAACCAATTGCTACATTTTCATTTTGACACATGATGAAAGATGGCTTAGCCATTTCTTGTGATAGTTACCAAAAGAATTAATAAATAAAATACTTATAAATTTTATTTTAAAAAGAAAAATACAAAATTGCAGTGTGTGTATTTAAAGCGCTATGTGCAGAAAAAAAGGAGGCTGTGGCGGAGCGGGGGGAGGTAGGCTGGGAGAAGAAAATATACCAAGTAAATAGTGTGGTTTTCTCAAACAGTGGTTTCTTCTTCTCCCCCTCCACCCCCCCCCTACTCCTTCTTCTTTCTTCTCTGTACTTTTCTGTATTTCCACATTTTCTTCAAAAAGAATACATTATTTTTCCCATTTAAAACAGGATGCACATTTAACTCTGCTGTTTACTTGTCCTTATTGGAAGATACCAAACCAAATATACGTCTAACAAGAGCAATGTGTGACAACAATGATTTTCATTCTTCCAATATTGAAAGACAGTCCTTTGATCTGAAAATACAGAAAATTTGTGTGGAATACATGTGCCATTTGTGTGACTTTCTCCTGCTCCAAGTCTTCCTTTCTCTGACTGGCCCCACCCACACTGATAAAACACTATCCTTTCCAAGTGTACCTCCCTGTGCCCAGAGAGCTTTGCTTCAGCTCACTCTCATTTCAGTTCACACTTACCTTTTCGGAGCTTGTCTGCCAACATTAATACAAGAGGTTTATCTACGGAATGGAAGCAACATATTTTGAGGGAGAGTGGAAGGCTTTTATTGCTTCATCCCAGGAACCAGAGAAACATCTAAGAGAATGTATGTGCCCTGATTGTGGGGAGGGAATTTGACATGACAGGTTGAGGTGCGACAAGGCATATGGGCAAGAGGGGATTTTCAACACACACTCGTTGCTACAGTCAAAGAACCTTACTTGCTGACATTTGTATGTGTCTTATTCTGTCTGTCTGCCTTTCCAAACACCTCATCTACTATTTCTTCTCCTAGAATACTCTCTCTTATCCTGTCTATTCTTACTTAAGCCCTGTCTCTATCTTTCTTTCAAACTTAGCTCATTTTAAAATAATACATATGAATTTTATATACACATAAAGATATTTGTATCTTACTTATAATACCGCATTTGATCACAAATCACTCTTCTAAAATATTCCAACTAAAAACCACTTCAACTCTGTAATTTTTCTTATTTTTTTCCACTCCACAATTATATATTGAAAAAAATACTGATGTGTGGAAGTATTACACCAAAAGTGTATTAATAAAATATGGTTCAAGTTCATTCTCTTGGATGTCTTCTCTAAAATTTCAAAATACAGGAAAATGTTGTGAACCATAAAACACAGGGATAGTGATTTTAGTTATATAATTACTTCTGAAGTTCTAAGAATTTGTGTTATGGATGCATATTTAACTCTGTTGCTCTTTTCTGATTTTAAATCAGTATTTCTTTAAAATACTTAGAAAAAAGCTTAGGTTTATCTTTGATATGTAGAAAGAGTAAATATACTGAGCAGATACAAGAACAGATCAACCCAGAATCCATGGGTAGCCAGCCTAGCAGAACACAAGTCACTGAGCAGCAACCAGTAGTTTCTTTGAAGAGCAAATCAGTTTTTCTGCAGATCAGTTTAATTAATTTTGATATTGGAAGGAAAGGACATGTGCACAAACAGGAAGTCTTTGATACAACCTTTATAGCCTTCAAGAAGCTTTTCATTTCTGACTTCTACTGTACTAGTCAGGGTTGCCAGCAATCCAGTCATGCCAGCCAAAATCCTGAGTGGTCTTTTTTTGCATGGAGATCATGCTTCTTCTGCACTCAGAATCCCACTTCCACTGTATCATACTTCCTGTCACTTGCTATGTTTGTCCTACCCCCATTCCAAGAAGCTATGCAATGGGAAGTCTATTCATTCACTATAATATCGTGACCCTCTTTCTTTTATGATGTTATTGAACTATGAGTCAGGTACTACACTGCATGAGATTCACTAGCAAAAACAACCATAAACAGGGCCCTTGGGTCATCTCCCCAAATGGCCTCTGTTCTATTTATCTATCACTGCATAACAAATTACCCCAAAACTTAGCAGCTTCAAACAATAATAGATATTCATTATATCACAAAGTTTTTGTGGGTCAAGATTCAGGAGCAGCTTACATGGGTGATTCAAGCTTGAGATCTCTCACGTTGCAGTCTAAATAACTGCGTCATTTGTAGAGACGTGGATGGACCTAGAGACTGTCATACAGAGTGAAGTAAGTCAGAAAGAGAGAAACAAATATCATATATTAACACATATATGTGGAATCTAGAAAAATGGTATAGATGATCTTACCTGCAAAACAGAGATAGAGACACAGAGGTAGAGAACAAACATATGGACACCAAGGGGGGAAAGGGAGGGTGGGATGAACTGGGAGATTGGGGTTGACATATGTACACTACTGATACTATGTATAAAATAGATAACTAATGAGAACCTACTGCATAGCTCAGGGAACTCTACTCATTGTTCAGTGGTGACCTAAATGGGAAGGAAATCCAAAAAAAAGAGGGGATATATATATATACGTGTAGCTGATTCACTTTGCTGTACAGTAGAAACTAACACAACATTGCAAAGCAACTATACTCCAATAAAAATTAATTATAAAAAAATTAAATAAAAAGTTAAATAAATAATGACTCGGGTTGCAATCATCTGGAGGCTTGACTGGGGCTAGATGATCCGTTTTCAAGGTGGCTCCCTCACATGGCTGGCAAGTTGGTTCAGTCTGTCAATAAGTGGCCTCAGGCCCTTTCCATGTGGGAAGGCTGCTCAACGTGGGGGCTAGCTCTCCCCAAAGATAGTAATCTGAAAGAACTGGTCAAAGCCACATCACTTATATGACCTAGCCTGGGAAGTCACAGACCATCATCTCCACAGTATCATATTGATTACACAGGATCAGCCCTATCCAGTGTGGAAGGGCAAGGTAACAAAAAGTAAAGATGATTGGGGGTCGTCTTGGTCACCTTGTCATTGCTCATGACCTTCCATCGAGGTGTGGAGTTGTTCTTTGACCAGTTTGAATCTAAACTGGCCTGTGACTGTTTTGACCAAGTGAATACAATGGAAATGATGCTATGCCAGTTCCAAATTAATGGTCCCTTAAAGACACTGGAAGTTTTTATTTCCTGTCTTTTGGAGCCCCGAGCCAATATGTAAGAAGTTCAGTCTACCCTGCTGAAGAAAATAGCCACATACAGGTATGTTGAGGTGTCAGGCATGTATGCAAAAAAACAAAACAAAACAAAAGACCATCTTGTTTGATTATTAAGATGACTCCAGTACCTGCTTCTGTAGGACTGCAACCACATGAGAAACACTAAGTTAAAATCACTGACTGAGTCAGCTAACTTATAGAACTATGAGACATTATAATAAATTTGTGTCTTTAGCCATTAAATTTTGAAATGGTTTGTTATGCAATGATAGGAAATCTGGACAAAAGTTATGAAAGTTTCTGTTATTCATAGTTGGTACTTTATATAAACCTTTGCATTACAACATAAGTTCCATGATGGCAGGGAACAGTACCTGGATTACTACGATGGCCTCCCAACTGGTTTTTCATATTACTCTTGCCTCCAACCTACTATTCTCCAAATAGCAGTCAAAGTGACTATCACTGTAACTTGTATCAAAGTCTTTCCTGATCCTCAGATGGGTCTATGTTTCAATTATGTATTACGATTATAGTCTATATACATCTCTTTCATAACACTTATTGCACTGTATTTTTAATCATAATTTGCATAATCACTTTTTTTTAATGTTGTTCTCCCTAACTAGATACTAATATCTAATAGGCAATGCACCTTATCCATCGATCTATCCCCAGTGCCAAGCACAGTGCTTAATACATAGTAGGTGTTCAATAAACATTTGTTAAATGAATAACTTCTCAAAATGTCTTTTACACTTTGCTTGATTTTGTAATAGAAACTTATCTCCTAATGCTTCTAGTTTGCCTCTTTTGGCTATTTCCAACTGCAAAGAAAAAGAAATAAAATCAATTAATGTTTTAGCTAATTTTTCACAGGCTTCCAGAAATAGGTCAAGAAAAGAGTTACTTGAAATGTGACATATACGCCTCTCTTCCAGTCTTAAACTTTGGATTCTCTTAAGAAGAGCAGAGTTCTGGCCACTCTTTATGGAGAATAGGTCTTCAGATTCTATCTTACTCATCAAAGCAAAATAAAGGATAATTTTCTCTCTTCCTTTCCCCAGTTCTCATTTTACTTTCTACAGAATTAAAAAAAATGATTTTCTACATTTTCTGTTGCATATTTATATTTATTAACTTATTTAGACTAAGAATAAAAGATTCTCCACTCCTTCCTTTGGTGACCTTGGAAAGCATAAAGCCTTGATTAATATAATTATACCAGTCCTAGAAAATCAAAATCACTACCAAAAACTCTTCTGCATTAATAAAAAATGGAGCCAGACAGACTGTTAGGTAAAGCATATGTTAATAAAGCCCAGAAGTGGTTAAACACAAGGACATTTCCCTATAGAGGAGACCAAAGGCCCAAATATTCAATAACAAAAATTTTAGCCATATGTGCACTTATGTAGAACAGATTATTAACTGTTATACTCCATAAATATAAGAAATGAATTACAATAACTCTGAATAATTTTATTTTTCTGAAATCACAGCCATTAAGCAGTGGTGATCATTCAGTGGAAATATTCATCAAGATACATGTACTATAGAAATACCAAGTTCATTTTGGGATGTCAAATGGAGGCAAATTCTACAAATGCTTATATTCAAAAACATTTTCAGAGTAATTACGTTTTTTTGGACAACACTTTCAGCATTCTTTTTCTTTTTTTCTTACATATGTTTCTAAATCTGTGTTTGGAATCCAAATTTTAAATTTAATTACAAGCAGACGAATATGCCTACTTAAAATCCAATTTAGTCCTAAATTACCCTTAAATTTATAGAGATTCATGGGAGTTTAGGGTTGGAAGTTTACTAAAGTTTATCTAATCCAGTGGTTTTCAGAGATTAATGTGCTTTAGAATCACCTAGAGGGCGTATTAAAATACAGATTGCTAGGTTCCACCCTCTGAGTTTCCAAATCCTTGGGTCTGGGGGGAGGCCTGAGAATTTGCTCCTTTAACTAGTCCCCATATCAAGTTAATGTTACTGGTCCAGAGGCCTCACTTTGAGGATCACTGGTCTAACCTACAGCTTAAATTTTACAGATAAAGAAAGAAAGACCCAGAAAACTTGAAAGATTAATCCAACGATTCTGCCACAGTCAGTGGCAAAATGGCAGGAATGGATGGGATTAGAAGGCAGTTTTTCTATTTCCAGGTAGAATGTTCCCTTGATTCTACTTTCTCATTCTGAGGTGTATTCAGTATCATATGAGGTGTTGATTAATAAGCTACAGAAAAAGATAAGTCACAGCTGAGGAAAAGGGAAGGCAATGTAAACATCCTCTCTACAAGTTGACAAAATTAAAGACATGCAGGACCGCACCAAAAATTGAATGATTCAGGTATTTCTTTGTGGCCACTACTCCCCTTTTGAAGTTCATTTCCCTCTAAACATCTAAGGACTTACTTTGCATTCTTACATTGCAACGTCTTTGTTGATAACTTTTCAGTAATTCCATTAAAGCAAATCACAGGGTTGTCAAATCTTCAAGGATCAGAAGATCATGAGTTGACAAGTAGCAGATGCACAGAAAGAAGTTTTAAATAACGTGCATTCATTCCCCATGTGGAGTAAAGTAGAATACCTATTACTCCATGACAGTAAAAACCAGCCAGGAAATAACAGAGAATGGAGTTATGCCACGATATTTACCGTTTCTCTCACTTTTATGCAGTGAAGAATCAAAGAATTCAGAAGAAAGAAAACTCTTAGATTTTCAAACAAGCTGTTTCTGTTTAAGGACAGAAGTTTCTGTTAAAATTTAGTATAATTGTGATGTCACTGAGCACAGTGAAAGCTGCAGGCAAACAGAACATTCTCATTGTAATACCACTACTGTAGGCATATTTGAAACACTATAGCTTCTTCAGACTATAATTATAACTGTTTGTTGCTTCTGTGGTTTCAAAGATAATAGAAGTTGTTCACAAAATTTACACAACACTGATGTGTTGCATATAAAATATAGACAGTCACATGCAAAATATCCCATTATATATTTTCTCATAGAGAAAAACAGCTGAGAAACCTACAGACCATCAAATTATGACTCCAGTGTTTCATTACAAGCAATTAGACTCCAGAACCCAAAGATACAACCAAAATGCTTGGTATAATTTGGCTAATACCAGTTAAGAGCTGGGCCACAGGTGTTTAAATCTGCAGAAAAGTACTGGTGGCTATAGGGTCTTATTACTTTACTTGTAATTCCTTCCATAGATGGAGCATCAAAGGTGGTACTGGGAAGAAAATATATATATTAAGTCTGAAGAGAGATTCAAAATTCCACTGGTTCATTCCACAAGCACTAAGTGAACGACTACACTGTGTTAGGCACAGTTCTTGCCTCAATGAACTCAAAATCCAGCAGGAGATGTGGCCATAAATTCATTCCTTCATCAAACACTGAACAGTGCAGTAAAGATATCAGCACAACCTGTTACCGATGTCATAGAACAGACTGCTTTTGTGTTCAAAGGACTGGGAAATTAAGAAGTTATCGCCAACAAATGACATTGATCTGGGTCTAGAAGAATTAAAAAGTAGTTTCCATACAGAAAAGGAAATCACTTGGCAGGAAATAAAGCCATGAAAGAAAGGTTGAGGTCCTTTCCCTTAGAAAATTATGCTAAGGAGTTTGGACACTGTTTCCAGACAGTAGGAGCAATGGGGAGTGTTTGACGGCTCTAGGCAGAGTAGTTTCTGAGAAACCTCTTTTGGGAAGCACACCTAAAAAAAGTAGACAAAAAATAAAAGACATCTTTTTGTAATGCCTGGACAAGCTGTTGTAATAATAGACTCCCCAGAATTCAGTCACAAAGAATCCAAGGAATTAAAGAGACTTGGAACAGACTTTTGCCCTGAGGTATCTGCAAATTCCTGGTGGCCTAGAACCTGAATTTCAATGAGTCATGCTTTAGTGACAGGACACAGAACTGAGGCCAAAGCAGAAACAGACATCAACACAACAAGGTAAATGGAAAAACTAAAATAAAATAACTAAAAAGTAAAAATAACCAAAAAAAAAAAAACAGCAAAAAATAACTAACTGATAATCAAAGATATAATATGCAGCATCATACAACCAAAAGTTAGTCCTATGATGAGACTAACAAGGAACAAATCTCTGGCAAGAATAATCAAGGGGGGGAAAAATGAAAAAAACACAATACAAGGGATGAAAGGGGGACTTTTAGGATGCAGCACATCCTAAAAAGATAGAAAAAGAATATTATATCAACTTTGTTACAGTAAATTTGAATGAATCTGTGAAATGGACAAATTTCTAGAAAGATTTGTAATCTAACTTGTTCATGAAGACCTAGAAAATCTGAGTCACCTTAGAACCCTCCCAAGAAACTAAATATGTTTAAAAATTTCTCCCAAAGAAAAGAATCTTGTTGAAATTGTTCTTTTGAAGTATTCTGCCATGCAGTCAAGGAACAGATTATTCCACTATTTTAGACAAGAGAGAAAAAGAAATATGCTCTAACATATTGGCTGAAACTAGCATATCCTTTATACTAAACCATACAGAGTCAGTTTGAAACAGAAAATTATGGGCCAATCTCACATGAAAAATATGAACAAAATAAATCCAGGGATGTATGAAGAAGATAACACATTATTAACAGATTATGATTATTCTATAAAAGCAAAGTGGATTCAACATTAGAAAATTATGAGATTGCTTTATTATACTAAAAGATTAGAGTAGAAAATCAAAGGACATAAACCGACACATCCAAGAAGCTCAACAAACTCTAAGTAGGATAAGTATAAAGCGATTCTCACCATGACACATTATAGCCAAATTTTCAAAAGATGAAAACAAAGAGCAAATCTTCAAAATAGCATGTGAGAAGCAACTCATCACATACAAGTGATCCTCAATAAGATCATAAGCTGATTTCTTTTCATAACCATGGAGGTCAATAGGCAGTAAGATGACCTATTTAAGTGCTGACAAAAGAAAATTGTCAACCAAGAATTCTATATGTGGCAAAACTATTCTTCAAAAATGAAGGTGAAATTAAAATAAAATTTAAAAACTTGAGGGAGTTTGTCACTAGTAGACCTGGCTTATAAGAAATGTTAAAACTTCCTCTTGCAAGAGCACCAGAATCACAACTACCTGCTGAACAATCATCAACAGGAAGACACTGGAACTCACCAAAAAAGATACCCCAAGACACAGGAGAAGCCGCAATGAGATGGTAGGAGGGGAGAAATCACAATAAAATCAAATCCCATAACAGCTGGGTGGGTGACTCACAAACTGGAGAACAATTACACCACAGAAGTCCACCTACTGGAGCAAAGTTTCTGAGCCCCATATCAGGCTTCCCAACCTGGGGGTCTGACAATGAGAGGAGGAATTCCAAGAGAATCAGACTTTGAAGGCTAGTGGGATTTGATTGCAGGACTTCGACAGGACTGGAGGAAACAGAGACTCCATTCTTGGAGGGCACACACAAAGTAGTGTGCACATCAGGACCCACGGGAAGGAGCAGTGATCCCATAGGAGACTGAACCAGACCTACCTGCTAGTGTTGGAGGGTCTCCTGCAGTGGCAGGGGTGGCTGTGGCTCACCACAGGGACAAGGACACTGGCAGCATAAGTTCTGGGAAGTACTCCTTTGCATGAGCCCTCCTGGAGTCTGCCATTAGCCCCATCAAAGAGCTGGGTAGGCTCCAGTGCTGGGTCGCCTCAGGCCAAACAACCAACAGGAAAGGAACCAAGCCCCACCCACAGGCAGACAAGCAGATTAAAGTTTCACTGAGCTCTGCCCACCAGAGCAACACCCAGCTGTACCCACCACCAGTCCCTCCCATCAGGAAGCTTGCACAAGCCTCTTAGCCTCATCCACCAGAGAGCAGACAGCAGAAGCAAGAAGAACTACAATTCTGCAGCCTGTGGAACAAAAACTACATTCACAGAAAGATAGACAAAATGAAAAGGCAGAGGGCTATGTACCAGATGAAGGAACAAGATAAAACCCCAGAAAAACAACTAAATGAAGTGGAGATAGGCAACATTCCAAAAAAAAATTCAGAATTATATAGTGAAGATGATCCAGGACCTTGGAAAGAGAATGGAAGCTGAGATCGAGAAGACAAAAGAAATGCTTAACAAAGACCTAGAAGAATTAAAGAACAAGCACCTAGAAGAATTAAAGAACAAACAAACAGAGATGAACAATACAATAACTGAAATGAAAAACACACTAAAAGGAATCAATAGCAGAATAACTGAGGCAGAAGAACGGATAAGTGACCTGGAAGACAGAATGGTGGAATTCACTGCTGTAGAACAGAATAAAGAAGAGGAATGAAGACAGCCTAAGAGACCTCTGGGACAACATTAAACGCACCAACATTCACATTATAGGGGTCTGAGTGGGAGAAGAGAGAGAGGAAGGACCCGAGAAAATATTTGAAGATATTATAGTTGTAAACTTCCCTAACATGGGAAAGGAAATAGGCACCCAAGTCCAGGAAGCACAGAGAGTCCCAGGCAGGATAAACTCAAGGAGAAACATGCCGAGACACATAGTAATCAAATTGAAAAAAAATTAAAAGGCAAAGAAAAATTACTAAAAGCAACAAGGGAAAAACGACAAATAACATACAAGGAAACTCCCATAAAGTTAACAGCTGATTTCTCAGCAGAAAGTCTACAAGCCAGAAGGGAGTGGCACGATATATTTAAAGTGATGAAAGGGAAGAAGCTACAACCAAGATTACTCTACAGAGCAAGGATCGCATTCAGATTCAACAGAGAAATCAAAAGCTTTACAGCCAAGCAAAAGCTAAGAGAATTCAGCACCACCAAACTAGCTCTACAACAAATGCTAAAGGAACTTCTCTAAGTGCAAAACACGAGAGAAGAAAAGGACTTACAAAAACAAACCCAAAACAATTAAGAAAATGGTAATAGGAACATACTTATCGATAATCACCTTAAATATGAATGGATTAAATGTTCCTACTAAATGACACAGGTTCATTGAATGGATATGAAAACAAGACACATATATATGCTGTCCACAAGAGACCCACTTCATACCTAGGGACACATACACACTGAAAGTGAGGGGATGGAAAAAGATATTCCATGCAAATGGAAATCAAAAGAAAGCTGGAGTAGGAATACTCATATCAGATAAAATAGACTTTAAAATAAAGAATGTTGCAAGAGACAAGGAAGGACACTACATAATGATCAAGGGATCAATCCAAGAAGAAGATATAACAATTACAAATATATATGCACCCAACATAGGAGCACCTCAATACATAAGGCAAATGCTAACAGCTATAAAAGAGGAAATTGAGAGTAACACAATAATAGTGGGAGACTTTAACACCTCACTTCACCAAGGGACAGATCATCCAGGCAGAAAATTAATAAGGAAACACAAGCTTTAAATGACACAATAGACCAGATAGATTTAATTCATATTTATAGGACATTCCATCCAAAAACAGCAGATTACACTTTCTTCCCAAGTGCACATGGAACATTCTCCAAGATAGATCACATCTTGGGTCACAAATCAAGCCTCGGTAAATTTAAGAAAATTGAAATCATATCAAGCATCTTTCCCGACCACAACGCTATGAGATTAGAAATAAATTACAGGGAAAAAAACATAAAAGCCACAAACACATGGAGGCTTAACAATACATTACTAAATAACCAAGAGATCACTGAAGAAATCAAAGAGGAAATCAAAAAATACTTAGAGACAAATGACAATGAAAACACAACGATCCAAAACCTATGTGATGCAGCAAATGCAGTTCTAAAAGGGAAGTTTATAGCAATACAAGCCTACCTCAAGAAACAAGAAAAATCTCAAATAAACAATCTAATCTGACCCCTAAAGGAACTAGAGAAAGAAGAACAAACAAAACCCAAAGATAGTAGAAGGAAAGAAATCATAAAGATCAGATCAGAAATAAATGAAATAGAAACAAAGAAAACAATAGCAAAGATCAATAAAACTAAACGCTGGTTCTTTGAGAAGATAAACAAAATTGATAAATCTTTAGTGAGACTCATCAAGAAAAAGAGAGAGAGGATTCAAATCAATAAAATTAGAGATGAAAAAGGAGAAGTTACAACAGACACCACAGAAATACAAAGGATCATGAGAGATTACTACAAGCAACTATATGCCAATAAAATGGACAACTTGGAAGAAATGGACAAATTCTTAGAAAGGTATAACCTTCCAAGACTGAACCAGGATGAAACAGAAAATATGAACAGACCGATAACAAGTAATGAAATTGAAACTGTGATTAAAAATCTTCCAACAAACAAAAGTCCAGGACCAGAGGGCTTCACAGGTGAATTCTATCAAACATTGAGAGAAGAGCTAACACCCATCCTTCTCAAACTCTTCCAAAAAATTGCAGAGAAAGAAACATTCCCAAACTCATTCTATGAGGCCACCATCACTGATACCAAAACCAGACAAAGACACTACAAAAACAGAAAATTACAGACCAATATCACTGATGAATATAGATGCAAAAATCCTCAACAAAATATTAGCAAACAGAATCCAATAACACATTAAAAGAATCATACACAATGATCAAGTGGGATTTATCCCAAGGATTCATGGATTCTTCAATATACGCAAATCAATGTGATACACCATATTAACAAACTGAAGAATAAAAACCATATGATCATCTCAGTAGATGCCAAAAAACCTTTTGACAAAATTCGACACCCATTTATATAAAAACTCTCCAGAAAGTGGGCAACAAGGGAATCTACCTCAACATAATAAAGGCCATATACAACAAACCCACAGCAAACATCATTCTCAATGGTGAAAAACTGAAAGCATTTCCTCTCAGATCAGGAAGAAGACAAGGATGTCCACTCTTGCCACTATTATTCAACATAGTTTTGGAAGTCCTAGCCACGGCAAACAGAGAAAAAAAAGAAATAAAAGGAATACAGATTGGAAAAGAAGAAGTAAAACTGTCACTGTTTGCAGGTGACATGATACTATACTAGAAAATCCTAAAGATACCACCAGAAAACTACTAGAGCTAATCAATGAATTTGATAAAGTTTCAGGATATGAAATTAATGCACAGAAATCTCTTGCATTCCTATACACTAACAACAAAAGACCAGAAAGAGAAATTAAGGAAACAATCCCATTCATCATTGCAATGCAACAAAAAGAATAAAATACCTAGGAATAAACTTACCCAAGGAGGTAAAAGACCTTTATGCAGAAAATTATAAGACACTGATGAAAGAAATCAAAGATGACACAGATGGAGAGATATACCATGATCTTGGATTGGAAGAATCAATATTGTGAAAATGATTATGTTACCCAAAGCAATCTACAGATTCAATACAATCCCTATCAAATTACCAATGGCATTTTTTACAGAACTAGAACAAAAAATCTTAAAATACGTATGGAGACACAAAATACCCTGAAGAGCAAAAGCAATCTTGAGGGAAAGAAATGGAGCTGGAGGAGTCAGACTCCCTGACTTCAGACTATACTACAAAGCCACAGTAATCAAGACAATATGGTACTGGCACAAAATCAGAAATATACATCAGTGAAACAGGATAGAAAGCCCAGAGATAAACCTACACACCTATGGTCAATTAATCTATGACAAAGGAGACAAGGATATACAATGGAGAAGAGACAGTCTCTTTAATAAGTGGTGCTGGGAAAACTGGACACCTACATGTAAAAGAATGAAATTAGAACACTTCCTAACACCATACACAAAAATAAACTCAAAATGGATTAAAGACCTAAATGTAAGACTGGACACTATAAAACTCTTTGAGGAAAACATAGGAAGAACACTCTTTGACATAAATCACAGGAAGATCTTTTTTGACCCACCTGCTAGAGTAATGGAAATAAAAACAAAACTAAAGAAATGGGATGTAATGAAACTTAAAAGCTTTTTCACAGCAAAGGAAACTATAAACAAGACGAAAAGACAACCTTTAGAATGGGAGAAAATATTTCCAAATGAATCAACAAACAAAGGATGAATCTCCAAAATATATAAACAGTTCATGCAGCTCAGTATTAAGAAAAACAAAAAACCCAGTCCAAAAATGGGCAGAAGACCTAAACAGACATCTCTCCAAAGAAGACATACAGATGGCCAAGAAGCATAGGAACTGCTCAACATCACTAATTATTAGAGAAATGCAAATCAAAACTACAATGAGGTATCACCTCACACCAGTTAGAATGGGCATCATCAGAAAATCTACAAACAACAAATGCTGGAGAGGGTATGCAGAAAAGGGAACCCTCTTACACTGTTGGTGGGAATGTAAATTGATACAGCCACTATGGAGAACAGTATGAGGTCCTTAAAAAACTAAAAATAGAATTACCATATGACCCAGCAATCTCACTATTGAGCATATACCCAGAGAAAACCATAATTCAAAAAGACACATGCACCCCAATGTTCATTGCAGCACTATTTACAATAGCCAGTCATGGAAGCAACCTAAATGCCTATTGACAGACAAATGGTCCATATATACACTGGAATATTACTCAGACATAAAAAGGAACGAAATTGGGTCTTTTGTAGAGACATCAATGGACCTAGAGACTGTCATATAGAGCGAAGTAAATCAGAAAGAGAAAAACAAATATTGTATATTAACGCATATATGAGGAATCTAGAAAAATGGTACAGATGAACTGGTTTGCAAGGCAGAAATAGAGACACAGATGTAGAGAACAAATGTATGGACACCAAGGGGGAAGTGGGGGAGGGGTGGTGGTGGTGGTGGAATGAATCTGGAGATTGGGATTGACATATATACACTAACATGTATAACATAGATAATTAAGAAGAACCTGCTGTATAAAAAATATAAATAAAATAAAATTTTAAATAATAAAAAAAGAAATGCTAAAAGGAGTCCCCCAGGGACTTCCCTGGTGGCACAGTGGTTAAGAATCTGCCTGTCAATGCAGGGGACAGAGGTTCAATCCCTGGTCTGGGAAGATCCCACATGCCGCGGAGCAACTAAGCCCATGTGCCACATCTACTGAGTCCATGAGCCACAACTCCTGAGCCTGCATGCCACAACTACTGAAGCCCGTGCACCTAGAGACCGTGCTCCACAACAAGAGAAGCCGCCACAATGAGAAGCTCCTGCACCGCAATGAAGAATAGCCCCCTCTCACTGCAACTAGAGAAAGCCAAAGGGTAGCAGCGAAGACCCAATGCAGCCAAAACTAAATAAAGTAACAAATTTATTTTTTAAAAAAGAAGTCCCCCAGACTGAAATGAAAGGACCGTAGACAATAACTCAAAACCATATGAAGGGGCGAATCGGGAAGATGGTGGAAAAGTAAGACGCGATCACCTTCCTCCCCACAGATACACCAGAAATACATCTACACATGGAACAACTCCTACAGAACACCTACTGAACGCTGGCAGAAGACTTCAGACCTCCCAAAAGGCAAGAAACTCCCCACGTACCTGGGTAGGGCAAAATAAAAAAAGAATAAACAGAGACAAAAGAATAGGGACGGGACCTGCACCAGTGGGAGGGAGTTGTGAAGGAGGAAAAGTTTCTAGGAAACTTTTCCTAGAAGCCCCTTCATGGGCAGAGACTGCGGGTGGCAGAGGCGGGAAGCTTCAGAGCCGCGGAGGAGAGCCCAGCCACCGGGGTGCGGAGGGCAAAGCGGAGAGATTCCTGCACAGAGGATCAGTGCCGACCCGCACTCACCAGCCCGAGAGGCTTGTCTACTCACCCGCCGAGGCAGGCGGGGCTGGGAGCTGAGGCTCCGGCTTCAGTCGGGAGAGGACTGGGGCTGGCGGTGTGAACACAGCCTGCAGGGGGTCAGTGCACCACGGCTAGCCGAGAGGGAGTCCAGGGAAAAGTCTGGAGCTGCCGAAGAGGCAAGAGACTTTTTCTTCCCTCTTTGTTTCCTGGTGTGTGAGGAGAGAGGCTTAAGAGCGCTGCTTAAAGGAGCTCCAGAGACGGGCGCAAGCCGCGGCTGAAATCACGGACCCCAGAGACGGGCATGAGACGCTAAGGCTGCTGCTGCCGCCACCAAGAAGCCTGTGTGCGAACACAGGTCACTATCCACACCTCTCTTCCGGGTAGGCTGTGCAGCCCGCCACTGCCAGGGTCCCGGGATCCAGGGTCAACTCCTCCGGGAGAACGTACGGCGGGCCTCAGGCTGGTGCAACGTTACGCCGGCCTCTGCCGTCGCGGGCTCGCCCCTCATCCGCCCCCCTCCCTCCCCCCGGCCTGAGTGAGCCAGAGCCCCCAAATCAGCTGCTCCTTTAACCCCATCCTGTCTGAGCAAAGAACAGATGGCCTCTGGTGACCTACACACAGAGGCAGGGCCAAATCCAAAGCTGAGCCCCGGGAGCTATGCGAACAAAGAAGAGAAAGGGAAATCTCTCCCAGCAGCCTCAGAAGCAGTGGATTAAAGCTCCACAATCAACTTGATGTACCTGCATCTGTGGAATACCTGAATAGACAACAAATCATCCCAAATTGAGGAGGTGGACTTTGAGAGCAAGATTTATTATTTTTTCCCCTTTTCCTCTTTTTCTGAGTGTGTATGTGTATGTTTCTGTATGAGATTTTGTCTGTATAGCTTTGCTGTCACCATTTGTCCTAGGGTTCTATCCATCCTTTTTTTTTTCTTTTTTAAAAAATTTTTTTCTTAATAATTATTTTTTATTTTAATTATCTTATTTTGTCTTACTTTTTATTTTATCCTCTTTCCTCTCTCTTTCTTTCATTTCTTTCTTTCTTCCTTCCTTCCTCCCTTCCTCCCTCCCTCCCTCTCTCTCTCCCTCCCTCCCTCCCTCCCTCTCTCTCTTTCTTTCTTTCTTTCTTTCTTTCTTTCTTTCTTTCTTTCTTTCTGCTTTTTCTCCCTTTTATCCTGAGCCGTGTGGATGAAAGGCTCTTGGTGCTGCAGCCAGGAGTTAGTGCTGTGCCTCTGAGGTGGGAGAGCCAACTTCAGGACACTGGTCCACAAGAGGCCTCCCAGCTACACATAATATCAAATGGCGAAAATCTCCCAGAGATCTCCATCTCAACACCAGCACCCAGCTTCACTCAACCACCAGCAAGCTACAGTGCTGGACATCCTATGCCAAACAACTAGCAAGACAGGAACACAACCCCACCCATTAGCAGAGAGGCTGCCTAAAATCATAAGTCCACAGACACCCCAAAACACACCACCAGATGTGGACCTGCCCACCAGAAAGACAAGATCCAGCCTCATCCACCAGAACACAGACACTAGTCCCCTCCACCAGGAAGCCTACACAACCCACTGAAACGACTTTAGCCACTGGGGACAGACACCAAAAACAATGGGAACTATGAACCTACAGCCTGCAAAAAGGAGACCCCAAACAAAGTAAGATAAACAAAATGAGAAGACAAAAAAACACACAGCAGATGAAGAAGCAAGATAAAAACTGACCAGACCTAACAAATGAAGAGGAAATAGGCAGTCTACCTGAAAAAGAATTCAGAATAATGATAGTAAAGATGATCCAAAATCTTGGATATAGAATAGAGAAAATGCAAGAAACATTTAACAAGGACCTAGAAGAACTAAAGATGAAACAAGCAACGATGAACAACACAACAAATGAAATAAAAAATACCCTAGATGGGATCAATAGCAGAATAACTGAGGCAGAAGAACGGATAAGTGACCTGAAAGATAAAATAGTGGAAATAACTACTGCAGAGCAGAATAAAGAAAAAAGAACGAAAAGAACTGAGGACAGTCTCAGAGACCTCTGAGACAACATTAAACGCACCAACATTCGAATTATAGGGGTTCCAGAAGAAGAAGAGAAAAAGAAAGGGACTGAGAAAATATTTGAAGAGATTATAGTTGAAAACTTCCCTAATATGGGAAAGGAAGTAGTTAATCAAGTCCAGGAAGCACAGAGAGTCCCATACAGGATACATCCAAGGAGAAATACGCCAAGACACATATTAATCAAACTGTCAAACTATACAGCAAAATAACCATGAGTAGTAATGCATATTTGACATATAACTCTTCTTTTTTTTTCCTTTTTTCCCTATATTATTTGGAAGACAAATGCATAAAAGAATAATTATAAATAATTATAAAGTTATGTTAAGGGGTTGGAGATGGAGCTATAAATGAAGACAGACTTTCTATACAATTGAAGAATGGTCTGAATAAATTTTTATCCAAAGAATAATAACCAGTGGAGGGACTTGACTTATCAGATAGCAAGACTTATTACAAATATACAGTAATTAAGACAGTGTGGCATTAGTGTGGAGATAATCTTATAGATCAATGGAACAGGACAGAGATTCCAGAAAAAGATCTACACACCTAGATGTAAACCTGACATATGAGAGAACTAGCATTGTTAATCAGTGGCAAAAGATGAATTTATCATTAAAATATGCTGGGACAACTGACGATCCATATGCAAAAAAAATGTATATCTTCAACCCTATAAACAATCAATTCCAGATGGATCAAGTACTTAAACTGGAAAAGCAACAGTTTAAAACTTTAAAAGAGGCTATAGGAAAATGTATTTATCACTTCAGGGTAATAAATAGTTTTTAAATCAAGTAGAAAACATAAACCAAAAAGGAAAAGAGTGAAAAAGGATTGCTGCTGTCCAGAATAAATGTTAAAATCTTACAAATTCATATGAAAAAGTCAAATAGCCCATTAAAAATGAGAAGATATAACGAAAAGTTTTCCAAAGAATATGAATGGTAAACATAGGAAAAATTCTTAATGTCAGTAGCAATCAAGCAATGTGTATTGAAACTACCGTGAACTACAATGTCATGTCCAAACAGACTGGCAAATATTCAGGCGTCCGAAAAGTCCAGGTGTTGGTAATATACTGACTAAGGATGCGTCTCATACACTGCTGATGTTGAATAAAATAGAATAGATTGGTAAAACTACTTTAAAAAATAATTTGGAATTGCTTGGTAAAGGTCCATTTGTGCATACCCAGCACCACCACTTGTAGGTATATATCCTAGAGAAGTTCTTGAATACAGGAACAGGAACAAATTTATACAAAAACGTTTATAGTGACACATTTTTTGTAATAACAAATCAATCCAAATGTCCAGCAGCAGTAGAATAAAAAAATACATTGAAATGCATTCTTTTTTTATTGAGATAAAATTGGTAAATAACATTGTATAAGTTTCAGGTGTACAACATTGTAATTCGATATTTGTTGGAATACAACAGTGAAACACAAATTACAGGCAAATCATCAACATAAATGGATCTCTAAAACATAATTTCAAGTCACAGAGTAATATATTATGATTCCTTTTATATAAAGTACAAAAGAAGGCAAAACAAGATAACAAAGATTCATATTTTTATAAGTATATACACATACCATTTCTGCATAGATTAATACACATATATGATAACTTTAAGGAAAACAAGGGATTAATTAACATAATTCAGGATAGCAGTTACCTCTGAGGCAGAGGAAGGGGACTTCAACTGAGCAGAAACTCACAAAACATAGACTTTCAAATGAAAAGGTAGGATCTTATTTCTTAGGCTGAATTATGAGCAGTGGTCATTTTCTTCTTTTTAAAATGCTACTTATATATACTACATACATTCTTGTAGTATGCTCTATTTCACCATATTAAGTATTATATTCACAATAAAATACAAAACACTTTGTTCACAGTAAAAAGTAAAAACAGAAAGAAAGTCTGAGTAAGAAAAATGGATCAAGTCTAGATTCTAAAATGATTATCCTGGTGGACATACAGAAGAGAGACATTGATGGCTTCTACTATCTAGAAGGGAGAAAATGAGGTTCTAACCAGGGCAGTGCCAATCAAGGGCAGATTTAGAAGAGAAACCTTGTGAACACATAACTGACAGAATAGATAAGAAGATATTGATGTGTTTTGTGCCTGGCTTACTGTTAGGATGATGATGACCAAAGAGAACTGTAGGGAAGCTCTATTTGAAGGGTGAGAGAAAGAATAAGAGTTACCAACAGAAAGATAGACTCAGAAGAGAACAACGTCCCAAAAGCCAAGTGAGGATTAGGAAGTTTGGATGGGATAGCTTCAACCACTGTAGAGTATGTTCTAAGGTCATCTGCTTATGAAATATACAGGGATATTTTTCTGGACTTGGGGTGAAGGGACAGGGTATGGAATAGCAGCTGTGGGAGAAACAATGGGGAAAAAACAGAGACAAAAAAATGACTGAACAGCAATGAGAGCCCAGCTGAGGTTCGATGGCATGAATCTGTAGGACAGCCAGCTGGCACAATTCGTGACCTACTCCCACAATCTTGGTCATCACTGAGTGGTTATCAAGCTTGTGAGTATTTTCATGTTCAAAACATACAGACACACACATGCAAGCACTCCTACGTGTACTCACACACTCCAAATTTGAACTAAATAATTTGTTAGAGGTCTATCAAAAACCAGACACCACAGTACAGAGGAGACTGTAAAATCCTTTACATTAAGCGATAAAATTGCCATGGATAACGAAGCATTTCCATCTAGGCACAGCTTCTTCAGGATTCTAGTTGGTCAGAATTTCTGGGAAAACTTTAAAAAGAAAGGTTAGTGGGATGAATTACAGCCCCAGCTGCAGCAGTTGACTCTGAGGTAGTTCCCTTTCTTTCACTTATGTTAGACCCACCTCCCCTTCGGTTTGCACTCTGGTTGGTCCACGTGGTTTGCCTGGTAGTTTGACCCAGGTCCTCATCTCTGGGCTCTGTTTCCATGTCCTTCTCGAGCCGTAGTTCTTATACTTGCTCTTCACAAGTACAAGTTACAGTGGGCAGGAGAGGCACATATATTTCCCATTGTGTAACAGTACCCCTAACTTTTTTTATGAGAACCATGGTCAATTATAAGGGGAACCCAAAGTAACGTGACAGCAATGTGACTTTGAGTTTACTGTGTTTTACTATGATCCCTGATGGAGGCATCCTTATCTGAGAACCAGGTCCTCAAGATCTACAGAGCCCAATGTTGCAGAGACAGGAAGCACAGATTGACCAAGTGAGTTACTAGGAGTGATGAAGAGGAGGACCCCTCCCACTTCTACCCCTAAATTCCCAGACCCATGTATTTTATCTACTGAGGTCACAGTCATTTGCTGCAAAGTGGTCCCTTGGTCCAAGGTAATGTTATGCAGGATTGCCTGCCAGTTAACCAGACACTCAATGAACCCTCAGAGAGTGGTGCTAGCCAAGGACCTCCAAGCAGAAAAGGCAACCCCATACCTGGAGTAGGAGGGAAACCAGTCAAGAAGAAACACTACAGTAGAAAGGGTCTGATGTAGTCAATAGTCGACAAGTAGCTTGTTGGTCTCCTCAAGGGATATTACTGTATCAGGGTCTGACAATAATTAGTCATAATGGGAAATTCTGGCTCTTCAAGGATCCTGTCATCTCCACTGCTACAAGCGGGCTCAGACATACTCTCCTGCTTCTTTCTGGAACATGCTAACCAAGTCCTGCATATCACTATCCTTTTCCCAGTCGGCCTGTGCTGAGATTTGCAAAATTATAGGTCTGGGGCCAAGAGGGGAGTTGAGGGAAGAGGAGGAAAAACATTGTCTTGTAAGAGACCTATCTCATTTGAAGGTTCTTCATGTTCTTCAAGCAAGAGGAGAATCTTTAACTTCCAGCAAGAATTAAGCCACTTCTACAGAACCCGGGGTTTCAGGGAAATTGGCAAATTCAAGCTTCTCAAACACTTTTACCCAGAAATCCCTGCCCAGATCCCATTTGCTTCTTATCAGAGCCTAACTTTGACACAGGAGACTTGTCTATTCTGAGAATTTAGCCTTCTCCACAATTCAGCCACTTTTACAATTAAATATAAAGTAACCAAATAATGTCTGATCATCAGCTGTGTGTGACCTTCCACTACAGAAGATGAGAGCCTCAAATGCTTACAAGAAGGCCTTCTGGCTAACACTTTGCTTTAAACTATTGATTAATAGATCTGAGCCTGTCATTTTCTCTCTTCATTGGATCAATAGCCCTTAGCAGTAGCCATCTAGTTCCACAGTCCTTACAGTTACTATTTTCCCCATATCTCTTAAATACCTGAGACTTTGCACCAATTATTACATCCCTTCTACCTGTACTGTATCCCAGTTCATTACAGATGAAAGTCTTAGCAACGGCACTGCCACAGTGTAACTGGAATGATCAATATTCCCCCTTCCAGTAGTGGCGGGGTGCACATTGCCTGCCATCTAGCCAACAAGGACTCCAACTTCAGAATCCCATCCTTACAAGTTGCTTTCTAAGACCACATCTCCTTTCAGCAGTCTTAGGTTAGGTTCCCTAGAAGCAGAGCTTAAGAAGGGGCTTCTGGTTTAGGTTATTTTTTGAGTGAGTGCTCTCAAAAGAAAGGGACTGAGGGAGGAAGGGGAGGGCAGAGGAAGAAACTAAGAAAGGATGTGGTCTCGGCTTCGGTTTGTTCCCATACGAAGTTCTGGAGCACAAATTGTACCACAGAGTTGGTCACAGTTTGAGGCAAAACTACACCACTTTTCTACCCCTGTGTCAGACAGTCATTGTCTATAGTCTGTCCCAGGAGGGGCAGTGTTGGAGGTGGGTGTGTAGACTTCCTGGTGAGGCACCTCCTGGTCAAGGGCAATTCTGCAGAGAAGGCACAGCTGTGAATGGCTATCAGCCTACACCCATGGCAGTTAGGAATTGGATGCCTCAGAGTATGCAAGGGATCCAACAGCATGGCACCAACAGCATCCACTAAACTACCACGTCTTAAGATATCCTTAGTGTCACAAGGTACAGTAACACAGAAGAGCAATTCCATGAAATCAAACCATAAATTTAAGCCATGCAGTGGTGTGTCAGAACCGGCTTCTATTAGCCCACAAGAATTGATTATTCACATCTCTTCCCAACTCGGCATTCAGTGATGTCATGTTGGAAGCTTGAAACTGTCCATGGTGGGAGTACTTACACCATGGAAACTGGCAAAAGCTACGCACCAGGCCCTTTCTATGGGGGGTGGGGGAAAGGGGGTGGATGATCAAGTTGTTAAACATTTACCAGCACGCCACTGATGGCGCAAGATACGAATTGTTATTCCTGATTTTAAGTATGAGGAAAATAAGCTAAGAAAGAGCAATTAAGTGACAGATTTAGAATTAAAATCTATTTCTATCTGACTTTATTATAACAGGAATATTAGGTTTAGTTTAACATACATTTATTGAGTAGTAACCATGTGCCAGGCATTGTTGTCAACTAAGACACATTCTCAATCCACAAAGGAAATGGAATGAGAGTTCAATCTTTGGGAAACCAAGAACATGATATCTAGGGAATTTGACTGAATTTCTTCTAGCTATTTTCATGTCTTTGAGATTTTAATAATGTTCTAAAGATTTTTCCCTTTTCAATCTATAATACGAAGATTTAAAATATCTAATCTTAATGCCTCAGTTTATGAGATACGTATGCAAAAGCACTTTGGAAATGCAGAAAGCTTAATACAAATGGATGAATTGTTAATAAGAAAATCAATAGTGAAGATAACAGCCCTTTTTCAAATGGCTGAAGGAATAGATCCCTTGGAGTGAAGATAAGGAGGACTCCAAATACCCTTCTTAAACTGAGTCAAGGCCACTTTTTCTCGTGGTGTTCAATTGAAGTGGAATAATTTTTTCAGGCTCTTGTTTTCACAATGACTTTTCAATGTGGTCGGAATCCTTCTGGCCCTGAAGAAATGAGCAGCTCTTCTCTCTTCCAACATTTGACTCCATCACCTCTTCAGAGCCAGAACTGGAGTTGTTCTGAAGAAAGTGTTTGCAGACTAAGGGAGCTCCAGCTGCTGGTGGTGCATGCATTCAGGGAAGGTTGTGGAGTCCAGGCCCTTCATCTTTTTGGGTGTTTGGTGGTTTGCTGTTTTCAAGACTCTCATATTTCAAACCTTCTCTTCTGTTCCTCGCTTTCCTTCTCTCACATCTTTGTCTAGAAGTTGCCCCCCATCTGTCCCAGGAACTCCACTTCATTTTTCATCCTAGCTATCCTTGCTGGCTCCTCTTCTCACTCCTTCTGTCAGAATAATACGTTATCATCGTAGTGTCATTGATCTCCAATGCTGCAAACACTGCTGGCTTTCGAGAGCAAGGATATTCTGATGGGACTTCCCTGGTGGCCCAGCGGTTAAGACTCTGCACCTCCACTGCAGGGGGCACGGGTTCGATCCCTGGTCGGGGAACTAGGATCCTGCGTGCCTCATGGTGCAGCCAAAAAATAAATTAAAAAAAAAAAAGGAAAAAAGGAAGGAGAGAAAATAAAAGACAATTTGCTATTACCATAATGAAATGTACAATCACAGCATCAGGAACAGTCGTAATGCTGGCAAAAACACCAATCTGATCTGAGCACCCGACTGGTTCTTAGAAAAACCAATCCATGAGTACACACAAACGTTCACACACACACACACACACACACACACACACACACACACACACAACCGCAGCATATGATTATAAACCTTTTCCTTAACTGAACAAAGAAAAGGCAACAAAAATCTTCAAAGGGCTTGTTCTTTCTGGGTAAAATTTCATAAGACTGCTATCAAAGCAGGTCGTATATGAGAGACAAGGAAGGTTATAGATGAGAGACAAAGACAAAAAAAATTCACTTGCTCCAAGAATTTGCTGAACGATTTCATTTTGTTGAATTCCACCCATTAAAACATGTATTTAAATCCTAACAATGACTGACAAACATTTGGAAAGCAAAAGTAAAAGTTGACCTGCAGACAGTTCAAATTTGCCATATGCTTGCTGTCACCATTAACAGTCTGTAGACCATCCTAATTTATGCTTCAGCGAACTAACCTGATGTATTTTAAAGAATGTGAATACCTGTTTATTTTTCAAATAAGGCATTTTATTTTTCCTTATTACTCATATGTATGACAGCAATGATAAATGATTAAGGGCAAATTTAAGAGAGTTGGAAGGGGAGAGAATGGGTTTTCCCTCCTATGACCTATCACAAATGTTTTCTACTTAAATGATTGTCTCACTGAGGAAATTCTCAAAAAATATTCATCAGGGACAATTTCAGAAATAAAAGTTATTTCCTTCAACACAGCCTAACAGAATTTTAAAAGGAACTTATTAGTGTTTAGGAATCACTATAGTTTAAATGGTGTGTGTATATATACAAATTACTAAACATACACTTTTTTTAACCTGTCTAATTTTTTGCCTTTTTAAAAAGAATTTTCTTACTCTCTCATGTGTTTAAGCGACCACATATCATATTAACTAGATGCCCTTTCCTTTTCTTTCATGAAACTACATTTCTTAAGCATTATTGTAGATGGAAGAGATTTCTGATGGAAGGGAAAAGAGCATTAGTTGTTTTAAAATTTGATAACTTCAGTCCAAATCTCATCCTTTTCTCTTTGTGCATTTAAGGATAGGTCTTCAACTTTTCCAGTTTTAATCAGATAGCCCAGATGGTCATGTTTATGGTAAAAATGTCATTAAATTCTGAGTAAATAAAATAATTAAGAGATTTACTAATTAATTTTTAAATATTCTAGATTCTGAGCAAGGGCTATAGATTGTTATACAGTCTTTGTCTCTTTTGCTTTTAACAAAATGGTTGGTGTGTGGTAATGCTCAATAAATGAATTTTAATTAGTTACTAATAGTTATTTACAAGGTATATGTATTCTGTTTTTAAAGCCACCATATTTATGTTAAAATATTCTAAAACAATCAAACCAACCATCTAACACATGCATAACCATTAATTAACTTAAAATAAAATATTTTGTTGCTTGCATTTTAGCAAACTTTACTTTTCAGATATCTCTTCTGATGGCATTTAAGGTATGAATCATGAAAATAATAAATAACTTGCAGTGGGTCGCAGAAATTACACACGAAAATAGAATAAAAATGGTTTAATTACAGGCTTGTGCTTGTGGTCACACTGATGGACAAAGCCCTTGGGAATATCAGAAAGCTGATCTACCCCTCGCCCAACAGCATCTACCTGGATCTCCACTGCAAGACCTCCTTGTCCCTTAAATTCACGAGAAGAGGAGAGTAGGAATGATGCACCGCTTCATCTGAAGCACCAGCAAGGCTCTCGGTTCATCTGTAGAAGCGAAGCCCTGGGCAGCTGGCACCCTTCCACAGGGAGCTACAAACACCACTTTGCCACATTGCAAGTTTCCTCAAGCAACAGATGTCTTGTAGCTGCCGTGCAGGTCTCCAACTCTACCAAGCCACCTGGACAACATATTTAACGTACCGACAATGCTTCTGTCACCACTTGGGAAAGATTTTTAAATTTTTATTTAATTTTTTTCTCCCAACACCTTCATGATCAGTGAAATTTGGCCTCGGATTGCAAAAATTTGTATTCAAAAATGTAAGGGGGAAAATCAAAAGCCTCTCACTTCTCCCCATGCCCCAACTTCCCCCAAGGATTCCAGAAAAAAATTCATTCATCTTCTGTATCATGACAATTACATTTTATTCTTTAAAAATCGAACGTTTGCAAAGAGCAGTCTTGCTGAACCACTGCACAGAAAAGTTAAACAACGAACGGCTAAATGGCTCGCTCTCCTGCTTGGCTCTGACGGCACCAAACTTTAACGTGCCTCCGCCACAACTTTAAACTGTGGGTGCAATCCTCTCAGAACATTATCTGGAAAACATTCTGACTTGTTCGGCTGCTATAGTGATACTTACAGTACCGTTGTGTCTGTTTAGTTTAAAAATGAGGTCGATAACGATAATGCTTTTCCTAAGATGATCTTCTCCTTTTTAATGATAGCCGTAGTTTCCCCTACATAAATGACTAAATCCTTACAGAATCTTGGTCTTGATTAGCACTCCTGCTAGTAAAATTTCACATACTAAATCAGCACCAGCTGTAGCAAGCAAGAAAGAAAAAGGCAAGTGTAAATGTTCCATATGCCCCAGCAAATTGGCATCTGTGTCAGTAACCCTTTTTTTTTAAACTATTGTATACATACATTCTCTTAAGTGTTTTGTTCACAAAATACTGCTAACAAAATTCCTCTGTTGGCATCTCAAGGGAAGAGCCTGTCCTTGGTATCAGTCAACTGCACAAAATACAATTTCTCCTTCTCCTCTTGTGGTCACAGACACACCTGAACGTTCTATGTATACAAGTTGCTTCAAGTTAGTGAACCTTTATTTTGACATCTGTTCCCTGTAATATGACACTGCAGTGCTCTTATAAAGCTGCTTTACAGTTGGAGTTTAACTGGTAGCAACACTAAACAAGGTCAGAGAGACAATCGAATTATGTTGGTCACCTGGAAGGTATCTCAGAGACCAGGCTCAAAACAAATAACCTGGAACGTGCTGATGGAAGACAGCATTTGTGATCACTCTCACCTCGTCGCCCCTATTTTCTTCCCATTATGAAGGGTCTCTTCACACATAGATATAAATAGATATAAATAAAGATATAGATACATCAGAAATAATCCCAAAGCTGTATCTGAGATGGTATACTACGCTACTTTAGGTGGTTTTCAATACCTTATCCATTGGGACCTTATTGATTGTCTGAAATCCAGTAGATATAGTTCTTCAGGAACATATTTAAACCATCAGTATGAATCCTACAATAGCCATTAGAAAGCTACAAACACAGAAGAGTGTACTAATTAAATAGTCTACATATAAGGAGTATCAGTTGGCCATGCCCCAGAGATAGCTGCCGTACAGAGGAAAAAATACGTTTAAGTATTTTCTCCTCAGTTTGGAACCTGGTTATCCTGGTAGGCCAGCGTATACGGAAGAGAGAACACCCCTTTCTTTGTGACACTTATTGATTCCTGCTCATGCGTCCCCACAAGGGTTGATACTTCGTGTTGCTCTTGTTTACCTCCATGTCTGCCTCTCTGGATTTGACTATAAGCTCCTTGAGATAGTTTCTCTGTAGTCCTATATCTGTCCTACCGGAGTAGCAGAGTTTAGCAAATACCCAGCAAATGTCTGCCCACATCAAAATGGTTAAGGAATGCTCAAAGTTTTTGTTAAAAGCTAAATGAACTGGTTGATGAAGAGCTTACCAGTTGGGATCAAATGACCCAACTACATAAGGACAAGGGGAAATGGATGAAAATTTCCTTTGTTTCCCTGATGTTTCCCTGCTATATAAACTCCCTTTCATCAAGTGTTATCATATGGGTATCGAGATTTAGTGAAAGTTGCTCTTGATAACTCATTTATATCTAAGGGTAAAAATCAGAAGACATTTTGGTTACAAGTTAAAAATCTCTTGGGTTTTAAGATCCAGTTTACCTAAATTCTTACTGAAAAATTTTAGAGAAGGGCATGTGGGAAAATCTACAACTATGATATATCTTGCAAAGTGCTTTTATAAAATATGAAAATTCATTCTCTTAGAAACATGTAGCTTCCCTTACAAGACAATGGCTTCTCTCCCTGGTACTGTTAGTAGTCCAACAAATCTGCTAGCCTCCTCTCAGGGAAGCTGTGAGAGAGGAATTCCCGTAGTGGGAAGTTTGGATGAGACAATCTAATGTTTATATACGTGAAATTCAACTACACTTACCAACCGTATAGTGATCTTGCAGCTGTTGTAATGATTATACTGAACTGATTCTTAAAACATTTGGTCCTATTATAGTTGACAGTAGCAGTGGTAAAATCTGTATATCTGCTAACCTTTATGATCCCAGAAAGTAAGCACAGTTGTTTGTATCTCTATGTTCCTGAATATCAGCACGGTAATACAGAGTATATATTTTTTATATGACTGCTGAATACATGACTTATTTTTTGAACAACTGATTTCTTACATGGTTGCCTGCTTGGTCTGTAATTGGTATGCTTATTTTAATACAGTTGCATGGATGATAAATTACACACTGATATGTGATTTCCCCAGATGACAGACAAGTATTAAAATGAGCTTGGAGAGTCAATCAGTCAGGAAGTCCTTTCTGAGAACTCCGTGTGTGCGCTGTCCTACTACATTTCATAATATAGAGTCATCAGCCCAAAAGAAGAAGGACAGTTGCCGGTGCAAGACAGGATGGCATCAAGCTGGCATCTGGTTGCTTTATGCCTGTGTCTGCTTGTTAAATATTTTTAACATCAACTTTGGTTCCTGATCCAAGGCAATTTGTGATAGTGTTGAGAAGATACCATGCAATTATCATCTTAAAATAATTAGGCAATAGAGGAATATGAAAAACAGTGTAGTTTATACAATGCTTACAAGGAGTTCATAGAAAATGGTCACGTGCAATAGGCAAAGTTCAGGAGGTGGTGACATATGGAATTTTCATTTGGGGCACTGGCCTTCAGATTTCAAGGTGATGTTTGGACTAATCCTGTCTATGTATATTGGGGACTGATGGCTACCAGTTGTCATTGCCTTTTATAATTCCATAGGCTTTGCTCACCAGAAGCTATCTCATTCTCTGGAGATGCATGCCCAGGTACTTTGTGGTGGGTGGTTGCTTCTTAAAAGGCCACAGCCAGGTCACACACGACTTAAAGTGCTACTTTATTTAAGACAATTTTCAAGGGTTTCTTCTCCCTTTGCTATCTATGATTGCCCCATTTCGGTTTGCCATAGAACAGCTGTTTTGATATCCAGCATTTATCCGTTCTCCACATGCATCCAGCCCAGAGGGATTGTTAAGCAGATCATTGTTTTAATTCTGGCTAGATTCCAGGTCCCCATTATTAGTGATCCTGTCTTAACATTTACTGTTCAGTTTGGCTCACAGGTGATGTTGATTAAATTGGATATGCCATCTGGGGTGGGTTTTCATCTGATAGGCACATTCAAGGCTGAGCACACCTACTGCTTCATTTGGGTCTGAAGCTTTATGCCTTGTGTGATGGCATTCTGGACATGGCTGTGTGCAACCTGGGCTTGAGTCCTGCATCTCCAGATAACGGTTCTTTGAATTTGGGCAATCCACTTCTCTATTCAGGGCTTTGATTTTTCTAATGAATAAAACACAGAGAATCATCATTAATTCATTCCTTCACTTAGTTCCTCGTTAATTTTTTAACCATTTATTAGGCAGCCACTTTTTGCCTGAGACTCTGCCAGGTTTGGAGAAATCAAAGATAATAAAGAATATACTGATACTACATGTATCATTTACAAAATATCTCTTTATATGAATAGATATGAACAAAGAGCTATGGAGCCTGGAGGACACAGCAACAAAGTCTGCCCCCAGGAATCACAGGAGTTCTCAAGAAGGACATGATCATTGAGTTGTATCCTATAACTCAAGGGCTCCAAATTTTTCTTTTGTGCATCTCATTGATTAAAATATCCATGTGAGGATAACACATAACTTTACGTATTGGGAGAAAATGTCAAACATGTACAAATTATTTTTTATTTCATCAGTTAATTTAAATAAGTGAAGTAGACTTAAATACATTCCATCTGGGATTGTTTTGAGAAGCAAATGGCGTGATGTGTAAACAGAGCAAAATGCTGGAGAAAGCTCTTTTGAACCTGTGGGTGATGTTGCCTGCCCTTCCTATCCCAAGAGGGGGTCCCAGGACTAAATTAGAAAGTGAATGTGAAAGAATATTGGAAATGTAAAGCATTGATAATAAAAAGAGCAGTAAGAGCTAACACTTATTTCACTTTTACAATATTTGAGGTATCATCCTAATGTTCTACATGAATTAGCTCACTTAATTCTCCCAACAACCAAATGGTAGGTTCTAGAGGTGAGCCATCTGAAGTGTTGATATTGTACCATTTTTGACTTACAAAAATGACAGTTTCATAGGGGTCCACCTATTTTTACTTCACTATTTTACAGATGAAGAAATGATAAAACTACACACTAATTTAAAAAATTGAAAATACAAAGTATACAGTGTAGCGCGACCTCCATCATGCCTTTCCCCTTGCTTCCATCCTATCCCACAGATGTAACTTCTTTTAACATGTGGGATATGTACTTCTAGTATATTATTATGTCGTAGAAGGCCTTGTAAAAACACTGGATAGAATATTATATGTACTGCTCTATATCCTGCATATTAGATAAATTAAAATTATGTATATTGTTCTACAACCTGTATTGTTCACTTTACATTCTATTATGGACAGCTTTTTATGACAGCTTTTTAAGGTGGGTCTACCTTATCTTATTCAAAGTCTGTATAGTGTTCCATTACATGAATATATCATGACTCATTTAACCAGTCCTTTAATGATGGGTATTGCTATTAAAATAAGGCTCAAAAACAAATATCATATATTAATGCATATATGTGGAATCTAGAAAAAACGGTACAGATGAACCTATTTGCAGGGCAGTAATAGAGATGCAGACGTAGAGAATAGACGTGTGGACGTAGTGGGGGAAGGAGGGGATGAATTGGGAGATTAGGATTGACATATATACACTATCATGTGTGAAATAGATAGCTAGAGGGAACCCGCTGGATAGCACAGGGAGCTCAGCTCGGTGCTCTCTAATGACCTAGATGGGTGGGATGGGGGGTGGGGGTGGGAGGGAGATCCAAGAGGGAGGGCATATATGTATACATATAGCCAATTCACTTCATTGTACAGCAGAAACTAACGCAACATTTTATAGCAACTATACCCCAATAAAAAGAAAAGGAAAAAAAAAGAAGGCTACAGTTGATGTCATTATATGTAAATGATCACTCGTATTTTTAGGATGAAGTCCCAAAAGTACAATTATTGTGCTAAAGTGTAGATGTGTTTCACATTTTGATACATATTACTAGATTGTACTACGGAACATTTAGCACAACGTACACTCCCACAAACAACATGTGCTAACGCTCACTTCCTAATACTTAGCATCATCTTTGGTGTTCTGATAGAATGCACAGACTCTGTTAGTATGTCTGTGACTCTAGACTCTGGATACCAGATCCTGCACAGTGTCATCTTCCCTGGGAATTGGAGACGAGTCACACAAATTGGCGTAAGCCTGGCAAGTCTGACCTAAGTGATCACAGCTCCAAAATGGCAACCTACAACTGTCGACGATCTAGTAGCTACTGCAACAGGAGTATGGTCTTAGATGGAGGTTTTAATATTTTTAGCAAAACTGGACCTTATCTGTGGTAGACAGATAACTGTAGACACGTAATACTCAGAAACACAGTGTAAACCAGCAACAGCCCTATGGGGGCTGTTGAATATGAATGAATGAATAAAAATTTATTCATTGCTCCCAAAAAAGTCAGAAAGGCTTTCTGGGTGCTTCTTTCAAGTGGTGCCTATGGGATCCAGGCTCTTTGTATTGTATGGTTTCCACACTGGTCTCCATTGTTACCACCAAAAGAGAAGAGAAATCATGAAAGATCACACAGACAGTTCTGTCCAGTCCTAGAAGTGCTGTGCATCATTTCCATCAATTTCTAATTGGCCAGGACTTAATCACATGGTCCAATCTAAAGGAAGCTGGGAAATGGAGTGTCCCTGTGCACAGAAAAAAGAAATGGGATTAACAAGCATCTAACCAGCCCGTCTCTGCCACAGGTGCACAAACAAACCAAACCTGGGAATTTTAGTTTTCTTTGTAAATTTATCAGCAATACTCCTTAAAATTTTGGAGGGAAGAGTACTTTGCCATATTTCAATGGGTTCTCGATACCACATAATTCGGGATGCAACTGTATTATGCAACTGAATGAATTCACAAACTCATAGCTCTGAGACCTGGAAGTGATCTTGAGACTCCCTAGTTGAATTCACCTCTTCAAGCAGGTAACGTTCTCTCCAGAGACTCTCAGCCTCTTTTAATCACCGAGAATTTCTTTAATGATTTTTCTCCAAAGACCTTACATTCTGAAATAATTTGTTTACCAAACCACATTTATGGAACAATAGTATTTATTTTTCCAATGCCTTATTAATCAGAAACATAAAACTGCAAATCAAAAGTTCTGAGCAGAATATGAAGTCTTATAATGAGTTGATGTAAAGCCAGTAAGAAACAAAGAAATTGGAGTTCCAGGGAGGCTGTGTTTTATTTTAGTTATGGAGTGAATCGCATCCCCCAGATTCTGATGGGGAAGCTCTAACACCCCAGTGTGATTGTATTTATAGATAGGCCTTTAAGGAGGTGATTAAGGTTAAATGAGGTCCTAAGTGTGGTGCCCTAATCCTATAGGACCGGTGCCCTTATAAGAAGAGGAAGAGATACAGAGATGCTCTGTTCAAACGCAGAAGAAATTTTATGTTGAGACACAGCAAGACACCACTGCCTATAAAATAGGAAGAAAGGTCTCGCCAGAAACTAGTGCTGCCGGCACCTTGATCTTGGCCTTCCAGCCTCCAGAAAGAACTGTGAGGAAATAAATGTCTGTTGTTCGAATCACTCAGTCCGTGGTATTTTGTTATGGCAGCCCCAGCTGACTAATATACTCGGTTAAAGGTAAAATTTCCATTGTACTTCTTGAAAATATGAAAACAGACCTCATATGCTTGCTCTATCCTTGTCAATTTGATTAGGAACAAATGTATTATTCTCCTTTTGTAAAGAGATTTACTTATAGAGGGAAATATCATCTCAAATCTCATCTCTTCTGGATGTAACTGTATCAAAAAGCCCTAGCTAGAGGAGTTAGCTCTGCAAGCATGCACTTACCTAAGATTTGGTATTTATTTGTTTGTTGCTTGCTTGTCCTTTACTATATTGTCCCACCTACTAGAGGTTCAGTTTCTAGCTTTAATATCCTCTTAGTCAATCTTTGTATACAATTATACATGGATATTAAATGATGTTGAAACTTTCAACCCAAGTTCTCATTTTTAGATTAGTGCAGAGAATGGGAAAAGAAATCAGGACAATTAAATGAAACATTTAGATCTGTCACCAGCAAATCATTTCCTCATCCCTCTTCCAGACAAGAATAAGTACATAGAGGTTCAGAAAAAGTTATTGAGGCAACATGCCAAGGTCATTTTTTTAAAGGTTCGAAACCCTCTATTGCAAAGAGGTGTTGGTTGTCGGTGTTTGTCACACCCCTCTCTCCCTCCTCCTCCATGTATGACTCTCATACTTGCACTTCAAGGATCTGCTACCCTGTGACCATCACAGACTTAAAGAATGTGAAGACTGTTAGGAAGCAGGATTTAGCATCCCCATTTTAATAATAAATACAAACACACATTTACCCAGTACGTTTTACGCCTGCCTGCAACAAAAACAGCTGAACAGATTGTGATGAAATTCAGAGACTGACAGTCTGACAAAAAAATCCCTTTTTGTCTAAAATCTGGCTTCCATAGGTTTTTGCAAATCTAAATATTTGATTTTGCACTGGAAAAGGAGCCAGTCTTATGTACAATTTATAAAATAAATGTGTAGATACATGTTTTAAAATCTCCAAATTTTGTCAACACATACTGTCCAACTTGAAAGACTTTTCTCCCCCATTTTTTTCCCTATGACTTGGGTGTATTTTCCTCCTGCCTTTTAAGGCTTTAACTATATTTATCTAATAAGAACTCTTTTGCAAACCAGTGTTTCAATAGTGATTTAACACTAGTTTCAGTGTCAAATTGCCCTTCCCACAGCAGGGAGTTTTAAGCCTTGCTGTATTATACTTCCAAGATTCTCAGGAGCTGGAGTTGGGAGATATAATATTTTCTTTGAAGTTTGCCTTTCACTACACACTGGGATGCAAACAAGCTTCAGTTACTCAGCAGTCAAACAATTCCATCACGCAGCGACCAGGGCTAAATATTGTACCAAATTTTCTAATTATGTCTTTGTAATATTTGCTACACGAGGTTAGGTGAAGGCAGAGTAGAATCAATATAAAACTCCTTGTCTAAACAGGACATGGGGGCTTTGAGATATGTTGTTTATTGCCTCAAAATTCCCCTTCAGCAAGTCATAATTACAATAAAGATACCTTAATTGACAAAAACCTTAAAGGTATTTCTGATAAACTCACATATATGTTAAAGGTACTTATTGTACCAGAGCTGCATATGACCAGACTGTATACAAATGTGAAGTTCCAGGTTAAAACAGATATATTTTATTCCCATGCGCATTATTATATTGCCTTTCTGGTTTATATATCGTAGCAATTTAGCTGCTGTAGTGCTATTTCTTTAAGGGATTCCTCAATCATTTCATATCCTGGAAGTTGGACCTTTTCCTTTTATGAGATTTCTAAAGTTTATGCATCATTCCTTTCTTTCTTATTAATAGTTCAGAGAGAGAGAGAGAGAAAAAAAAAAAGATAAACTGCCAAGGAGGCATCTCATCCATGAGAGAGAAGTAAAGTGTTGAAGAACATTCCATGACCCAGTAGAAAGTATCACGAACTGTTCCCCACAGAAGTTGCAGGCAAATGTGAAAGGCGAGTATGTCAGGCGTGTCCCTTGAGGCATCCCACAGTTCTGAAGAGCTGAGGAACTGAGCAAAGTACTTTCTGTTTCATTATAAAAATGTAAATATTTCAGTATTGTCCTAAAAGTTAAATAAGAGTTTTGATGTACTTTAATAGTCACTAATTTACAGCAGCATCTAGACACAGTATCTAGAGAGATCCATATTTTGGAAGAAAGAAGACTTAGGGGTTTCAAGAAGTTATTTAGGGTCTTCTCGATCGCTAGTGATACAGCAGGGAAAGGAGAGAGACTGACTCATAAGAACGTGCCTCTGGCAGTATTAACTTGAGGGCAGGCTTAGCTAATTAAAAAGGGTCGGCTTTGCTATAGACGACGGGAAGCATCCCTGCCTTCAATAGGCTGACAGTTTCAAAGTATGGAAACTTTGAAGAAGGGGGTTGAGGAAGAATATACACTAAAATATTAACTGGCAGTGGTGTCTAAGAACCGAGACTTTGAATAATTTTTATTTTCTTCTTTCTGCATACTTATATTTTTGTAACAGTATAAAAATGAGCAGGGGGCTTCCCTAGTGGTGCAGTGGTTAAGAATCTGCCTGCCAATGCAGGGTACACGGGTTTGATCCCTGGTCTGGGAGGATCCCACATGCCGCGGAGCAACTAAGCCCGTGTGCCACAACTACTGAGCCTGTGCTCTACAGCCTGTGAGCCACAACTACTGAAGCGCGCGCAACTAGAGCCCATGCTCCACAACAAGAGAAGCCACCACAATGAGATGCCCGTGCACCGCAACCAAGAGTAGGCCCCGTTCACCGCAACCAGAGAAAAGCCCGCGCACAGCAATGAAGACCCAATGCAGCCAAAAATAAAATAAATAAAATAAAATAAATTTATAAAAAAAGAGCAGATATGAATTGTCATCAAAAAAGCATTTAATGGAAGCAACCAAGATGTCCTTCAGTAGGTGAATGAATAAATAAACTATGATACACCCAGACAATTGAATATTGTTCAGCACTAAAAACAAGTTATCAAGCCATGAAAAGACCTGAAGGAAACTTCAGTGCATATTACTAAGGGAAAGAAGCCAAAATGAAAGGCTACACACTGTATGATTCCATCCATAGGCTGTGTGGAAAAGGCAAAAGTACATAGACAGTGAAAACCAGCGCTTGCCAGGGATTGAGGGGGAGAGAGGGATGAATAAACAGAGGACAGAGGATTTTTAGGGCAATGGAACTATATGATACCCTACAGGTCCGATATTATAATGATACATGATACTATAAGAATGGATATATGTCGCTATACGTTTGTCCGAACCCATAGAATGTGGAACACCAAGAGTGAGCCCTAAAGGAAACTATGGACTTTGGGTGATTACGACGTGTCAGTGTAGGTTCATCAGTTGTAACACATGTACCACTCTGGTGGGGCATGTTGATCACGAGACAATCTGAACAGGGATGGCAACAGGGGGTTATGAGAACTCTCTGACCTTCCTTTCAATTCTGCTGAGAACCTAAAACTACTCTAAAAACAACTGTCTTTAAATGTGAAAAAAACAAATAACTAAAAGAATAAAAAATGGAGAAATATCATGTGCTTTGGAGAAATTAGTATTGTCATGTCCCGTCTCCCGAATCCAGTAACTTAACATAGACCAAAATGTCATCCTCTGTGATATTATAAAGAAGAAAGGTCAGCTAAATATGGGTAAACAGCTCATGAGGGTGAAAAGGTAAATGCTCAAAGTAGTCAACCACAGCCCATTCAATGTTTATTCAGAAAAGTTTAGGATTATAAAAATAAATATCATTCTAGCCATACTTAGAAGTATTACGAAGATGCACAGAAAACTCACCCTCCAGATGAGGCTTCACAAATTGAGTCATAGACCTGCATTCAGTTGAACACCAAACAAGGTGCCCCTTTTTCTACAGTAATGAATATCCTTCAAACAGCAAGGGAGCAGGGCTGCTGTTTGATGCTGATGACATTGAAAATTTAGGAGAACGGAAATCCCATCATTTTTCATTTGTATGCAAATGTGTCTGTTCCAGAAATTAACCCCTGGACCCCACGTCAGTTTTCATCTCCAGGAATTTTCTCTGCCAGCACCACACGGTTTAGGCTTGTCACTATCCTGAGGTCCACCAGACTTCCCCAGTTTAAAAACAACCACCACCCCCAAAGTCAGAATGGCGCTTTGTATACCCTCATTATTGGAGGATAAAGAGCGGTAGCAGGAGAGGGCTGCTGTAAAATGCGCATCTCGAATGGCCGGCCCTGCTGCCAACAGCATTGAAATGCAAACTGCAGACAACTTTGGCCAAATAGCTCTCATTGACCACTGCTCCCCGTCTTAGGTGAATCCGGAACAATAGACCAATCCTATTACCCTCTTTTTGAGCCAGATCTTCAACTGTTAAAAAGTTCTTTTGTTAATTCCCACCTTAGACAAATGTCACCATCTACATGTGAAGGGGAGAGAGGTGATTGAGGTTTTTAATTGATGTGGATTTAATTATGCTAATTGAGACAGCTGTAAAGCATTTCAGTATAGCTGCGTAATAGGGCAAGCAAATACAGGTGCCCTTCACTGTAGGGGCTTAATTTTTAACCTAGGTAGCTTTAAAAGAGAAAGGGAGCTCAAAAGCCTGGGCAATTTACGATTTATAGAGGGAGGTCCACCCACGCTCTGAAATGTTTAGAAGGCTCTACGTGCACCTAAGAGAGAGTCGAATGAAACCCTCATTCTTCATTGGAAACGCCACACTTGCCTCTAACTAGAAAAGACAATTTTAAATGATGTGTATATCAAGAGTTGATTTGAGATAACACTAAACTAGAAGTTGGGGATTAAAAATGACCTTTATTTTCAACTCTGAAAAAAAAATCACACAATGGAAATGGTGATAAAAATTAGCAAGAATTAAAAAAAATTTTTTTTAAAGAAAGGGCTTTTGATTTTTTGAACTTTAATGACAAGGTGAGTTGACCTCACCGTGTATCTGACCTGACTTTCATTCCATTACCAGCAATATGGAGACATGATACTAGGCGTCATCAGGGGGAAAACAGTATTCTTTTAAATTGCTGTATAATTCTGTTTTGGTTTCTTGGGGATTTTACTTGGGGTGAATAATGCAGCAAAACCTATTGAAGTTGTATTGAGTCTTAAACAAGTATGACATGGGATCCTGTTCCATGGATTAGATGCTCAAGAAACACCACATGGTTAATTCACTGCTCCAAAGGTGGCCTGGTTTTAAAGGGCAATGTTGGACAGGCCGGTATATAATAGTATGAATGAAAAGGAGGAAGAATCAAAGACATTTTATAGCACTTTTTTTGTGGCTTGCTGAGGTAGGGAGGTCTGAAAATGCTCCAGCACTTCTGTGCCCAGTCACCTCTGGGTGACAATTCCCTCAAGGCCGGAGCTGCCCCCCAGACACTGAGTCTCTCCTCCTAGGAGGCCTATTGCATTTCTAGAGGACAAAGAGCTTATCAATGAATCATCTTCCTTTCTCCCGGGCCATTTCCTTCTCAATCTTGTCAGGCTTCTCTTCTGCACATTTTCCTTTGTCCTACACTAATCAGACATGTAATTAGCTGGCAAAGAAAAGAAGAAAGAAGCAGGGGCATCTGTCCTCTGTTCCACACAGTGGGTGGAGAGTGACCTTTTCAATCCTGCCCCAGTTCTTGGTGAAAACACACAGATTTGTGCATGAATTCTGACTCAGGTTTTTACTAACTCTTCAGATCTTGGATGAGCTATTTAATTTCTCTGACTTCTTTGATTTATCAAATGAGATAATCATTCATGGTTCATACATTTGTTGACTCTACATATGAGCTGTGGATGAAATATGCCTACTGTTCTTCCAGCACACAATAGGCACAAATGATACTTGTTCTGTTTCTCCCGTCATCACTCACAATGCTTCATGCTTTCTCCATCCCAGCATCCCACCCCTCACTCCTCTTCTCTTTTCTTTGACCCATAGCTTCTTTACTCATGTTCCTTGGGATATCATCATATTATTTTCTCCACTCTTGAAAATTTACTCCCTTTAATTTTGTTTTTATTTCCTTCCCTTCTGCCAATTTATTACTTATTATTTTTTCCTTTTGTTATTTCTCAGAGATTCTCTACCATCTTCCTCTCACCTCTTCCTCCTTTTTGCGTTATAATAGAAGTGGAGAAGGGAGGAAGTTGTTAAAAATTAAAATGGGGATCTCAAAGGAGTGGAGAAAAAAATTAACATTCAAGAACTCTAGTGATAAAATTCTGATACTATTTTGCCTAAAGGAAGTCAAAATAGTGTCTGTCTAATGTAAACCTGTACAACTTATTTCTTTCTGTCTCTATGTTATAGGCATAATCTAAAATACGGAAACCAGTCATCCAAAAACACTATGGAAAAGTTGCAACTCAAATTAGTTGAGGATGTTTGTTCTTAAAATGGCATAGGCATGGCAAGAATGGTAATAATGGTAGCACTCTTTTGATTAATACTGTTTTAATAAAATTAATAACAGTAATAATGGGATTCTTGTTTCTCGCAACATGGAAACTTTTTTTTTTTTAGATGAATTGTCTTACATTCAATCAATCAGCATTACAAAGTGTTCACGCTATGTACAACTTCATAACATCCAGGTCTGCGGGCACCTGTAAAACAGGGCGACCTCCAATCTCTATCCTTCTGCAGGTGGGCAACCCAAGGGTCCATCCACAGTGCTCACTTGCCCAGCCTCCTGCCACGTCCCAGGCTGGGGACCGCTGACTGGCAGGCTTCTGAGTCCTGAGCACAGACCTGGGCCCTTCTCAGGCCTTCCCGTGAACCACACCTGAGGCTGCTGGGGCAGGGGGCGCTTGCCGAGGCGTGGTCATGTGTGGGCCGGCACCACGGGAGACAGCTGGTCCAGGGGCTCAGAGACCATGTTCGGGCGAGTAAGCCCCATTCCCTGAGACCGGAAGGATACAGAGCTGAGGTGACAGAATGAGAAGCAGCCCAGGGCATGCAGGACGTGACACTAGTTGCTGGGAGGGACAGAACGGGGACAGAGGCTGAAGACCATCGGGCAGCTGAGGAAGCCGGAGACACAGATACAGTGGGGCACACGGAGGAAGCTGTACCCACACACGTCCTCTCCTGCCAGCAGGTCTGGTGTTGGGGGTCTCATCCTCTGCCCGTCCTTCCCCTCCCGGACCTGGGTGTGGCAGAGCAGAACACACAGGGCTGGTCCACGAAGGTGAACACAAGCACAAACATCCCTGTGGCAGCCTTGGGGCTCAGGGGTTGGGAGGAGATGGGAGCTGCAGGACCTCATCACTCATGACTGACCTCACAGCAACTGTGGGAGATACTGGTTTAGGTAAGCAACAAGGACATTTGTTTCTGCTTGTTACAGAGGAAGGAAGAAAAGTCAGCAAATATTAAACTCCCAAAAATGTGCCTTACGCAAGAGTAGAGTGTGCATTTGTGTTATCTGAAAATCTCAAGAATCTAATGTACAAAAAAGGGAAATGAACCTGACAAAAGGAAACCCCAAGCCTGTGTTTAGGGACTGCTGACACTGCCTGGGGTGCCCAAGAATCCTACAGCTGAAGAAAAGCTCACAATACAGGAGTGACGAGCCACACAAGAAAACAATTTTCTGTAAGAGAGAGTCAGAAGACACAACAAACATAAAGATTAGTATGCTTAATACCTTAATCTAATAATCTGAAAGACAATACAAAATAAAGATACTTAAAATGATAAAAAAAGATTTAAAAAAGGAATAACTATAAAAAGAACAGAACATAATGAAAAAAGGAAAGGCAAATTTGAAAAATAAACAAATTAAGCATGCAGAAATGAGAAATGTGTTCATTAAAATGAAAATCCTCAATGGATGAGCTAATCAGTAGCTAAAGAGCTCATGCCTGAACTAGAAAACATAGCTAAGAAAATTATCTCCAATTAGTACAGAAAAAGGAGACCCAATGCAAATTTTTTTAATGCTAAAAGACATGAAGGAAAGAATGAGATGGTCAAACATATATCTAAAAGGAGTCACAGAGGAATGAAATAAATGAAAATAAATCCATACCTGGACACATCATAGTTAAAATAAATAATAATAAAGTTAAAAAGACATGCATATTAAAGGCAACTAGAAAGAAAACTCAGATTACCTAAAGAACAGCAATTAGGCTAAAGCAGAGATTTCATCAACAAAAATAGAGTCAGCAGCAAATGGAATAATATCTTCAAAGTGCTATGGGAAAAAACAACTGTTGACTTAGAATTTTATACCCACATCAATTATAATTAAAGATTAAGGATGTGATCAAAGAGTAAGGATTTTTTTAAAAATAAAAACTGATAGAGTTTACTATCCTCAGATTTCTTACTGAAAGAACCACCAAAGGATGTACGTCTGTAAAAAGAACATTGACTTAGAATAAAGGAGAGGTACAAAACGTGGTGCTCAAAGAAACTGGTAAATACATGTGTAAGTCTAAGTAAATATTGAGGTAAAATACAGTGACTTAGTTTAGGGGATAAAAACAAAGGGGAAGTAAAATAATATATTGATGGTAGAAGAGTGTAGTGTTTGGAAATTAAAACAGATAGGTCAAGTGTGCTTGTTAAAAACTTGTGAGCACCACTGAAGAAGTAGAATATATAACTCCCATTGAATAACAACAAAAAAGAAAAAGCAATTAATCTAAATAAGAATAGGAAAAAAATGACAAAATGAAAGCCGGTAAATAGAAATCATAAACACAATTCAAGTAAATCTCTCTCTTTATGTATATATACACATTCTCTTGGTTCAGTTTCTCTGGAGAACCCTAACAGAGCAGGATTGAAGGCTCATAAAGGTAGTGACCTCTGGTAAGAAAATGCATTGCGTTCAATGTAATGAGAGACAATAAGAATTGAAACTAACTAGTTGATCTGAGAAATGAGTGGCAACACTAAGAATACCTTAATAAATAAACATGAGATGGCTTAGAGTTGGCACATGAAATATCAGTCAATCATAAGAAAAACTCCCTTATATCTAAAGCTAGCATTTCCAGTGAAAAAGAAAACAAGTAGAATGGCTTAGTATAATTTTAGCTAGAGAAAGGGATGAGAAACTTATTTTTATTCAGCATCTACTAGATGTCAGGCAATTTATGTACATAAAATGATCACTTAATTATCAATGAACTTCACAATATTTAATTATCACAATATAATTCATCACATCTAATTATCACAGTATCCTGCCAAGTCAGACCCTGAGCTTTAAGGAAATCAAGTCACTTGTTGATGGTTACTTGGAAAGCAACTAATTGTTGGAGCTGGTAAGTCTGAAATCTGCAGGGCAGGTGGCAGGCTGGAGACGCAGGAAGAATTAACGCTGAATCTTGAGTCGGAAGGCAGTCTGGAGGTAAAATTCCTTCTTTCTAGGAGGACCTCAGTATTTTCTCTTAAGGATTTCAGCTGATTGGATGAGGACCAATCACATTATGGAGAGTAATCTGCTTTACTCAAAGTCTACTAATTTAAATATTCATCACATCTAAAAAATATCTTCACAGGAACATCTAACCTGATGTTTGACCAACTCTTGGTTCCCCAGCCTAGCCAAGCAGACACATACAATTAACCATCACACCAGGCCACGGCAATTAAATGAGATCAGCCCTGTACCTTACGGCTCCTGTTCTCCTGTCAGGGCCAGGGTCCCTGAGGTGGCTCGGAGACAGAGCTCCTCACCACGGGCATGACCACATGCCAGCTGATCTTCAAGCCAGTCCCAGACTCATGTGAATGTGAGGCATCAGGGAAGGCCAGTGAGGAGACAGGTTCAGAGGCCTCCATTCAGGCATCCATTCAGGAAGAAGGCAGTGAGCTGAGACCAGAGCAAAGGAAGCTGTGATTAGTCAGAAGTCTAAGGGAGAAATGAGGCTGGGGTGAGACTGTGTGTGTGAGAAGCAGCAAGAGAAGTACAATCAGGGCCAGAGAATGTCACAAGGATGGCAACACTCCACAGTAAAAACACTGGCTACTAAAGAAACAAAAGATAGGGGCTTCCCTGGTGGCGCAGTGGTTGAGAGTCTGCCTGCCGATGCAGGGGACACGGGTTTGTGCCCCGGTCCGGTAAGATCCCACATGCCACGGAGCGGCTGGGCCCGTGAGCCATGGCCGCTGAGCCTGCGCGTCCGGAGCCTGTGCTCCGCAATGGGAGAGGCCACAACAGTGAGAGGCCCGCGTACCGCAAAAAAAAAAAATAAAAAATAAAGAAACAAAAGATAACTGGATCTCACGATATTTCGGTTCTCAACTGAGTCCTAAATGTACAGTTGTGGTTATCCTTGAACGATTCTCCAAAACTCCGAGACTTATGACTGTAAGGTTACCATTCTTCCATGTTGTCATGTGTTGTCTTAAGTCTGTTTGGAAGGCTATAACATAATACCATAGACGGGGTAACTTATAAATAATAGAAATTTATTTCTCAGTGTTCCGGAGGCTGGATGTCCAAGATCAGGGTGCCATGATGGGCAGGTTCTGGTGAAGGCTTGTTTCCCGGTTCCAGCTGAGTCCTCACCTGTGGAAGGGGATAGGGAGCTCTCTGGGGTCTCTCTCATGTGGACGCTAATTCCATTCATGAGTGCTCCACTTTTATAACCAAAGGCCCTCCCTCCTTACACCATTACTTGGGGCGTTAGGATTTCAACATATGCTTTGGCGAGGGGGTGGGGAGGGGATGGGGGATGGGGGAGAGCATAAAGCAAACATTCAGATCATAGCATATGTCTTTATATGGGGCCAATGAGCCAGATTTTCTGGCTGCAGAGCTTGGCTTGCCCCTCCCCCCCCCACACCTACTAATCTGGGACAACTATTTTGACAATTTAAGCCCCAGTTTTCATATCTGTAAAATGAAAATAATATCACCTACATTAAGGTTGCAGTGAAAATTAAATAAGATAATCAATACATCTAAAGCAAGTAACATTTTGCTTGGCCAATAGTAAGTGTTTAATGAATGTTAGCTGTTATCAGTTCTATCCATCTCCTCCTTCAGAACCATGTTGAAAAGTTAACCTCTGGCCACTCACTACAAATGCCTCTTGTTTTTGCATGTGTTTATGATGGGTTTTTAAGTTATGTATATGTGAGTATATTTCTATTTCATTTGTGTTTGTGGAGCACCCATTAAATTTAAGAACATATAATGCCTTTCAAACTTCCCATAATGTCTCACAATTCCTAGTGACTTTTATTAAATTTAACAAGCGTTTATTGAGAACATACTATGTTCAGGGTCCCACACCAGGTGCTATTCACTACAGTGGACAAAACGAATGTATTTATCATTAAGAAAGCTTTTCATAAAGTTTTTATATAAAGTCTCAGCACCGAAGTGAGAATGTAATAATATGAATCTGGAGGCCATACAACTGGGTGTCTATCCGGGAGGGACACAGACTGCAAAGACAAGCTCAAGGTTCAGCGAGTCATATTCAGTTTTCAACGTTTACGAAATGCCTGCTCTGTGCAAGCAGGACAATCCTTAGCTTCAAAGGTGTTAGAAGATGACTTACCTTAAAGATGTGTGCTTTGCTTATTTGCTTTTGTTTGGGGAGGTGATCTATGATTGTAAATTTTTATTAAATCCTAGCAGCATTCTTGACACTAAACAAACACAGTGAGTTGCTAATCACAGCACGGGTCATTTATTTTCTGTTCTGGGTCACTTCTTTTCTCTATTGAAGGAAATGAACATGACAGCTCTCTGTTAATAATGCCAAACTCAAAAATCCATTTTCTTTTTAAAATCTGAGTATCATGTTCCTTTAACCACACCTCCTTTTTAAACCTGGTATTCACTTCTGTTCATATTTTTCAAGATTCTACTTAGTAAATAAGACATGCTACTAGAAGGAATCGAGAGTAAAAGGAAGCCTGAGCCACCATCACTAGTTTCTATGAGCAGGAGGTAGATTATGCTTTCAGAGTGGCTATGTACATTCTCCCTTGGCTCTCCTTCCCCACAGAACCCGAAGAGCAAAACAATACATCTCCCCATGAATATATTATCAGCACTAACTTGACAGTCTCGCTGTTGACAATATTGGTTGTACTTCACTTCACTTTCCTCCTGTGGTCGAAAACCAGATCCAGCCCCCTGGGCCCTTCCTGGGGCTGTACAGCAGCTGAAGGGCCAACTGCCAATGGGTCTGGAACAGGCTTTCCAGCCTCGGCACCTGACTTCCTGGCTGCCTCCATTTCAGGTCTCATTGGTTGATGCGGCAGCTGTGATTCTGACAATGAGCTTGGTGTTGGGTCAAGTTTTTGTTTGGCTGACTTATTCCCACAGATGCCATTTTCCTTGACTCACCCTTGACTACTGAGAATGCTCTTTATTACCTTTTAAAATCATGTGATATCCATAAGCAAAAATTGGGATTAACATTTTTGAAAGCATTACCCATGACTGATTTTTTTTTCAATGCTGAAATGCAAGATGTAAAGCTAGAGCCAGCCCAATCCTGCGTTTAGCACAGTGGTGTATCAAGTATCATTTGTAACTTCAGAATAAAATGCCCAGATTTTTTTTCCTGATCTTAGGAACCTGGATGCAATGTCCACCCACGGAAGCAGTTTACAAGTGCAAAAGTAGGAAGCGTTTTTATGTATTAGAAACACTGTGACAATCCTCCTTTAAAAGAATAAATTATTGTGTTCTAATATAAAGAATGTGAAATAAAAATATGTATAACTCTATTGATAAAACAGGACTTTTATTCAATAGTTATAAGACAAGTCACTTGCAAAACTTGCTTACACAAGGAAAAAGGTCTCAGTGGTATAGCTTTCTTCACCATAGAACGCCATCCTCCCCCAAAACAGACTGCAATAATTAATGTCCGTAGTATGAAAATTCTATGTGATATAATTTATTTATGCTTTGTTTAAAAAAGGCCAAATTGAATGCCAGCACTTGAGATCTTGAAATAATGCTGCATATGTTGATACAATAATTTATTAATTTTATTGATTCTCCTACTTATATGTTGATATTTTAAAGAACTGTATTGTTTTTATTATACAAAGTTATAAGATATCTAAATATTAAAGAAATATATAAAGTAGAAAATAAAAGTCTAACCACAGACATTTTAATATAAACAGCCTGGTGAATAGTCCTTCAAACTTTTCTCTCCATATTCTAATGTATACAGACATAATTTTTACCAAACTGTATCTAATATTTCTTAGACTTTTTTTCATTTCATGATCTCTAAAACTATCTCATTCTTTGAATACACACATATTAGTGGGTTATATGAGTGTTCTATAAAATATACAAATATTAGTGGGTTAAGTTTATGGCTTTGCAGCCAAATGTCTTGGTTGAGTTTGAATCCTAGCTTCACTGTTAGTAATTCTCTGACTTTGACAAGTTGCTTATTTTCTCTGTAATCCACTTTCTCAACTTGTAAGGTGTGATATTAACAATACCTCCGTGAAATGGTTGTCACCCAGGATGAGGAGTTACTGCCTGGCACTGGTAGGCATGCAACCACGACAGTGCTGCTACCATGGATGTGCAGTATCTTATTAGCAACCTCATGTTGGTGGACATTTAGCGTGATTACAATTTTTACTCTCATACATCACACACTAGTGGACTTCTAAGTATAAAGTTGTGAGTATTTCTACAGGCTGTATTTTGGAAGTACAGTTTTCTAATCAAAGGTGATACACGTCTTTTTTTTTTTCTTCTTTTTCTTTTTTGCGGTACGCGGGCCTCTCACTGCTCTGGCCTCTCCCGTTGCGGAGCACAGGCTCCGGACGCTCAGGCTCAGCGGCCATGGCTCACGGGCCCCCAGCCGCCCTGCGGCATGTGGGATCTTCCCGGACCATGGCACGAACCTGCGTCCGCTGCATCGGCAGGCGGACTCTCAACCACTGCGCCACCAGGGAAACCCACATCTTTTAAATGATAGATATTGCAGAGTAATCATCCCCCAAATTCTAACTACTCACACTGTGAGTAAAAGTGAATGAGAATAAATTTGGGATCATGAGAAATATTTTATTAAGTCTCTTATCTATGCAATAAAAATGCATAGTTTTTTTTTTTTTTTACAAAGAAGCAGGGGATTACTGTAACACAACATAAGTAACACTTATATTATTCATAAATATCAGAAATCTTTTTTTTCCATATTTCCCATGATTCTCACAGTTCTGCAAGTCTTTGAGCCCCTCTTTGTCCAGAGAAAGAATTCATAGCATCTTGTCTTCCTATAATCAGTTATTATTAACTGCAGAACGTAATAGTCCATCAGGCAGCTACTCATAAATATCTACCAATCAGATGTGTAACAAGTGCTTATCAAAATTAATAAGTCGAGAAATGGAACAATTATGTCATATTCTACAGGTGTGGTAACAGTGTTTCTGAAACCCAGACTGAACATAGCCTGACCACTCTACCACATATTCAGAACTGAGATGGTTCCAGGCTACTTTTCTGTAGTTACACCAGAGCACAAAGAGGACAAAAAAACATACTGATAGCAAGTGCCTCTAATGTCTGGTAATAGATGGTACATGTGTGGTGTGAGAGAGTATGCCCTCAAGCAGTGAGCACTGAATGGCAAATCTTTTACAGCTTCTGGAAATACTTATACATTTCTTTCTAGTTCTTTGGCATATAGCTAATTTGAGGCTTTGTCAGGGATCATAACATCTGATGCAATGACAGTAATATCCATCTCTACCAAGACAGGGTCCAAAAATTGTTTTTGAATAATAAAGAGGTTTGACACACATTAACAGAAGGGTAAAGATAAATATTTACACAGGAGAAGTGGTCCATAGGCACATCTGTTCTCACACACAGCTGCAAATATTGTGTTCTTTACAAAGTTGTATTTGCCTTCTGCGTCCTGTGTTGTTTACATGCCCTAAAACCTCTGCACAATGGAGTTTTAAGATAAAATACATAAAAGTATTTAAATATTATCATTGAGAATTTTATTTCACCCTTTCTAAAAATAGGTTAATATGTGGCATTGATATTTTTCAACCTCAAATGCAAATTTTTTCAAAAAGTGGGAATTTAGAGCCAAATAAAAAATTAATGCATTTATATTTTAAAAAGAGTTATCCAAGAACAATATTTGCGTTATATAGTTTTATATTTAACCTGTTTTAAACATAATTTTCTAACTTATCTTCATTTTATTTTATTTTTTACCTTATCTTAATTCTAAACTACAATTTTTCTATAAGAATAGAAGCCTAATTCTTTGGAAATAGTGTTCATTTGGCATAATTGGTATTATAGAGTTTTAAAATATATTATAGAATATTCTGGCACTAGACACTAAATTGAAATTTTAAAGAAAATGTTGGAAATAGCTGTAAGGGGGAAAAAAGTAGCCTTTTAAATCTAATTTGTTATGCACCGCAGTAGGGTAATGGATGCAATGAAAGTTCTTTTATTGAGTTCCCATGTCCAAAAGGTATTTAGGTAGCAAAGGATGTTAAGCAGACCCCCTGCAATCCGCCTTTAACTGAAGATAGCAGGAAATAAGGTATATAGGTCTGTGTCCTCCTGGTTTTTATTTCCTCGGGAGTGCAACTCATGCAAAGGACACCTTAGACTGCTTAGCCGATCACAAAGGGTGCACTAGACCCCCTCGCCAGCTGCCTGAATAGCGTGATCTGAAGGGTGGCTGAAACCATACTGAGAGTTCAGTCCTTCAGGTGGGTCTTTTCAAATTCCAATAGTGAGAAGTTCCTGGAGAATTGGTAAGGATTTCACTAGTCCCCAGCAGGTTTGAGATCAAAAGCTTTGGTTAAATAGAAGCCTGTTGGGAAATCTTAAAACCCCTTTGTGATGTAACTTTAAAAAGTTAATACAAAGAACCCTTAGACTGCAGCCGTAACAGCACGAACAAAGAGTATATCAAAACCGATTCCATTAAGGGAAAGCGGACATACAAATTCACTTAATTTAAAGAGCAATCCAGTTATAGATTTAGACCATATAAATTCTATATAATAGGACTTAGACCATACCATCGAGCCCATTTAGAAGATGTGCTCATTTCTTGTTACATATGCCAGACTTCATTCTTCGTCATTGAGATATGCTTTTTAAACAACTTATATATTCATTTGCTGAAAGGAGAAAGAGTGGTGTGCATTTAAACTCATTCCTCAAGAAGATACTTTTAAAACAAATTAAAATTAAACTTGATGGGGATCCGTCAGTCAGTTGGTTCTCTCTTTTTCATGGTGTCAAACTGCTAATTGGCCATCCTCCTTAAAATAATAAACCTTCAATTGATATTGATTAGTAGATCATTAATGAATGCATTAATTCTAATGTAATTTTTATCATTAATACCAATCCATTTTTTGGCAAGTCACACACTTTTTTTTTTTTTTTTTTTTTTGCGGTACGCGGGCCTCCCACTGCTGTGGCCTCTCCCGTTGTGGAGCACAGGCTCCGGACACGCAGGCCCAGCGGCCATGGCTCACGGGCCCAGCCGCTCCGCGGCATGTGGGATCCTCCCAGACCGGGGCACAAACCCGTGTCCCCTGTCACAACAGTGAGAGGCCCGTGTACCGCAAAAAAAAAAAAAAAAAAAGGGAGCAGGAATAAAGAAATTATACTAGGCCAAAAAGTGGGTTGGTTATTGCAAGGTTACTTTCCTTTAGGGGATGGCGGGGAGCTACCAGACAGATTATGTAACTAATAATCTGGAGATTATTAGTTATTATTAGCTAATCTGGAGATTCCTGGCTTAAGATTCCATTTCTGGGAGAGCCAAAACTGTAATTAAGTCTCAGTTTGGTGATGTGGGGCCTAGCATAAGTTATCCCATTTGGGGTCTGTTGTCTTGTTTTTAACACCTAAGTCGCACATAGCGGGATTCATCCCAAAGAAATCTTTTTCAAGTGTGGTCACTATTGACCATGAATATCCTAAAATTCTCATAGTGATAGATGGGGAAACTGATCCTTCTACCATATTCAGTTTTTTTCTTCTCTTCTTCACTCATGTCTTCTTTTACTTCTCTTCCTCGTCTGTTCTACCTGTATGTCATCTGATTAATGATAGGAAAATAAAGAAAGTGGCAGATTAAGTCAACCTCTGTGGGTAAAGTACAAAAATCTTTGGGGCAAGTACTCCTTGAATGAAACACCCCAATGAGTTTTCCTCCCAGCTACCTGAAGTCCCTTCAAAAAATCTCAACAAAGATCTCAACTGAACTGACTAGCTCTACTGAAAGCAAACAGACAATACGTTTTTGAGGGTTCTGCATCCTTACAGGGTCTCCACTGAAACAGCTGAGCCAGAAGCCCACCCTTCCCAGGTGTGCTGTCAGATTCTGGTCTGCTTTAAGCTGTTTAACGAGCTCCTATTCGTGTCTGTCCTGATGGAATGTTCACTGAGGTAGGCGCTCTACGGAACAATTAGCCCTTTGTGATAGATAAAAAACTTCAAATCAGTAATGAAAGGAGGGCATGGTTACTAAATCTCTGATTCCCAAATATGCTTATGTGAGTGTACTTACATATATATTCTATATGGATTACATATGTGTTCAAACAAATATAGCTAATCTCTGAGGTGTTATTAGAATATAAACATTCTGCTCGAACACTGGCTCCGTGCTCAGGGGGAACTATGTGAACTAGCTTCTCTTGATACCCTGGATACTTTCAAAGACACCCTAAGACCTTGAAGTTATTGCTTACTTGTGGAGTGCTTTAAATTTTTAAATCCATTCCAACGTGCCACTGCATATTCTTGTATTGGAACTCTAGTCTTGAATTCCAAAACATTCAAAACCCACTACTCTAGCAAATGAATAACTTGAACATACAGGTATTCTTTGAACACTTGGCACACCATCATCAAGATTCTGCAAACTGAAGAGATTATTTTAAAAGTGTATGTTATAGAATCAGACATTTATACTTTTGTAGTGGAAGAAATACCCACAGAGATGATGCACAAATTCATGAATTGTTCCATAATTTTAAATTGACCACTCCCTCCTCCACCCCACCTTATCTTACATCTGCTCTAACGGAGCATTTACACACTTTATTTCATGTGAAATTTCACGTGTCTTTTTCATTAGAGTCAGAGACTCTTGTTTATTGTTGTTAATTCAGTGACTATCACAGGACACATGATAGGTGCTTAATAAATGTTAGCTGAGCTAATGAATGAAAACTAGATGAGCACCTGGAGGACAAGAAGAAAGAGATGATTATGGGTTGATTTTTTTTTCCAGTGGCCAAAACAGAAAAAGCAAAAATTAACGTCTAGAATTTTTTCAAAGTGAAAATAGCTATCTTTTCTGACTGATAAATAATACATGCTCACTGGAAAATATTCAAATATCTCATTATAGGGCTTCCCTGGTGGCGCAGTGGTTGAGAGTCCGCCTGCCGATGCAGGGGACACGGGTTCGTGCCCTGGTCTGGGAAGATCCCACATGCCGCGGAGCGGCTGGGCCCGTGAGCCATGGCCGCTGAGCCTGCGCGTCCGGAGCCTGTGCTCCGCAACGGGAGAGGCCACAACAGTGAGAGGCCCGCGTACAGCAAAACAAAAATAAAAAATAAAAAATTAACAGTATATTTCTGATGCCTTTCCATGACACAAGTGTTCCCCTTTAACTGGCTATGGTAGCCTCCATTTTGTATATATCATCATGTGTTTCATTCTACTGACAGATATTTAGGTTGCAGTCAATTCTTATTCTTATAAACAGTGCTTCAATAAACTTCTTTTAACATCTTTGCAAGTTCAGATTTATTTTCTTGGCATAAATTCCTAGACGTGAAACGGACTTAAAATGTTAAAGCACGTTGTTAAATTATTCTAGAAAAAAAAGTTCATGCCAATTTATACTCCCACCAACTGTGTATAAGCCATTTTCTCTATCACCTTGCCTGGATGTAATTCATTTAGAAATCCTTGTTAACCTAATAAGGAAAGAAGCCTTACTGGTGGTTGTTGTTATTGTTTTTCCATTGTTGTTTTAAGTCCTAGACTACTTAGGGACCTTTTAAATAAATCAATTCTTGATAAATCACACATGTCCCACCCATGAAACATGTTCAATACCAAACTAACTCCCCTATTCTACTCAGCTGGGTTTTCTTCTCTTTGTACCAGCACTAGGTATGAATCAAAGAAACAAGAAGATCTTAATATGAGGTTGAACATACCTAGGAGAGATCTAATATGTATGTATAAATTGATGAAATCTCAAAATAAAATGTGTTTGATTATTGACTAAATAGTTTCATCATGGTTCCCCTCTATTAATGTGGATAACTGAGTAAATGATAACATAATTCACAAATTATATAACCCTGTTGCAGGAACAAGTCTTCAGATCATATCAGCTACTGCTAATAAGACCACCTACCTCTAAGTTTTATGAAGTCTCTAACGGGATTGTTAGCAATTCTACCACGAAGTCTAGAACTCAAGAAGCTGCTGACATGATGTAGTGGTGTGAAAAAATCTGTGAAACCAGAGAGATGTGTCTAAGAATACAGCACTCACAACATGAATAAAAACCATTTTATATTTCTCTAGTCCCAGTAAGTGTATGTGCCAAACCTTGCCTTGGAAAAAGAAATAGCACCTTTATACTTCAAAGCTTACAATCCTATCCCAAAGAGTAAACACTGGTCAATATTTCTTGCCCATGAATAATGGAAAGGTATTTGCAGGAAGGTCTTAGAGACTTCACGTGTTTCTTTGCGGACTGGGTCAGCTCTTCCGCATAGCTTGCCAATGAGTATGAAGTCTATGTTTTGAAGGCATCAGTGTGAAGAATTGTAGTCCCACTGCACTATTTTACTACTCACCACAGTGAGCTACCAAGTATGTTCACTAAGACACGGTAGTTGTGTTGTCTATTGCTATACAACAAACAAACCCAAAATTTAGTGACTTAAAACCACACACATTTACTATCTCACAGTTTCTGTGGGTTTAGAACCTAGGCACAGCCTAGCAGGGTCCCCTTCTTCAGGGCCTCTCGGGAGGCTATTATCTAGAAGTCAGCTGGTACCACAGTCACATTAGCTGAGGCAGGATCTGCTTCCGAGCTCACATTAGTAGTTGTGATTCAGTTCTTCCTAGTCTATCGGAATGAGAGTCTCAGTTTCTCGCTGGCCATTGGCCAGAGGCTGCTCTCGTTTCCTGGCCACATGGGGCTCTCCAACATGGAAACTTGGTTCCTCAAAGCCAGCCAGAGACAGACCCTGCTAGCAAGACAGAAGTCATGGTCTTTTATAACCTAATCATGAAAGAGACATCCAATAACTTTGTCCACACTCTGTTCATTAAAAGCAAGTCACTAGGTTCAAGGAGAGGTGATTGCACAAGTTAGTGAATACTAGGAGTCAGGGATCATTGGGGACCACCTTAGGAGGCTGCCTACCACAGCAGGTGGTTCCTCAGTTGATAACAGGAATAGAGGACACTGGGGAAAACTGGAAAGGGGAAGGCCTGGAGACACGGTGGGAGAGGAATTTCCCGGGAAAAGGCTCACAACACTCCAGTGACACATACACTGTCAACAAACACAGTTGAATCTGGGGGGTGTTAACCACCTTGGCAAAGTGTGTTAAGTCTCAGGTCAAATCAGTATGTACCATGTCAAACCAGTAACTTCTCAAATTATGTATTATTGGGGAAAATTGAAATAATAGTATAACTGGGTGACAATGGCAAATTAGTGGATAACACAGAAACACCAAGAGGGAAAATATTCCATACCTAAGGTAAAAAAATGATTGTAATTCTTCTTCCCTCAAAACGTATCTAACAATTAACATTGACAAAGTGAAATTAATGACATTCAAAGGACTCTTAATCTGTATTTATTCTGTCTAAACATGTATACCCGCCATTTATTTGTCATTTGTCGAGCTTAAATTTTGAGTTTGTCTTGTCAAGACCATAGACCTTGTGATAATTTCATGTTTGCCTTTACTTTGCACCCACCATTCACTTTGATAGGATAGTTGGCTCAAAGTAAGGGTATGTTGGGGACCATAAAACAAAATAGAGAAAATAGAGCTTACTGATTTATACGGGGGAGGGGAGCTCATACTCACACTAGGATTTTTTTTTTAGCATGGCTGTTCTAGTAAGTTGAGCTAATCGGCTGAGTGTTTGCATGGGTGGGTTTATATACATGTTTCTGTGATAACAAAAATGAACAGAGATATAGCAGATAAATTGCCTTAACAGGTTTTGCTTGGTTTTAGAGCAAAAACTTACTAATTAATGCAAGTGTTGCAATCATTTTTATGACATTCCCCAAAGATGGCACTTTAAGGCTTATGCCATATGCTGATTGACAGAGGCCATAATTCCACACAATGAGACTGTATCATATTGTTTGAAGTGAGGTGATATTCATCTCTTGAAACTGATCAAACATATCATTGCATCAAACAGTATTACAATATAATCACGCTGTATGTGGAGACTGCCAAGGCTGATCACCATGTTGTACTCTTTTCCCTTGGACTTCTCTAATAGCAGTTGTGACACACCACTGCATCCACATTTTCCTTTAAGAACTCAGAATCCAAGAGAGAGAAAAAAAATCTGCATAAAATTGTGGTTTGGTTATGCTGTGTGAGTGTTTGTTTGCAGACTGCTTTAGAATTACAATTTTCCTTCCATAAAGATCTCCCTAAGTATACAAATAAAAACCTGGTAAGGCCAAGATAAAAAGAGAAGATTCCAAACAGGGCAGAAAATAATTCAAATGCCTTTTATTTGTCTTTAGTAAACAAGCAAACACGGAAGAAATGTCTTTTTTAAAAAATACTTTTTAGTGTCTGAAACTTCCAATGGTATTTCTTCCCTAATGTACTGTTTTGCAAAGGCACTTGCTTTATCTACTGACTCTGGGGCTATTTCAGCTGCAGATGAAAATGATATTAGAACCTATTCTTCTCCCAGTCTTAGTTGCTGCTGAACTTGGAAAGCAGCGCCAGGATGGGCATGAGTAAATGAGGGCAATTTGGCTATTCTCTTAGTGGCATTCTTAGCGGTATGAAATTCTATAACACAGCAGCTTTTAGACTGATATAATTTAGGAATTGCCCTTTTATTATCCAGCCAGCCAGCCAGCCAGCCATTCATCCATCCACCTATCTAATAACTTGGGGACTATGTTCAGAATAGTTTACAAATAAACAGGATGCTAGGATGGGAACCATCATCTATTCACGCTGACATTCACTAAGAGATGTGTTACCAATTCTGGTCCTCCAGGGTTGATCCATGCAAGTCTCTGAGATGTCACCATCCTATCTGGACCTTATTAATTTGTCTAAGCCAACCCTAACCCTAACCTGTTAGGTTAAATATTCTTAGACTTCTGGGCCTATAGCAACTACGTGGTTCTTTCAGAGACTCGGTGGGATATCAGGAACACAGAGGCTCTCTCTGATTGGTTATCTGAACACTCTCACAGCCATCTCTCTCTTCTACTGCTCCTGCACTGTGGTGGGCACAGGGAACCTGTGAGGCTAGAGGATCCTGGGTTCCCCCAAGATACAAGACCAGCTAGCTCTCTGCTCCCAGATTCTGCTAACCATGGACATTTCTCCCAGGTCAGGTGAAGGAAGATCAGAGCCAAAGTCCCTTTTCAGAGACACCACCAGTCTTTAAACTCTGTGCTTTCCTTCTGACCATTTTCTCCTTTTCTTCTCTTCCTTAACCTACAGAGACTTCATTTAATATATGGTGAAATACACTGAATTTTCATCTATTTTTCCCAAATCTTTTGTTTGTGACGTTAATATCATGATTTCAGATCTTTAGGGCACGTCTGATACACAAAGGCCCAGGGTTTTGAAATTCAAAATCTGAGAACTGTCTCAGAACCTCTCTTTCTGCAAGAGCATCCATTGCTCATGCAAGTAAGGACAAAAGTCCTAGCAGCTGCCCAATGGTGAAGAAGGGTCCCTATGTATCCTCTCTCTCTTGCTTTTTTGTCTTCTACTTCATTAATTTTGTTGTTGGATCCTTTATTTCTTTCCCCTATTTTCTTAGAGTTTAGTTGGCTGGATTTTTTTTTTTTCTAGTTTGTTGAATAGAATAGTTAGTACTACTTAAGCTACATCACATATTTTTTATTTTGCTATTGGTCGCTTTAAATTTTGAAACAATCAAAAATTCCTTTTTTTTTTCTAGCAAAAAAGCTAGACATACAGTATAAATAGCTTGTTTTTCCTGAATACTTATAAACTGCTGACCAGAAGGTCCATTAGCCCCAAACAATTTAATGTGTGTTTTCTACAAATAAGAACATCCTCCTACTGACTGCAACACAACTAACAAAACCAGGAAATACGTTTTGATACACTCCTGCCCTTTGGTCCACAGACCACATTCCAGTTTCACCAACTGATGCAACAATATTTTTTGTAACGAAAAGGATCCTCTTCAGAATCACACACTGCATTGCTTGTCATGTCTCTTTAGTCTCCTTCAGTCTGGAATATTCTTCAGTCTATGGTGGACTTTCATGACTTTGATGTTTCGAAGATGAGTCCAGTTACTTTGTAGAATTTCCCTCAGTTTAAATTTGCCTGAAGTTTCCTCACGATTGGATTCAGGTCACAGTATCACAGAAGTGATGCTGTGTTCCTCTCAAAGAAGCAGACCAGGTCATGCATGGTTTCAATAGCTGATGTTCACTGTCACCACTTGATAAAAGTGATGTCTTCCAGGCTCTTCCACCATAGTTACTTTCCCCTCTTTGTGGGGAGGTACTCTGAAACCATGTAAATATCCTGTTCCTCAACAAACTTTAAATTCATTCATTCATTCATTCATTCATTGATTTATGCCGGTATGGTCTCTTATTTTACTTAATATTGTAAATTCTATGAGGTACTATGATGTTACTATCCATATGAATACTCAAATTATGTCCAATGTGGCTAGTAGGAGTTCAGTTAAGCTGACATCTAGGCCCTTTTGATATGTGCCCATCATTTTTTTTTAACACTTCTTTGGTTTATGGTAGAAGTTCCAGGTTTTTCTTGTACTTTTTCTCTCCCCCAGCCCCAGAATCAGGCATTTCTCTAAAAATTTCCTTTTTTTTTCCCCTTAATGGAATATGGTATTTGGAAGCCAAGATCTGGGCGCTATGTATGTTCATTGTTTTTGGAGCGTTGCTGCTTCCCATATAGCGCCAGGAATTATATATATATATGTGTACCATATAGTTACATTTATATTTATTTCTATCTATAGAAATTGAAATCTATCTATGTTTATCTATAGATACTGAAAACCACGAGTTCATGCTTATACCTCCAATCACATGTTTCTAATTTTCTCCCTTTCTGTATATGTAACCCCATCTCTAATAGTGAGAAGACAAGCTTCCATAATTCTTCAAATATTTACTTACGCAACCAACCTCACTTTATGCAACCAATCTCCCATCCCTGCTGTGATCCCCTCCCACACACAGATGCCCTCTTCTCCCTGTTTGGGCTCTGACTCCCCTGTGTGGATACCTTCTCGCCCTGTTCAGGCTGATTCCTCATGCTTTTTTGCCTACCATCCTTGACTAGATGTTCTCTTCGTCCTCCTTGGACCCTGATATTCTCCAATCTTGCTCTGTCTCACCTAATGGCTTTAGAAATGAGTTATTCAGGAAGGGGAAGGAGTACCAATCAAGCTTTTCCATGTAATGTTTTCCTTATCCTCTTCAATCCAGAGTTGAGTTTGCGGGAAAGCAAGAGAAATCACCAGGGGCCAAAAGAAAGAAGGAACTGAGAGCCCAAGTAGTAACCACATGAACTAACTAGGCAGTATAGGAGCTGGGGTGGACTAGGGTGGGGTTATGTCTCAGAAACCTAGGAGTTTTCACTTTCATTCTCAGAAAGACACAGAAGACAAGACCTTGGAAATTCTGCAGGGAGGTGGGGATTTGAAACTGAACCTCCTACATAAATCCAGGATCATTTAGGGCTTCCCCTTCCGTGAAATGGTAGAGGAGAAATAGTCTGCACACTAGCACAAAGAGAAAACAAGGAAGCAAGCTATTGAGGCCTGGGTACAGGGTAGAAAATAAGCCTTTCCAGAGAAATTGTGATCATAGACACGTACCTCAAATGAGCTTCGTGTCAACCACATGGCCCTGAACACTCCATATTGAGATTCAGTGTATTCCCAGCAGAAGCAAACTGAGAAAAAAATCTGGTGTAATAAAACCTCATCACAGGCCACACTTGATGTCTCCAGATGAAGCCTATCAAAAATGAGCTCACTGTTCAAAATTACAACACATACAAGGTAACAATCCACCTTGAGAGACACAGGAAAGAGTAAACACAGCAGAATTAAACCCCAAGGAATTTCAGATAATAGAGCTGTAACAGAGAGACTGTAAAATATATACATTTTAAATGTTTAAAACATTAGAAAAGAAAAATAAAGCATTAAAATATGTGTCTGTGTCCTAATCTCCTCTTCTAAAGGACATCGGTCAGATTGACTTTGGGACTCTCCCTAATGACTTCATTTTGACTTAATTACCACTTTAACACCTTAGCTCCAAATCATTCTGAGGTACTGGGTGTTAAGGACATCAATATATGAATGTTGGGCTTCCCTGGTAGCGAAGTGGTTAAGAGTCCACCTGCCAGGGCAGGGGACAAGGGTTCCAGCCCTGGTCCGGGAAGATCCCATATGCCGCAGAGCAACTAAGCCGGTGCACCACAACTACTGAGCCTGCGCTCTAGAGCCCGCGTGCCACAACTACTGAGCCCATGAACCACAACTACTGAAGCCTACAGGCCTAGAGCCCATGCTCTGCAACAAGTGATGCCACCGCAGTGAGAGGTCTGCACACCGCAAGGAAGAGAAGCCCCCGCTCGCCACAACTAGAGAGAGCCCGTGCACAGCAACAAAGACCCAACTCAACCAAAAAAATTAATTAATTAATTAAAAAATATATATATGAATTTTGAGGGAGACAATTCAGCCCATAAAACTGCGGTAAACTGAACTTCACCAACCTCTCTTCTCTTGGCACTCTCCTGTTTCCTCTCTGCTTTCCAGATAATTCTCTGTACTCAATGACCTTCTCTTTCTTGCCTCAAGGGCTTTGCGAAGACTGTTACCTGCACTCGGAATACTTCCCCCATACTCCCCAAATTTGTTTAGCCAAAAGCTAGGTCTCAGCTTCAATGTCATTTCCTCAGAGAAACATTTCCTGACTCTCAGATTAGATTAGGTCTCTGTGTGTTGTGTTCTTCGCATCATTTTTGTACCACTTCATAATTCTAATTAAATGATTAACTGTATAATTACTGAATTTCCTTGATCCTATGATGCTATGCGTTGTTAGATGCAACATCAATTTCAAAACACTTGTAGAGAGAGGAAAGAAACACTACCCTATTAGTCAGCTATTGCTCTAATAATGCTGCATGAAAAACCACTCCAAAATTCAGTGACTTAAAATAACTAGTGTTTATTTCTCCCTCATGGGTCTGTGAGTTGATGCAAGTCACTTGTAAAAACTCAATTTCAGGATTCAGCTCTGAGCTCCAAGCTGCAGGCTGGGTTGGTTTCAGGTCTACTTCATATATGTCCATATGCTTCCAGTCCATTGTGTTCTCATGGTGAATGACAGATGTTCAAGCAGAGGGAACATGCAATGCCTGTTAAAACCTTGGCTTGGAAAAGGCACACTGTCACTTCCATCCATTCTGTTGGTCAAAGCAAGTCACATGGTCAAAGCAAGTCACCCAACATCAATGGGTTGGGGACAGCACCCTGCTTCCTTTAGTGGGAGACACTGCAAAGCCACATGGAAAAGGGCATACGTGTATACTGTATGATTCAAAATAGGGTGGAATTGGGAATAATCACTCAATGCACCATAACTACAGCAAACAGTACGTACATAACTTTTTATTATGTTGACTTACAAAAGATTATTCAAATATGTTTGTTAATACAAAAAAATGCCACTTTATTCTGGGTTAAGAGTAAATCTTCATAGTCAGAGCCCAAAGTATCTTCTGAGTCATTTCTGGTCACCAACCATTATGCACCTCATTCTAGCCACCAGTTCTTCATATAACCGGGGCTCAGGACCTTGACCTCTTTAATGCTTTTGTAAGTTTTAGGCATACAAAAGAAGACCAGGGTTCTCTTTGCATTCTGAATTTGGTTAAGCTCAGAACGTACCCCCCAAATTGATGCTTTTATCTTGGAAATTAAAAACTTTTCATAACAATCAACAAGTAGTTTTGTTTTGTTTGGGTTTTTTTTTTTTACTGCTTATTAAATTTTTTTATTGAGGTAGCATTGGTTTATATCATTATATAAGTTTCATGTATACAACATTACATTTCTATGTCTGTATACACTACAGTGCGCTCACCACCAACAATTTAGTTTCCATCTGTCACCATACAGTTGATCCTCTTTTTCTGTTTCACCCTTCCCCCAACCTTTCCCCTCTGGTAACCACTACTCTGTTCTCTGTAACTACGTGTTTGTTTTTGTTTGGCTTGTTCATTTCTTTCCTTTTTGTTTGTTTTTTATATTCCACATATGAGTGAAGTCTTCCAGTAATTGTCTTTCTCTGTCTGACTTGTTTCACTTAGCATAATATGCTCAAGGTCCATCCATGTTATTACAAATGGCAAGATTTCATCTTTTTTTATGGCTGAGTGGTATTCCATTGTATATATGTACCACATCTTCTTTATCCATTCTCTTTATCCATTCTTCGATTGATGGACTTCAGGTTGTTTCTATATCCTGGCTATAGTAAGTAATGCCACGATGAATGTAGGGGTACATACGTGGTTTTGAATTAGTTTTTTTCTAATTCTTTGGTAAATACCCAGAAGTGAGATAGCTGGATTATATGGTAGTTTTGTTTTGTTTTGTGGTACGCGGGCCTCTCACTGCTGTGGCCTCTCCCGCTGCGGAGCACACGCTCCGGACGCACAGGCTCAGTGCCCATGGCTCATGCGCCCAGCCACTCCGCGGCATGTGGGATCCTCACAGACCGGGACATGAACCTGCATCCCCTGCATCAGCAGGCAGACTCCCAACAACTGCACCGCCAGGGAAGCCCCTATATGGTAGTTTTAATCTTAATTTTTTGAGGAACCTTCACATTATTCTCCTTAGTGGCTGTACCAATTTACATTCCCACCAACAGTGTAGGAGGGTTCTCTTTCCTCCACATTCTTGCCAACACTTCCACAAGTAGTTTTTGACAGATACTTGACACTTGAATGATAATCTTTCACAACTCATGAACCTCTCTAGCTTGGAAATTCTACAATCTCTTTCTAGTGTCAATTGTACTATCTAGCATGCTCATTTGAGTGTGTCCTAAAAACAAAAGGAAATACAAGTTTTATCTCTTGGTGGATATTTTTCCATCTTAGTTTGTGTCTGCAAAGGAATTGAGTGTTTCTAGGTGACCTTTAAGAGCAAGTCTAACATTCCTCCAGTGATGAATATTAGTTTCATTTATTCTAACTTTGTCTTGTGGCTCTATTTCCATGTTTTTCTACACATCCATCAATTTTCATTTCAAAGCTACTTACATTTGAAAAGACAACTAGACACCTAAATTTAATTTTACTAAATTTAAGTAAAAATTCAACCCCATAGAGCGGTCTAAATAACTCAACTGAGAGGACATTTGATTAACAAGAGATGCAATATTACCTGTATCACTTGTTCCTCTGCCCAATAGCTAGAAAGTTTCTTGTAATATGGATTGAAGGAGTCATCCCATCGTAACACTGGAGCAGTCATCTGAAATTATGTCTTGCTCGGTTCTCCTCCATCTCCCACAAGTGCAGGAAAGTGACTCAGGCAGGGTGGACAATGTCATTTTTACCAGGGTCTGACTTAGATGCTAGATATGATCGATTCTCTCTTCTCAGGCTGTAAAGGTCATGTGAAATATGATGAGTCACCTTTCCCACCACACTGAGATAGCCTTCTAGAGAAGGAAAACAATGCAGAGGAGGGACTTAGAATGAGAAAGAGAGACAGAAAGACAGACAAACAGACAGACTGAGCCAGATCCTAGAGGATGGAGTTCTCATAATATCCAAGATCATCTCCTGAAACTTCTTGACACATAAGCCAAAGTTTATGCCTGATTAATGTGAGTTGATTTCTGTCACACACAATCAAATAGAGCCCTGGATATTACAAAACAATAACCCCCATGAACAACATCATGGTTATAAAAACACAGGATAGTGCAGCAACCACAAATAATTTCAGAATAACTCAAGCCCTTCATTTGTTTTCTTGAACATGATGAAGGGGACAGAGAACCTTAAAAATCCTTTTGCTTCCCCCGTCCAGTGGCTCACACGCCGCAGCTGTTTCTGCTCCTTTACATCTGTCTTCAAATTCCAGTCTCACATCAAGATAACCTCCTCCCCCAAATTTAACCTTTTGAACTTTTGTTCTCTCTTCCTTTCCTCCCTATTCTCATGCCTAAAGCTCAAAAGACCTTGTCTGTCAAAGCAGGACTCTCAGGGCAGGACTCACCTCAGAGCACAAGAAACCATGTTAGCAAATGAGGGAAGACTGGGAACGTCCATGCGCGCTTCATTTTTGTCCCATTGCTCCCCTTTTAAAAATGTTATAAAAAATGTTATAAAAATGCTTAATTTTAAAGTTACACAAATGTGGTTTAACATTTGTTGGCTTGTTTTTCCTTGCTAACCCAATGTCTTCCACATACATATTAGATACCTCATAACAAGTTTTTGAAAAAAAGAAGAATTAATGACGAGATGAATCTCTGAATGAACAAGAAAGGAATGTATGAATAAATGTAAAAATGAGACATTAGAGATTTGGGGGGAAATTATTACTGGGAAATTAAAGTCATGATCAATAAATGCTGGACATGGAGAAGATTAAAAAATACAGTTCTAAAATCCAACTCATTCTTTCACGTACATAAAAACAGAACAAAAAAAGAAAAGAACTTTGAAAGTAAAAGAAAGTCATATATATATGTATACATATATATGTATATATATATAGAAAGCTATCTACAATTTAAATAATCCCAGTGGTAGCTGTAACCAAGTGTATTAATTAGAATTCTTTGCAAGCCGCAGAGAACAAATCTGAATAAATAAGACATAAATGTATTTATTGGAAGAAGTATGTTTTACTGACCCAACAGTCATCTCCTCCCTCTTATCTTTGTGAACCGCACACTAGTTTTGTTCATGGCTCTAATTATCCCTCACTCATATGGCTCCAAGTTAGGTCTTAACTGAATAGAAGCCATTTCCATCCCTGCTACCAGTTTATGCTTATATGAGATGTGTGGGAAATTCTCCTAATGGGCTTCTGGGAAAAGCTTTCCTTACTTGCAGAAAGAGACCCAAGCAAGAAAGAAAAATCCCTTCTCCTGTGTCTGAAAAGAGGGATGTGGTGAAGATGTGATGACTGGATTTCTGTAGCCTTCTTGTGAACATAAGAGGATAGCCAACGAGAAGCTAACATATCAGGATGAAAGAGTGGGATGAGGCAGTCACTCTACATCCACATTTCTTGTTTCTGAAATGATAATTTCCCCAGAGCAACTCAGCTGAGCCAGGTTTTTCTGTTTCTCTGCAACTGACAGAATCCCAGGGATAGAGAACCATATCAAAGGGAGGCTGGACATCTGCGCTTGGGATTGGGTGGAGCCCCAGAAGCTGTGGAGGTTAGGAAGCAGAACCCAATAACAGCTGCCTTTTGGTGAAAACAGTCTGGTTGGGCTGCGCTAGGTCAGGTGAACTGAATTCCAGTGTTGTCTTTTTGTTCCTCTCTTCAAAGCAAGTTTCAATTCCTAGGCTTGATTATATTCAGTAAGAAAGAATTAATTCCTCAAATCGGACTTTAGATTCTAATACAAGGTTAGGTAGATGCTGAACAGCCAAAAATATCAAGTGTCTACAACATCAACAAATTAGCTGGTTTTTCCCAAGATCTCCTGTATTACGGGTTTTCTTGTTTCTTAGTATTAATTCTTGGGGGCTTCCACTTCTCCTAATCATCTTCTGTCCTTATTTCCTGCTTCCATAACATTCTACGTCTTTATTTTAAATCATGCCTTCTGCAATGTCACTCTCGTCTGCCTTGTCTATGCCTTCATTCCCCAAATGTGGAAATAAATCAAGCCAGTTTTGTGTCTCAGATTTTCAGTGGAGTTTTGGGGTTACAGATGGAGATTACATTGGAGTATAAGCTGAGAACTAAGTGTAATATACCCATCTAATAAAAAAAAATTAATAATCAACTATATCCCACCATGGGGAATTTGTTGCTGCATATGTTAAATTCTAGCTCATGTCTCTCCATCCTATGACTATTTTCTTTTCCTCTCTACCAGGTTTTTTTTTTTCAATTTCCCCAAATTCCTTTAATTTCATAAACAGAATATTTCTCCATCTTGTACTCAAAATCAACCTTGTGGCCTACGCCTGCATAGCCAAGAACTCATTAAAGAGCTCTGTCAATGGGTTTCTATCCTTTAAAACACAAAGCATTGGAATAGCTTGGAATTAGTTTTTTCTTTACATGATACAAATTTTAGGATGTGCTTCTCTCTTTACCAACCTCTGTAAGCAGAAGGGGGGCAATTTAAAGATTTATTCTTCCCCATTTCACAGAAAAACCTGTGGGGATTGTTTTGTTTTTTCTCTTCCTTTCTTTTTCTTCTTCCCCATCCTCCTTCTGTTACTGCTCCTTCTTTTCCTTCTTCTCTCCACCCAATACAAAGGCAGTGACTGTAATTGATTCTTACGCCCATAATTCAAATGAAGAACAAAGTATGAAGTCCAGTCTGAAGGAAAGGGGGAAACCGGGTACCGTGTGATACGGCTGCTAGTCCCAACTCTCCAATGTACTAGCAGTACGATTTTGAGTTGCTTCTGAAGTCTGGGATTAAAGCTATGGTTTACCTATATCAGAAGGGTATTAGCAAGACTAAATTAGATGATGGATGAAAAAGTACATCCTCAACTATCAAGGACTACCCAAATGTAAGAGAACGAATACCAGATAGTGAATTCCATCGCTGAAGGTCCATGAGAACGAAGCTGCTGACTGTCTGTGATAAAAGGCAGGAATTCAATCAAAGAGCAAAGAACCTGGGGACTGAAACTTTGGGGCGCCAAGGTCAGAGTGGGGCCAATAACAAGACTTGACTTGAGATGGAGCGCTACTGGAATCCTTCTATTTCTCTTGCAGAGGCAGATTTGATCTCTGAGGTTGCTGCAGGTTCAAACTTAAGAAATCTTACTCTGCTCTTTCTCCTTTAAGGCTGAAGGAGCAAAGAGTTAATTACCTTATTATATTTGTCTCTCTTGCAAATTTTCCACATGGGCTTTTTTTCTTAATTAGCCATCATATGAAACGAGAAGAATATTTATTATTTACTGTGTGTATTAAATTTTATGTCTTTTCTTCTTAATTCTTAAAATGGGTAATTTACTACTTTTCATATTTCTCTCCTAAAAAAAGCAATGTTTTTATTTGTTGTTGTTATTGTTGCTTTTATTGTTTAGTTGTAGTCCTCATTTGACTTTTCTTTGGGTCAGTAATTCTTCATAAAAAACAAAATGAGAAAACCTTCTGGCGTGCTTTAGATTAATTGGAAGAAGCAAACAGTTTCCCCATACGTTTTCTTACTCTTAATGCTTTTCTTTTTATCGTTTACCCAATTTATATATGATACCTAGAAATGCCCACTGAGTATTGGTTAAATTATATGGCTTAACTTCAAGGCTCTGTAGTAACTTATTAAAGTATATTTTATAAAGTGATTTTGGTCATCAAGATAGCATGACTATACAACGACTTATGTGCATATGTGGCTTGTTGCCATGGTACTAAGTCAGCTCCAAAGGAAACATGAAATGCACACCTACATGCCAATTTCAATCTCAATTATATATCTACTGCAATTCATTAGACTTAGGGATTCCAAAGGGTTTATACATTTAAAGACTTGCTTAACTGGTTTAGAATTTAACTGCTAGCCAAGGTACTCGGAAGGAAAGCATTTCTGAATAATTCCTCTATTTAAAATCTTCTTTATTTTTACTCCGACAGTAGGTAACATATAACAATGCATTATACATAGTCTTATTTTGTGTATGTATGGCTTACTTCTATATCAAAAATGCTTTAAAAGCAAAGAATGTCTCTACTCCTCCTTCCCCACCTCCTAGTGCAGATACGGATATCAAATATAAGTTTCTCTTAAAAATGTTAGGCTTGACGGAATTCCCTGGCAGTTCAGTGGTTAGGACTCTGTGCTCTCACTGCCGAGGGCCTGGCTTCAGCCAAAAAAAAAAAAAAAAAAAAAAAAAAAGTTGGGCTTGAATGGAAAAACTGGTCCACAAGTATCAATCAAGGTTCACTTAAGAGTTTCCCATAGCTGTTGAATATCTCAATGCAACAATCTAGGTTTTATTTGGAAATGATGATGATTTTATTATGTCTTAGGCCAGTCAAAGCAATTTTGAAAGCTCTGTTTGATAAGCTTCTTTTATCCCAGTTACATCTTTTGCTTCTCTCATCTCCCTTCCCCTCCACCTTCTCCAATTTCTTTCTTCTGTATCCCTCACATTTCTTTCTGTTTTGTACTCTCTCTTCTACTCTCTACACTTCAGCAATTACTTAGGAAAAAAAAGAGTCTGGCATTTTCCTATTGCAACTCAAAGGAAACCAAGCCTGAGCATATCTCTATAACATAAAGACCCAGTGGGTTCATTTTTTGGGGAAAAAAATCCGACCAGAAAGGAAAAAAAAAATCCAGATTTAAAAAATGTCACAATTAGATTTTTTAAAAAGTATATATAGTTCAGCTTGTTTACTTGGAAAAGGGACTCTTCATGTTCTTAATTATGTGTAAGTAAATAATCTAGGTTGATAGAATTTTAGAGGAAGCTGCTAAAACTAAAATGTTTGAGAAAACAGATATTGCTTAATGGACAAAGAAGCTGCTGTACACAGCGCCCGTTGAAAAAACTGAGAAGTAAAGGACCCACAACACCCACAGGTGACTGGGAGAGTGTTTTGATATTTCTGCAGGTGTTTGTCTATAAAAGCATTTCAAGGTGTAGCTTTCTACTGATTTGACCTTGCTAAAAATCAGTCTAGGAACTATCATTTGCCAATCAACGTTTTTTATCACATTTTCCAAACCTTTTTCAGGACATGAGAGTTTTTAGTTCCTCCTTCTTGAGAAAGAGACCCCCTGATGGGAGACCCTAAAGCCACCTCTGGACTTCGACACTATGTCTGCCCTGAATTGAAGGCCCTGTTGCTGAATTTGTCCAGTTTGCAAAGTAAGGAATTTCGCACTAAACTTGAGTTTCTAACTTAAAAATAAAACCCCAAACCTGCTCATCTATTGCAGGTAAATGTACTCCCTTTGTTTCATGGTATGCATTTAGATGCATTTGAAATAAAAGGTGAGTTAAATCAGAAATCTTGGGGACAAGCATTTACTATTTTAAAACAGAGAACGTCAAATGTTGTTTTTCAACCCAGTACCAAAGGGCGTTTCACAGGTAATTTCTCAGAGCTGATGCTAGCTAATTATTAGCTATCATACCCTGCCTCCCATTCTAAGTGACTATCTCCTGGCAGAAAGACACAACTAGGAGTGTTTTGTTTCATTTGTCCTTGGAGTTTTTATCAACATCAAGAAGGTAGACTGAGCCAAAGTTAGAAGAATTCTGGAGCTAAGCAAAAAGCGACACATTTAACAGCCCCCATTAATTGGGGTTGTTACATGATTAATTTGAGAAAAACAGAAGAGACCGATTTCTTTACAACTCACAGTTGGATGCAACGCACTAAAAGTAATCCTGTAAATTACATTTTAAATCTTCAACATATTCCGAGCAGATAAATTAGTGGCATGATTGACCAAACTCCTTTTAAAAGTACACATATTACGATGCATCATAGTTATAAACAGATGGTATTTGGCCTCCTTCCTATTCTCAACATTTGGAATTTCTAAACTATGTGAATTAAACAATAATATTTTATAAACATACAAGGGATTTTGCTCACTGCTTTGTTAACATAGAAATTATACAATGCTGACATTTATTTAAATTTTAAAAAGTAAACAACAGTGTGCATTGAAATAAAGCAAACTAAAATCAACACAGAGAAGTATGTTCTGTGTGCATATTACCTACGATGGCACTGGCCTTTTTAAGGGAAGACATGATGGGTTGAAGAACAAATGGTAGCTTAGATGGGTCTAATCCTTTGTACTCCAAAGGCTCATTTAACACCTCTCTGTAAACAACGGATATTTATATCATAATTGGCTATTTGACCATCATTGTTCATTTACTGTATAACCTGCTATTACGGAGTTAAAAGAAGTTCCCCTTCATTGGCTCATCAGTTCTCATAGTAGTGAAAGTGTACTCGCAGTTTTGAAAACACTTCCACAAACGGGAATCATTCTGACACTTCTACTCAGAATGAGAAACATTATCATTATATCAATAAGTATGTATTTTTTTCTTTGGGGGAGATTATTGCCAGAAAGAAAAGGAAATGTATCAGATCTTAAGGTCATTTACTGAGATTCCTTTCTAAAATTACAGTTTTAACCCTTTGGCCACATTTTGGAAGGGAGACACATCTGCTGAGTTGATGTACAAAATAGAAGGCACTCGGTTTTCAAACACTATTCTCAGATTTGCAAAGTTGTCCTGGGATGTATAAATAATAAATCAGATATTTCAATCTGTTTTATGGTTTTTGAAAGCCCTGATTATCATTGTTTAGAGACATTCTCTTCTCAATGCACTTCCCAAGTGTTCTTGTTCTAGCTTCCAAGGCTGGGCTTAGGGAGGCCACCTTCCCCTACCTCGGTTTACTCCTGGACTGCTCTTCTCACATTTTAAACAATCAATCAACCAACCTCTACGTTCAGGTCTACAGTTTGAGGACCATTTCAAACCAGAGGGGGTAAAATCTTGAGTGATAGGTGCCAGCGATGGTCACCAACACTCCAGGCTAAGGTTTCTTATATTTGGTCATTGGAGTGCACCACTTTAGCGTACAATCTCTATTGGTGGGAAAGAGAGGAAAGTATGCTACAACTTAGATGGACAGAAAAGGAAAGGGCTCTGCTGAAACCAAGAACAAAAGGCATTTTTCTCTTAAACATACAGTTTTAAATGTGTATATGCAAATAAATACCTAATGATAAATAGTAATACTGGCGGGAAGGAGGTCCTTTTAAAAACATAGATGCCTCAAAATGATATTAAACGTTTTCCCACGTTTTTTTGGAAATCAATGTGATACTTCTAGATATTCTCCTACCCAAACACTGCTTAACCTCTCTGTCCCCCACCCTCTTCGCGCCTTCTAAATAAACAATTGGTGGTCAGGAGGAGAAACAGTTTGCAATCCAAAACACAGGTACGAAGTGAAAAGAAAGGCGACCTGAGGGCTGGCAGTGGGATTGAAATCACACGTCTGAATATATGAGAGATTCGAAGAGGAGTATTTTAAAATTAATAGCCGGAATCCCTGCCTGGAGAGTTCCCGAGCCCATCCCCACTCCCTTCTCTGTTTTTGCTTAAGTTACATTCTTTAAAAAGGACAGCGGGGAGAGAAATCATTCTTTTTGCTTCATCTTTGTCGGATTCTCTCACTGAGGTATGAGACTGGCCGACTCAAGGAACCAAGTACAATAAAATACTTAGACGAACAGAGAAGAGTTCTGCCCGCCAGGGCTACGCCGCCTTCCCGGAGGTGCGGAGGGGGACCAGTCAAGCCCGGCGCGAGGGAGCCAGGGCAGCACTGGGCCATCCGCCACGTGTGCGTGTGTCAGCATGTGAGTGTCGGTGCGCGCGTGCCGGGGTGCGTGCCCGCGTGTGTGCGTGACAGTGTGCGCGTGTCGGACTGTGAGCGCGCCGGCGTACGCGTGCCGGCGCGGCTTTGCCCGGGAGCCCGAGCGAGTTGTGAGCGCGAGCGCGGCGGTCGCCCGGGGCTCGCTCGGCCCCGCCGCCTGGGACGCGCCCCGCGGCCTCGGGGCTCCTCTGGCTCTCGGTTCTGGGCTCAAGCGCCGCCGTGGGGGCTCGGTGAGGACTCCGTGACCTCGACGTCCCCCTGCGTCCCGTTTTCTCTCGCCGAGAGAGGTGTAGAACTATCTCCACGCGCTTTGGCCGGGATCGAGCGGGGCACTGAGGGCGAGCGCCGCCGAGGACCGGAGCTCGGGCACATCGGCCCCGGGGAGAGGTTGCGCGGCGAGCGCCCGCAGACCCTGGACCCGCCGGACCCTCGGCCAGCCCTTCGCGCTCTCGGAGGCTCTGGCGCCGCTGCCCCGACGCTCGGGGCGAGCAGGGCGAGCAGGGCGGGCGCCGGGGCGCGCGCTTTCGGGCAGGCGACCGCTTCTTCCGGCCGAGGCCCCCGCGCCCCGCCGCCGCCCCTCTGCCCGCGGCCCAGTCGGGCCACCCGAGCACCCAGCCTGCGGCGCGGGGCCAAACCCGACCGAAGGCGGAAGACCTGAGAGGCAGGGAGGCAAGGAGCAAAGAGGTAGCCAGCCCCAGACAAGGAATCCTTAATTACAGATTAAAGGCAAGCGAAACCGTGCACCACATTTTCCATGTGTCAGCTGACGGCAGCGACAAAAGGAAACACAGAATGCTGGGGGGAAGAAGGCCTGTCTACCCGCCCCCCCCCCACCTTTATTAACAGTGGAAATGTAAAATACATTAGGTAGTGACTCTGGGTAGGTGGTGCGTTGGGCCAAATCGCAGCTGCTCGCTTCTCGCTCCTCGTCGAGTAGGAGGACAGTTTGGTGATGCACCCAGAAGTCTGGGGAACCTCTTACAAAAAAAAAAAAAGGACTGTAACTACTCCGTTCGAGTAGATTTTGCTTCCTAAGAACTTAATTACTTACACATTTTTAAGTTTTAATATTTGGTGTTTATAGTGTTGCAATTCATTATCTTCAGTGAACTACCTCGCGCACGCGCGCGCGCACACACACTCGCACATTTTGTTTTGCAATTCTGTAGATTCCATTTTTTTCTGGCCCGATATCACAGCATTAGAAATACAGAGGAAAAGCCAAGCCGATTGAAAGCCAGGGAACATAGCTGCAAGCACCAGAGAGCACAAGGTCCCTCATGGTTCTGGGCTCTGGAGGAAAAAGGAGAGATGTATGCGTTGATGCCCTTTCTCTTAATTCATTATGATCACAAAACAATTTTCCACCGTGTCCCTGGGATTTAAGACTCCAGTTCAACTCCATGACGTCCTAAATTCTTCACAGGGGGTAGAAAAGTGTTCAGAAGCCGAAGTCCACTCTGTGACCATCACAAACCTCTAGTTCTGTGCCCTCAATTTCTAACACAAATTAGAGACATGACCTTTGAGGGTCACCCTGAGGCACCAGGCATTGCACTTTTCTGTGTTTTCTTCCTCTTGCTGCTGGGTCAGCTTGAGAAATAGAGGAATTTGGCTTTGTTAGTAATGTGTTTACTGATACAACTGATGCAGCAGGTTGGAGGCGACAAGACCACCTTGCTTAGTCATTTTACCACCCTTTCTCTTTGTAGATATTTTTCTGTCTTCTATTTGTAACTTTTCCACAAGTGCCATTTTCCCCACAGCATTTAAAAAAAATTTGAAGTGCTTTTCCATGTGGTTCCAGTTAACTGATTTGCCCACACCCCAAATAATGCTATTTGCATTCAAGATTAATAGCTGCATATCAGTAATTCTTAAATACATCCTGATCCATATTTTCAGTTTAAATGATTCTTACATTATTGGCCAGACAAATGCCTGAACGAGTAAGTCTGTGGACTGGTTACCAGCCAGATGACGGCAGCGTTACACTCAGGGAACACAATTACAGTTTCTGCTCTAGTCTCTTCCACTGCAGAAGGCAGAGAGCCTTCCTTATTTGCTACCTTCCCCAGATGTGGTAGTAGATGAGCAGATTAATAAATTGCTGTAAATCACACTAAGTTGCAAGCCCTCCCCCCTTCTGGTACATATTTAGGAAAATCTTTTAAAATCTCCCTCAGCATCTAGTCGGATTTAGCCACACCCACTCCACATTTTGACTTTCTCCTTCAGTAAAATAAAGAAGGTGAAAGAGCAAATTAGGAGTTTTTCTTTCCCTGTAGCTTTCCAGTGTTTTGAGAGGATCATCCCGCTGTCGTTTTAGGCCAGTTTTGTTAGTTCGTGTTTTTACCACCCACCAAAAGAACAGCACAGGATTGAGTTCATATTAATAAATGATGTTCATGACTAGGTTTCTAAATGCCAGAGTTATGATTTATTTTTTTAAATGGGTGGAGAAAGGAGAGCGGCAATAAAACTAGCCCCTAAGTCACTCAAAATCCTTGGCTTCACACATCTATGTGGTTATTAATTTTTTTTTTTTTGGTCTTTTAAGTTTTGTCTACATTTCCTTTAAGTTCTACTATTATGGACTAAATATTTTTTGACCATTTACCTGTGTCCGTAGCTTCAAACCCTATGTTTATTATAGTTAGATTTACGAAAAGCATTACATGTTCCCCTTTTCTACTTTCTAAGTGTTTATAATTGTCCCTATTTATCCCCCACCCCCGTTAAGAATTTCACAATAAAATCCTGTACCAAATAAATTAAACTCTGCAACTTCAGACACCCCAGGAAGAAGACAGTAATCCACTTAGTTGAATACCCAGACCTCCCCCTCTCAATTTCAGCTCTTCTTAATGTAACATTTAGGCACGCAGCTGGCTCCTCAGACTTTCCTCCCTCCCTTTCATTCTGAATCATATTGGCCTTGTTTAACCTTCATTTCCTTTCCTACCCCCCCGCATTTGTCCATGTACTTTTCTTTGACCACGTTTGTCTCTCTCTCTCTTTCTTTTTGCTACCTGGACGGAAAGTAATAAATATAGTTTTCTAAGACCTTAATACTTTCTGTTAAAATCCCATTCTCCCTCCCCATTCCACTATTAATGCTTTGTACAATTTTTATGCATCCTTCGTTGTGAAGTTACTGCTCTGTATTTTTCTGATTGATCATTAAGTTGTGCTGGCTTTTGAGAACTGCCTCCATAATCCCGAAGCAAAGCCTTTTTACTTGGCGTGCTCTTTGCCTTTGGAATGCCTTTCCTGGCAAGGACAGGCGTTTTGGTTTGACTATGATTCTTAAGTTACAATTCAAGGCTAATTTGTTCAGTTAGGTTTCTACTCTAAGCAGCTCTCTTTCTCACTGTTAAGTGCTCCATGAGGCTGCTTAGTTGAAGGGTGTGCTGTAAGCTCAAGATGTAATATATTTATATTGTACTTGATTATCAGTTTTCAAAAACAGCTGCACGCTTTGATATCTGTGTAAGGAAATATCAGAAGATAATATACCATTGGTATTTATTACTCTATAATTAAGGATGTGTCAGTGTTTCCTTTTTTAAAAAAACCCCTATTTTCAGAAATTCATATCTCAGGCATAAATTTCCCTATGAATTACAGTCTAATACCATATTAGAAGTATCTCCTTTTTAAGTTATCCCTCCCCTTCCTTTTCTTTCTAGGGAAATAAGTTTCAGGATGTAATTTCTGGGTTACTATCTGGGATGAGAGGAAGCAAGCCCTATGTTGCACAATTAAAGGTGCTTCTGCCACTGATGCCACCTGCTCCCTCTGCCCTAGGCCCCTTGCACCGGGCGAGATCATGGGGGCTGCCTTTTGGATAAAGGGCCAGCCTTCTATCTATCTGATAGGCAACTTCTCCTTGTATGATGCGAAAGGCAATAAAGAAGACTCAGCTGTTCAGAAACATCACAGGTACCGCAAAGTCTGAGATTTTAGGACCAGGAATCAATCCTTTTGCATTCCTCTTCTCATGGTTACTTAGACTACAAATGCAGCCAGGCCAGGAGGAACATGAAATAAATCTATAGTCAGGTACTAGCAACATCTTCATCTATATTTCTTCTGATAGTATACCGAGAAGCAGGAGAAGGAGGGAAGGGGGAAAAGATGGACAGCCAGATATGTTCCTCTTCCCCTCCTTTAAGGGATGGTCTTGACCCGTTGAATTGACCACAACCTCCTGAAAGAGGCTGAGTTCTAGACCCACCATGGGACCCAGAGCAACTCAACCTCACCTGAGCCCTCAGTTTCCCCACAGCTAAAATGGGGATGTTACAAAATAAATGCTTACCAGCAGGGCCAGGAAATTTATGTGATGTATAAGTCCAGCAGGGTGTAAGGCCACAGGGAGTGGCAGGGGCCTGGGATGGATGTAGAGACCCAAAGACTCCCTACAGGCATAATAATGGTCATAATAAAAACACTTAATGGTGGGATCAATTGGGAGATTGGGATTGACATGTATACACTAATATGTATAAAATAGATAACTAATAAGAACCTGCTGTATAAAAGTAAATAAATAAAAATTTAAAAACATAAAAGCACTTAAAATATCAGCAACACCACAGGACCTCTCGTTCGCCTTCTATAACCAACTGCGTGGGCCACCCCCTGCTGCACTTTGCACTCTCCTACCTGGTGAGGGGAGAAACAGTAGGGAACCAGGGGTTCCCAGTGAGTCACAAGCACTGAACTTCGTGCTTCCTGAAAGACAGGTGGGTGACCATGACACTATCCCATGCAGGGAAAGACTTATACAAAACATCTTTCTGTTTCTATAAGGCAGTCTGGCTCTTAAATAAGCCTTAATACGATGCCTTAATTTTCTCGCTTGTGAAATGATGACAAAACATTACATTTTCAAATATAAAGGGCTTCAAATTCTCGAGAAAAGTGTTACATAAGTACTTCTAGGAGAAATCACATCTTCCAGCGCTCCATCTTAGGTCTGCTATTTAAATGCAGTAACTGATAGCACAGTAAACATTTTAGATTATCTCTCAGGAGACATCAGTTCTTTATATCAGTTTATGGGAACAAGATGAACCTGTCCCTAGGGTTGAAAGTCATTACCACAGAGATATGGGAGAGGATAAGGAATCACTAAAGTGGTGATAAGTGATGGGAGGACCCCTGAAGGTACTGACCCCTAATTCCAATTTAGGAAAATGGGCCAGAGGATGAGTGGGGATCCTGAGGTCATACGTAACTCAAATGCAGCTAGGGCATCCTGAAGATACTAGGAGGAGTCCTTTCATGGCAATGAAAGTCTTGTGTCTTAAAGAGGAAAGGGGACAGGTAACAGTACAGGAAGTGGGCTGAGCGGTTAGCAGCTCAGACAGCTCTGTGCCCTACCACAGAGCTCTGAATTTTTCAAGATAAAAAAAGACAGGCTGATATAACAACTTCCTACATCTTCCTCTCTTTACTCTTCAAAAGGGAGTTTGTTGAGCTATAGTTTTCCATCTTATATTTATAACGCCACAGGCATTAGTTAGAAATGGTGACCAGCAGCCCCAGGAAAAAGGAACCCACAGACAGTCAAGTTTTTCTTCCTAGGTATGGTTTGTTTCAGGGTCAAGGTTAGGTCCTTGGCTCCAAATAAGCAGAGGAAACTCTTCTCATGCAAAACTGGCGGTTAGGGCAGTTTCTTTCACTGCCTGGAGAAAAATGGTTTTCTGACCCCATCAATAGTTTAGAGTCTAGAAATGTTAAGAATGGTGCGGTAGCAAAGTATTTAGAGCTCTTATATTATACATGGTGACCAAAGTATCTATAGCTCCTATCAAAAGGTATATCCAATAATAACATTTAAGACATGTAAAAAGTCATAAAGGGTAGAAATAAACCTTTGTGTGCTATGACCCAGCTTAAGATTAACTGTACAGTAAGCACACCTCTCCCAGTTATATGTCTGGTCTTCCCACCATCACTCCTCTGACTTAATCATTATTGTAAATTTGGTGTTAATTCCCAGGTTTTTTGTTATACTTTAATCACATATGTACATGTCTTTGAGCATCATGTAGAATTGTTGCATGTTTTTAAACTTTCCCAATTACATCTTAATGAATAACTTCGAAGGGAGGGCACGTTATTGAAGCATCAGTTGTCCTGTATCTGAATTCAAGTTTTAAAATGAAACATGTTCTCCAGCTTTCCACTGAAACAGAAAGGCACTCAGGGTGATACTTGTCAATAGTCAATAGAGGAATATGAATATCTCTCATAGAATATGTCAACATTAAAATACAGCATGGACTATCATTTGAAAACTGATTCTATCACCCACAGAAAGTATCTTGAGACTTAAATGAAAATTTTTTTGTGGCTCATAATATTTCTGGGTAGCAGATGCTTTCTCAAAAACAGATTTTACTTTTAAAAATATCAAATATAATTAACACCTTCAACATAAAATGAAATCTTTGCTTCCAGATGCATTTCAAGGTGTTGAAATGAATCTGTGCAGTCCTCTATGGCTGAGTTTCCACTGACTTACTGATTGTGCTGCCATCTTTATGTGGCATGTCTGAAGAACGGAGAGCTAGAGCAGGGCATTTAAACTCAACCGTATTTGAAGGATGCTTGTTAAACCAGGACCATTTGGGGAGAGGTCTTTTGACCTATTCCTGATTAACCTGGTATAAATGAGTAAGTTAAGAACTAGATGCTCTTCTATTTATTATAGAAACACCTAGCCAGAAACACAGATTAGGTAAATTCAGGGCAAGCATTCTGGACATTGTATCAAGGTTGATAATGGGCGGACTTCTAAAGACATTTAAGATTAAAATTGGTTTAATGATTAATTTAAAAAGAATAAAATGAACAGAATTGAATGCTCAAAAAAAAATTTTTTTTTCAACAACCATACTAAAAATAAGAAACAAAGGGACTGTTTGCTCTCTTTAGTGAAAGCAAGGGAAACAGGAACTAGTCAACTTGTACCGTTGATTATCCTCTGACTTCAACAAAATATGGGATAACTTACTTAATAACCCTCCATGCCACCATGTCATGGCTGTTGAGAAGCATACACGCACATACATAGATACAGTTATCTTTTCAAATGTTAAGAATTACACATTTACAAAACTTTTTATTGCTTTTTTGCACTAATACCAAACCCGACAGCATGGTTTTAAGAAGTGACCACTTTCATGTAAAGTTTTATTCCAGAAGTAATGCTGGGCACAGCTAAAGACAAAATTTGATTTGAGTTTATGGGTGTAGGAAAAAAACCCTCCATACACAGGTAACTTGCAATATTTTGTTTGCCAGAATCAGGCAAATATTTAAATGTTTTCAATGCACTATCTGAACAGTAATTCATGCTGTCTTCCCATCACTTAGTGAGAAAAACATATATGGATAGTTGTGCATGTAATATCTTGTTCACTGTAAAATGTGAGCTCATTATTTGCAGGATAGTAAAACATAGTAAACTAAGCACTGTTTCTTGGCCGTGAGCATGTAATATTGTTTGAGAGACATCATCTATGATAGGGCACCTTTCTAACTGAAGCATCTCTTTAGATGATAAACCCTGCGCAGGAGAATAGTCTTAAGAACCTCTTAGGCATATTTATATCTTAACTTTTCCACTCAAAAGGAGCATAACTGATAGATTCCGAGTTCCACAGTCTCAGACCAGAAGGGACTTCTCAAATAATTCCTGAGCTCTTTGTTTATGGGTTGGGGGTAATTTGTTCAGTGCCTTCTCAAAAGCGGGAGGAGGACTCAAGGCTAGTGCTGTGATGTCCATCACACATATGGCTCTCACTGTGTGCAAAGACAGAGCTTGTTGTTCCTGCTTCTTACTCTTCCTGCTTTTATTTTTATTTATTTATTTCTTTATTTTGCGGTACGCGGGCCTCTCACTGCTGTGGCCTCTCCCGTTAAAGAGCACAGGCTCCGGACGCGCAGGCCCAGCGACCATGGCTCACGGGCCCAGCCGCTCCGCGGCACATGGGATCCTTTCGGACCAGGGCACGAACCCGCGTCCCCTGCATCGGCAGGCGGATTCTCAACCACTGTGCCACCAGGGAAGCCCGTTCTTCCTGCTTTTAAATTCCCTGACCTCATGGGCCTTGAACTGCTGCTTTCTCTGACCTGCAAGTCTGCCTCTATCCAGAGGACTCTCTCTGGCCCCCTGACCTTGATCTATTTCCTGCTTACGCTTTTGGCACCTGTGAAATGGGCCCTACTAGACTTTTGAACCAGTGCCCACTCTATCTCGGATGCCTGCTAGACCACTCAATCCTTCTGAAAGCCAGAGAGCCAGGCTTGGCCCTTGTCTATCCCCCTCTCCCTGGCCGCTTCTCACTCTACAGCTTAGAGAAGTTATTCATTTCAAAAGCTAGGAAAGTTACAATTTACCTGCCAGTAAACAGAAGATGGTTTATCAACAGACTCTACCTTAATGACTACAAATGTTTACCTCCTGCTTTCCAGAATGCAAAGAAAATCTTGGAAATGTCATAATATCTTACAAACATTTGCAAAACAGATCCTTGTTCATCCGGAAAAGAAACAATTGTATTCGTTGTCTCTGACACAAGGAAAGTGTTCAGTGAGAAACATACAGATGGATGTACACACCTTACACTGAAATGAGATATGTTAATTAAAAATTGCAGTGGGCACTTTATTAAAAATTTATTTTACAATCTAGCCATTCAAAACATCTTGACATCAACAAATAGAGCAGCTTGACTATTGGAATCATAAGTGATTTATCTTGAAAAGATTATATTTGTAGCTGGATGCAAATACTTTTGATGGATATTTATATCAAAATTACTGGTTTTGTTAGAAGTATTTTAGTTTCCCTATTTTTATCCCTGGAAAAAAATTAAAACAAGTATCTCAGTGTTCATTTTATGGATGAGATGGCCCCACTTAGTGTATTTCCCATGTTTGTCTGAATTACAGCTGTTTATCTTGCAACTTTTCTTTAAGATAAATTAAATGCAAATGTAACTCTGTGAATCATGGGAATACCTGCCAGACCCCTTATTAATACCTTCACTTAAAAACCCCTGTGCCAGGGAGTCATTAATTTGCTAAAAGAAAAGTGCTAAAGCAGACCTTTGCCCACAAACATTTCTGAGATGGCTGCCCAATTAGTTGGTAGCATTCTGAGCCTCCTTTCAGACCCTGTGGCCCTTTGAGGACACAAGAAGGCTCCGATGATAACCTGGCAACCTAGGTAGAAACCCAGCCAAGTGAGAGTGTTTGAAGCTGTAGTTTGGCTGCCATCGTGTCGGCAAAAAGAAAGAATTCAGGCACCATGTCATCCAGTACAAAGGATAAAAACGGATTCAACCGGAAATTCAATGTGGCATCACATATGGGATACATGAGTGCGGTTATACAACAGGCCACATATTTTTTTTGAACAGTCTCCTCCATGTGATGCCGAGGACATGTGTAACCATCATAACGTCTCTAGGAATCTGTATTTAATTTGAGTTGGGGTGGTGGCAGGGATTGGAGATCTGAAGCTGCCACAGGTTTGTGGCAGATGGCTCTGTGTCAGCTATGACAAGCAGCCAGGCTCAGCTTCCTCTGCAGATTTTCTTTTCTCTCTGATCAGGTAAATATGGGCACACTCTGGAAAGTTCTACAGATTCTGCCTTAGGCTGCAAGTTTGTGACTTAGCCCCATCTGTCACAAATCTTCCCTAGGTTCTGCTGTAAGCAGAGACCTGAATTTACCGTGTAGGGCTGCCCAAGAAAAAGGAGCTATTTCACCCTGTAAGGGGGAGGGAGAGAAGAGAAAGCAATGAGGAAGCATTAACGACCCGAAAGACTAAAGCATGCTGAAAATTCATATTGCAAATCTGCATAATTTATATCAATTAGACTTCAAAAAGCCACCAAGTAAATGGTTCTCGAGTTTCATCACCTCAGGAAATCCCAGTTTCTGATTGGTTTAAAGTGTAACTGTATTTCCAATCATTGGGGAAAGCTGCCTACCCCCTTTTTTTTTGCAAATGGGTACATTTGACTGCACACATATTTCCTGGTTTATGTTATGGATGACAGCTATTAGAAGTTTATCATCCAACTTTTAACTTTTATAAACATAAGATACACAACACTCTTAATACACGTTTTTGCGGATGTGAATTTTACTTTTAAGTGGTGAAGGCACAAGAGAAATGCCATTACTGTTACATGGAAATTATAAAGCACTTCAAGTTTACAAACGGGTTTATATTCATTATTTCATTATAGCAGGGCCTCAGGGGGAAAATGCTATTAAAAATTAAGGAAAAAAGAATTCTTCCAAGTTTACAGATGAATCATATAGAGGCCAAGAAGTTCACCTACAGCCAGGCTACAGATTAGTAGCAGAGAAAAAGAAGCAGCCAAAACCTCTAACTGATCTTAATCACCCCGAGTATATCTATTGTGCTAAAGAGTTTTTGCTTTTATTTTATTTAAACAAATCAAGGAAAAACCAAGCCAAAACAAAATCAAGGAAAGACGTGAAGAAAGAGAGAGGGAAGAGTAGTGGGGAGGGAGGGAGATGGAGACTGAGAATGTGCCTTAAATTGTGCTGGTGCAAATGAGAGATTTTAGAAGTTCTAAAAACATCACGAGCTTTTAACTGTTCATTTTTAAGGAAAAAAGTAATGACTTTGGAGGCGTGTTAATACTAGTGAGTACCACCTTATTCACACCTAGAGTAGAAACTCAAATTAAAAGGGGGCTATAAAGTGACCAGTCTCTTGAAGGAACCTTAAAGTGGCTTGGCTGTAGTTCGGGGAGATATAGCCTGATATAATTAAGACAAAACCACAAATGGCTTTTCTGGGCACTGAGTCTGAATTGTAAGCTTAAGCATTGTTTGGAATCACTTTTAGGCAGAAATCTGAAAACTGCCCTCTCCTCCAAATAACAGCAGGTTATAAAGGTTTCTGGAATGTTGAAGAACTTGAAGAGGAGAACAAAATAAAAATCAGCTGCTATCATCTGAAAAAACTTAAGAAACTACAGTTTACCCTCGTAAAGCAAAGGAAGGATGGCATCTCTTTTTTTTCCCACACAGAATATCTCTCAATTTGTAAATAAAACTAAATGAAACATAGCGTGGGAATGAAAATCTATTCTGTTAGTCTGGGCAGTATATATTTTATACAACTGCCCCACTTGTACTCTTGTGCTATTTTTCAATACCAGTAACAAGGGGGTGAACATAAATTTTCTTCTAAAGCATTTAAAAATATAATGATCAAAGTTTCTCTAAAAGCACAAAGTACCGATCTCAAATAATTGTTGGGAACTTTCGGGAAGTAAATTCTCATAGTCAAAATGAGCCAAAAATTACAACTTCCCGGTATTAGACTTACTTCGGTTGTAAAAGGAAGCCCGATGTTAGTGTAAGAAGTTAATCCTTGGCTGATTACTTTATGATTACTTCTCGAATCTTGTGTTCAAGTTTGGTTTAGGAGTCATCAAAGAGCTCCCTATTCCAGATGAAGTGAAACCTACTTTATCTCTGTGGCAAGTGTTTGGCTAATGGGTCTAACCTACTCAGAAAAGGACGCGTCCTGAAAGTACAAGAAAGCTGCAGTCAACGGTTGAGCCTAGTGGCAAACTTTTTAAGAAATGGCTTTAGATTTTTAAAAATTCAGAACATGGTTTTTAAAATAATTAAGAAACAGTTTCTGCATGTATTTCTTTAAATATTTTAAGAAAAATGTGTGTGTGTGTGTGAAAGAGAGAGAGAGAGAGAGAGAGCAAAAGAGAGGGAGAGATAAAGGGAACACACTTGCACGCACGTGAGGAATTTAAACATTTCAAGTCTGAAACCATTTCAGGTGAGAAGTCATGGGCACAGAGTTCTGTAGTAGGAAGAGTCACTTTAAGAAAAAAAAAGTATCAAATTCTGTTTCTGCTTTTCAGTTACTAGCATTCTGTTTCAAATCCTGCTTCAAGTTATAGCCCCCAAACTCTCACTCATATTGAAAGTATAATGTCTCAAGTGAGAAGAGAGCCAAGTGTTAGTAGCCTTATTCTAGTCATTAAATTTCTAAGTGTGAATCCATATGAAAAATCCTATCCTAAAGTGAACTCTACATGGTAAGTAGTTGAGATGATTTTAAAATGTAAACTTTTAACAACAGAAAAAGAGAGTAAGGTGTAAAAATGTAAAAGGAGCAAATTAAAGAATTCAGTGACATTCTATCCTTTTAGATCTTAGAAGCATATGTTTTTAAAAGCAAAACAGCACTGTCCAAGGGAACAAATCTAAAAAAACCCCCCAACACTCTCTTTATAGTATACACAAAAGTCTCTTCCATTGCATAAGAGAAGTAGGCAAAAAGCTGCCTTGGGGGAAATAATTCTCTGGTATTTAGTGAGGGCAAATGTTACCTGATATGTTTATATTTATAAAGCACAAGGTAAAAAAATAGTGTAACTTATTATATCTTAATTATAAAGTTTTAGCAGGCATTCTTTTTCTGTTTTAGCTCTAAATCTTATTACAACAACCCAACTAGATCTGTGGTCCTTCCTGTGATTTCTACCAGTTTGTCCTGACAATTGCATTATAAAGCTCTTGATTACTTCTATTTCTTGGACTAATTTATTAATTTTTGAGATGAATTTTTGGATATTATGTCATCAAAACCTATGAATGAGGACATATATTAAAGTGTATAATAGATTTATAAGAAAAAAACATCCATGGTAAAAAGTATGTAAAAGGAATTACATATATATATTCTTATAAATGCTTATGCGTGAAACACTAATTTATAAAACTTTGAGCTGGACCATTTTAGGATGCGTGGACTAAAAATATATGTAAACCATAGTAACATGAAAAAACATTTAATGTATAGGCTATCTTTTAAGCTATAGGAGGAACAATTTGGTATATTAACAGCATACCACTAAGCTGACATTCTTTCAAAGTTTTTCCAGAAGTTGTTGGTAAAATAAATAATTATAGCTATGTTACGGCAATAGCTGTATTAAAATATTTCAACTGGAGATCTGTTTTTTATTGTAACTAAAAGCAACCTGTTGCAGTAATTTTTGAAATGGTTAAAGATTTGCAGATGCAAAATAACAGGGAATAATAAGGCCTACCTGAAAGCCAAATTAAAAACGGATAAATTTTGATGGTGGAAATACAATTATCAATGCTTCACCATTTTCATCACAAGGTAAAAACATTCCTTCCTGCCCCCTTTTTTGTACCGATATGTGGTGATGGATGATAACTAAGACTTGCGGTGGTAATCATTTCACGATATATGTCTGTCATTACGCTGCACACCTTAAACTTATACAGTGCAGTATGTCAATTATATCTCAATAAAACTGAAAAAAATGTTGCCCAAAAATTCACCAGAAGGAAAAAAAAATCAATAATTCAACGGTAAACTCATTGAAAATAGCTTTGTGTCATATGTAGAAAATGAATCCACTTGTGTTAATACATATTATTCTATCTCTTCACTTTCATAATCTGCACATTTTGATAGTCTGTCACGTGGGAAACTACTAAATTAATATTTTACACAAACAAGACCACGACTGAACTTTCAAAATTAGGAAATCTGGATGTAAACCTTGGAAGTCTGTTTTCTCTTTGAAGCTTCCCATGTATACGATACAATCGTATTGACTGAAGGAGTAATACTGAAGCCTGGAACTGTTCAGTCAGCATTTTAAACTATTATGAGCTACCTTCTGAACCATTGCCAAGTTAATAGACAATGAAAGATAATGAGCTTGAAATTGGGTGTTAAATTGCATTTTTGGTTCTCTCCCTTTTTCTTGAAGTTTAACTGTTTCCTGCAGAAACAGAGTCATGTTTTGATGTATCACTATGTAAATATGTATTTTAGGCCATGACAAGGGAAAGGAGAGAAAAAAGGCAGCGAACTGTATTTCATGTAGGAAGGTTATATATTAACACAGGAAAATTAAAATATGCTGGATTATAAAACTGCTAGATTGTAAACTATACTGGATTTATGTAAAATGAAGTTGCTACATTCAAAGAATATAAAAAGGTATATTACTCATGGCCTAGAGCCACCTTCAAAACTCATAAAGCAGATTTGTCCCAGTTCAATTACTTAGACTTTTAGTAGGGTCTCTTTGTGTTGTTATTTCAACAATGTAAAATTCTTGATTCAAACAAGGGAAAAGAGATAATGAATGAGGGAACTGAATGATGATGCTATTTAAACTCTTTTCCTTTTGCCTTTGTCATTCAGAGAGGATACTGAGAGTCTAATTCTAAACAAACTGAGGGTTTTTATGTAATTTTACTAAACTGGACAAAGGAAACATTTGATTCTTTGAAAATCATCTTCAAAGTAGTTAAAAAAATGAACACCAAACTTCATGAATGTCATTCACCTGAATTTTTGAGGACTGAAGATTTCATTCTGATGGGAAGAAAGGCTTATCCTCATTAGTATAATTGTAGAATCTTTCCTTTACTTCCTTTTAAACTAATGAGTTACATTAATCCAGGTTCATTTTTATAAGCCTCTTGGGGCTAAATGTAAAGGACAGTCATCTTAGAAAACAATAAATAAAAAAAAAAGCATGTACTGTGCATTAAGTGCACGTATTTCATAAGGCCTAGGTTAATACAACTAGCATCCAGTTTAATTAATCCTTGTTAGTGTAACAACTAATATCCCTCCCTAGCATGTTTCCTTTAAACATTAGTATGTTAATTAAATGTCTTTTTTTTTTAAGATTTTTCTTTGTACTTCAATATGGCATTTATACCACGTAAATCTCTTCTCAATAACTACCTTATAGAGATGTTTTCTTACAATATCTGGTCTCTTGCAGAAATTCTGGAGCCTTTTTGAAAGCTGTTCAGGTGTAGAATACAGATATTCAGCTGCAGGAAAAACAGATACATTTTTAATGAAACAAAAACCTCAAAGCACACACTTGATATTAGTCACTTTACTAATTAAAAATGCATATTGCTCTGTGCCGCCTCGTGTTTTACATTATTTAAGCATGATTTTATAAGGTTACCTCAGCTCACAAGGATGTTTAATGCTAAATAAGACTGTGTAGTTGTGCTGTTTAGACATCTCCTTTGGGTGATTAAAATACATTATTCTAATGTAACACAATGCATATGTGATATATTTAGTGATGAGAATTTTTTCGAAGAACTAGTACGACAGCCGTATGTACCCTGTACAACAGTTGCATATTATTAACTAGTCAATTGTTGAAATAATTTGGTGTGACTTTCAGTCCTCCGTTTTTCTCTGTGTATATCATTAAAAAAAAATTTGTAAGCAATTGCAGCAACACTGACCTGCTTATAAAAATCCATCATTATGGGATGTGTATGCTAACAATGAAGAATGCTATTTGAAAACTTGCTTTTTTGTTATCTTAAAAGAACAGATGGTAAATATAAGCTTACTCTAATGTATTAAAACACATAAAATTTTCCTTAACACTAACATGTTGACTTGCCAAATAAACAATTGCTCCTGCCTAAGTTTATTTTCAAACTTTCTAATTTAGCATGAATCATGTATTAAATCTCAACAAAGACGAAAGTACATTAAAGTAGCTACCTGGAAATATTTCGGGATAAACCAAATCTTTGGGACAGAGTGGGTAACAACCACAATACACAGCTTCCAACCTAAAGAAATTTTAGGAAGAGGATAAAAATATATTAAAAAGACATTACCATCAGAACCAGAAAGTGGTTTTGTTTGTCTAAGTTAACAGTATGAGCCCAGAGTTAACTGGGATGAAGAATATGGTCGGCAGTACAATCCGAAAAGCCAAAGTTGCTCTTTTAAAAGATTTTATTAATCATATATGAATTTCATAGAACAGAACCAACAGCATATGTTTTGTTCACTGAATTAATCAAAGCGCAGCTCTGCATTTTTTTTTTTTGTTTTTAAAATACTGTTTAACACATTTTATAATCAGCAGATAAACACATGTAACAACATGGTAAAGTATGGACAGCTTTTCTTAATAATGCTGCAAAGCCCCAGAATGTTCATTTTTCAAAATGTTTAAATAAAATAGCAAATACTTTAACACTGTAGCTGTAGAAATCATCGAGGCACTTTTAAAAGCATCAGAAAAAAATTTACAATCTGTTGTGATGGGGCATTTTCATTTTAAGCTAAAGCTTCAGAATAGTTACTTATTAGGCAGGATATAGAACTATTCCCCCCTTTTACTGAAAAACTCTCATGAAGATTACCTTAATGAATATTTTGCTTTCTTGACTCAAAATTCAGCTCATTTTCCATTTTATCCAAAAAGAATACTGCTATTATTAAACAAAGAAACAAGAAAGTTTCACTTTGTGAGAGGATTTCCCCAGGGACCACCTACCTATAGGAAGTTTTTCTTCATGTCATAGCGGTAAGGGTTAAGTACAAGAAAGGTATTGCATCTTGATGGCTGTGTTAGCCCTGCATAATGGCTATTGATCTGACATACAATAAACCTTAAAGATACCACTGTAATTTCTGTTGGCTAGGAATTATGCAGTGAAATTCAAAACACTCTTTAAAATATGTTTATTTTATGAGAAACTTTGAATTGCATCCAAAATGTTGACCAAAGGCAGAATTTTATTTTGAACTGCAGATTTTTTTCAACCCAAGAATAGTTTGAAGTTATGTCAATGTTTACCTTGTTTATTTACAGCGACAAAGTACATGCAATTTAAGCTGTTTTTAAGTGGGTGATGTTTTCCCTATTTTATAACTGAAATTAGTTTAAATGAAAAGTATTTACTTTGAGCTGCAAAGTTTGGAAAAACACTGAGTTCAAAGTTTTGCTTAAGAACTGCTAGCAGTTACCAGATAACACAGTGGAAAGGCACAGGATCTAGTTACCAATGATTAATTTCAAAATCCAAACTAATATCTAATATTCTTTTTTACATAAATAGGGTATGTATAGAAATTCTTATCATAAGCACAGCTATAAAACTGTGCACTGTGACTGCATTATAAAACATTCACAAAAGTTTTGAGCACATAAACTGGGGATATTCTTTATGAACAAAAAGAAAATATGCACTTTATCTGAAGACACTCAGTTTTAAAATGCTTTGCCAATCGAAAAGCAAATACATATGAACATTCTCTTATAATTATATAAAATCAAAAGAGTGAAGTCACAGGCATTTCAGAAAGTGCACGTTATCTGCTTTTTAATAATGGATTTGAATTAGAGTGTTCTGTTCCCCGAAAGAAAACTGCAGGCCAAGTTACATTTTGAGTCATCGTATGAGCATGTACTCTGCCATTTCCAAAAAAACCTCTGCTAATTAAAATACAGTGAGAGAGGAATGGCATTATTTGATTTAGGAAGAAAAAAAATTTACAAATTTGGATTCCAACTTTTATTTGTAAATTATCTTCTTCGTGGTTATATTTCTAATTCATCAAGAAAAAAAACAATCACCATTTTTGGTTATAATTTTGACCTCTAAAATATTAAACCTTATTATACACATTATTTATATCAAGACTGTGTTTTAAAATATATTAAATTTGCCACAATATTTTAAAAGAAATTTATAAAATTCCTTCTAAGTTTCTCATATTTTGTTATTTTGAAGAAAATTATCATCTCATGACAGTAATACAATTATTCATCATTTCAATTCTTATGCACTACCAGTTAAATAATAAATAGGGTTCCAATTGATCTATTGTTAAAATGACTAGCAAATGACCTTTTTATTCCAATTAACAAATCATCTGCTAAATCTATGAATCTTAATATTCAGATCTATTCACTTCAATTCATACAATTTATCTGCAAATAGTTGTTGGGCTTTTGATTCTAAATATAATTAGCTGATAATTTTGCTTGGCTGAATTACTTTTCTGGAGGGCCTGCAAAGGCTCTCAGTCGCATTATCTAGCAATAATGAATCTGATAGGTGAAATTTTTTACTGTAATGAGGATGAGACACAGTTGTGACACCTGAGTCTACTAATAACAGAAGACTGCTAATTATCGACAGCACTTTTTTGTGTGATGCAAGGAGAAAAAAAAATCCCTCATTATTAAAAAATAAGAAGTTACAATTATAAGTGACACCGGAGGAGAGTA
>NW_020837946.1:85602235-85647235 GCF_003676395.1 Aethalodelphis obliquidens | reverse complement strand
GTTTTAGAGGTCAGGGAAAGTGGTTGAGCTTTGACAGGTATAAGAGGAGAAAGGGGTTCTGGGTAGTGACATGTGAGCTATCTTCAGGGAACACTGAGTAAACTAGGCTACAGCCCAGGATACTCATGGATAAGGATTGAAGTAAGGCTAGGAAGGTGGTTGAAACCACACTGAGAAATCCTGACCAATGAGGTTATACTTATTTGATAAGGGTAGGAGAGGAGAAGGTGAGATACACAGAGATTATCTTTAGCAAACTGAAGTTAGCAAAGGCTTACAGGGTGGAGCAGAGGACAATTCTAATATGCCCATGAGGGTGGCCAGAAGAATGTGACTGGCCTAGATCAATGGTTCTCAGCTGCCTGAAGTGGGAGCTGGGGTTGAGCATGCAGGTAGATATCGGATGATGAGAAGTAAAATATGTTTTGAAAAAGCATAATTATTATACTCATTGTTTTTTATAATCAAAACTTCAAAAACTGTCACTCCGTGAAATCCCCTTGGGGGTAGGGATGTTCACCCCATTTTAAAAGTTGATGCACCCTGACCTCCAATGTCCTTTCTAGTTGTAACCTCATTTGAATGACTTTATTTTGTGGACAAGTAAGCTAAAGCTAAAAGAGGTGACATGGTTAATCAGTGTCAGAGCTGGAACTAGACCCTGAGCCTTCTAAATTCCAGGACCGTGTTCATTCCACTGCACCATGTATCTGTGATGGTTTCCATTTTACAAATGAAACAGTTTGGGCAAGGAGAGATATAGCTGGAAAAGCTCACTATTTGGACCCAGATATTCACTCCCTGTTGTGCTGCTTTCTGTCAGAGACTCCTGTTCTGATAGCCATTGCAGGAAACATGAATTTGTAAAACAGGCAGGCTTTCCACCAAAGTCTCTTATTGGAGCAAATTTTATTTTGACCATACCACACTCCAAATCGTGACCATAATACAACTACAGGAATTCAAAAAGATAAAACTCCAAAGCAATGTGCAGCAGCCACATTCCAAGACCTCCTATCTGTCAACCCAAGTCATATATACATTTACAGCTTTTAAAATTAGCGTCTGTTTCTAATTTCCTATTGGTCTACCGATGTCTTGACTTTTTCCCATTCATTATTTACTTAATTTATCTATTTCCTTGTGTCATTCCCAAGCATACATTTCTCATAAACTTTAAGGACAGTGTTTTGAAAATTAAAGAATATTTTTCCTCAGTAATGTTTTCATAGATATAACTTTTGAGAACAATTTCTTGAGAGATGTTTTAGGAGTTGTATTCTAGGACACATTATCTTCATGGTCTTCCCCCTGGTAGGATGGATAAATGATCTTGCCTCGAGAATTGCAATGAATTCTCTGGTTTCCATATAAAAGATAAATATTCCACTTACAGAAGCTGCAGGAGTAGAGTTCAAGCAGGCCTAAAGTTTAGGCCTGACGGAACGGCATGTCTGGGAGTGATCAGGGGAAAAAGACTGATTCTCACAGGATATGCTGAGCAATGGGAGTGAATTGTTACCAGTTACTTGTGTCTAGCGAGTCTCCTAAGCATTTGCTAGGGGAGGGCAGCTGCAGACTTAACAAACCTTTCCTGAGAAGGGAAAAGAGAGCTTCTCAAGTACTGAATGGGAACCTCACTTTTGTCTGGGGTATCAGTGAGAGCTGGGCAGGGGAGCTTGCCTCTCCAACTGGGAGTGTTGCTGACTCTGGTCCCACGCAGCTGTTTCTGTCTAAGAAGTTGTACTCTTCACCCGCAAAGTGTCTTCTGGTCAGTTACACCACTGCCCCTTATGGCAGCCAAGTGACGATTGACCAGAGTGCAGTGTGATATGCACCTTGCAAATGATGCAATGACTAAGGGTGCTGTGAGCAATTAGGGAGGGAAGGAAAGGAAAAGGGAAGATATAGGACAAGAAGCACCACTGGAGTTGGGATTTTGCCAAGTGGAGAAAGGGTATGCATGTGCCTATGTGTGGAGGGGCAGGGGAATTTAAGCAATAAATAACACAAGGCATGGATGTGGATAAGTGCACAGATGTACTCAGGAGATGGAAAAGGGAGCTGGAATCCATGAGGGATTAGACTGGGGTCAGAGTTTAAAGAACCTCATTCGCTGACAGGAAATTTAAGTTCATCGTGCAGAAAAATCTATGAGACACATTCTTATTGTTATACTATTGTGATTCTCTTCTTGGATGGTCTGGGTTTAGAAAGAACACCAATAACAGTAGGTGTTTGAATCAAATATCAAAGTGTCCAGAGGCTTGAAGACCAATCTGAAGCTTTTGTAGGAGTCAAGATCCCAGAAGGTAAGGGCAAAAACTAGGAAAGAAGCAGTAGCAATGAGAGTGAGGCATGGGAATTACTTCCATGGGATATATTCTCTGATGTGAAATTACTGAATCACGCAAAGGGTATAGTAACTTATATGGCTCAGGACAAATAACTTACATTGCCATTATCATACATACAGATGTTTCCCCATTAGCTGGCCAGTCTTTGTTAGGATATGCCTTTACTTTTATTGCTTTGGTCAATGCAACCGCTTTCTCATAAATTCTCTGTATTTACACTTATTTCATTACTGGAAAAATTAAAGATTTTATTCCTCAAATTTGATTTAGCATTTATTTCTTCGGCTATCACTACTTCTATTGTTTATTAGCTGTGTGAGTAAAAGGCCTAGCCTCATCCTTGGCACAGAGTAAGACTTCAGTAAGTTATGGTACTTATACTCTGTTGAAGCTTTTGCAATCTTTTATCTATAGGATATATTTAAAATCTATACTTCATTACTTATATGAATATTTTGTTTTGTTAGTTTAATTCCACAGAGGTTATTTATTTTACCCAATTTCTTGTTTTCACTAAAAAATATTATATTTTAAAGCTGGGATAAGTATATTAAATTTTGTTATATAAGTTTGGTGGATGTTAAAATTATATACAAGCTGGGTTTATTTCGGAATTCTCTATTTTTGTCCGTTTTTCTACCATCATGTTTTTGAATTGGTAAAGTACTCTTTTAAAAGAGTACTTTTAACTTCATACATGTTCTGAATCTGGTAGGACATGTTTTCCTTCAATACTCCTTTGTTAGTGATTTCTCTGATACTCTTCCCGTTTATTTCTTTATTTTGTAGGAATTTTAGAACAACTCTGTGAAGATATATAAAGTAATATTTGGGTATCTTAATTGGAATCTTGTTAAATTCATAAATTAATATTAAGAGATACTGTCATTTCTATCTGAGTATTTATTCTTTCCTGTCAGGAGCATATATATCTACTTTTATTTTAATCTTCCCTACTTTCCCATTATATACGGTTGTTTTCTTCAGCAAAGGACTGGGAGACAGAAGACCTCATTTTCAAATCAGATTCCTGGGAAACTGCCTTCCCCAACCATATTCTTGGGAAAGTGATTTTATGCCTATAAAATAAAAAGTAAAATAAAAAGGTAAAGGTGGTTCTCTCTACTGAAAAGTGACCTCAGATCCACGTTATTTCAATGGGATGAATATAAATAATTTTCCTCAGCTATAAACAGAGGGTGTTAATGCATGTTTGATTATCTAGTCATTAGATTGCTGTAAGGGTTATGAAATTATGTATTCAAAGTTATCTGAAAATGTTACAATATAAACAAGGGCATGGTATAATAAAATGTAATTTTTACAATGTTTTCCTGGACAGTAAGATTCTAGAGGAAAGGAACCACATTTTCTCCTCTTGCTATCCACAATATGGTGCCAGACCACACTACGAACTCAGTAAATACTTGTATGTTAGGGGAATGAGTAGATAGTGATACAATTTTTTAAAAAGTTAAAAGGAAAAGGAAAGGTATGGTCTAGAGAGAATGTCTTTAATCTTACTGGCACATTTATTTCATCTCATATACAATTGTCTTACAATTCAACATTGATCAATATATTAATAGCTTTCCTTCTGCTGGGTTCCCCCGTAGCAAAATTTTATACCTTTATATTAATGTGCTGTAAGTTACTTGTGTTCCTAGAACCTTTCTATTATTTCCCCCTTAGTGTAAGCTGCTCTGCTGAAAATGAGATTGTAGCTGGGAGCTGAGAGAAAAGGGAGATGGGAGGGGAGGGAAATGTTATATAATTATCCTACATTTGACTCCAGAGCAAAGGATCAGGAATATGCCAAGATCACTGTAATAACCATTGTCATGCCAGATACTAACCAGAAGCTTTCCACATACTGTTCTTAACCTCAAATTAAAGGTGAACCAGAAAGACTTCTGTCTGCCAAAAGTGTAGCTCAGGTTTTTACTTTCCTTTGCAATCGTTCTGCTCCCCGCCGCCCATGCCTAAAACTTAAAACTACTTCTCCCACAATGTAGGGAAAGAAGAATCCTGATGTAAGGCTTTGGCTGTTCATAGAAAAAAGTATTTGGTTTAGAGTTATCATTTGTGAGAAATTATTAAGTATACAAACACATTCCATTGATTTGATATCTTAAGTATTTGCTTCTTCTTCTTTAAAAAACAAAACAAAACAAAATACCATCTTAAGGGCTAACAATGTGACCTTGTCATGAGAATTGGTCTAAGCTAAAAATATTTGCATTGAGGAGCTTCTAGGCTTTTTGGTTCATTTGTAACACGGAGTGTGATGGATGCTTTACGTGGCAGAATGACCTTTCAATTTTCTGGATTAAAAATAATTAAAATAATGGCAAGAATGAACTTTTAAGGTTCAGCATCATTAATGTCCTCTTTTCATCCAAAATTCATTGAAGACTCATTCCGTATAAACTCTGAAGAGAAGTCCATGAGTCTTATAATAAAATCTGCATAGTAGTTTTGAAAGCAATTCCCTCCCTCCTCCCAAATTATGTAACTGTGCTTGAAATCCTCAATGTAACTCAAAGGAGTAGATAGGGTGGGTGGTTTTATTATTATTATTTCTCTTTCCCATCTTCCCCTTTGTATGGTACAGATGGATTAACTGAGGTTAACCTAGAAAGCTACAGGACCCAGTCCCAAACCTGATCTTCTGACTTTAATTCTTATAAATCAAAGTTTCTCAATCTTGGTACTACTGACATTTTAGGTTGGATACTTCTTTGCTGTGAGGGCCGTCCTCTGCACTGTAGGGTGTTCAGCAGCATCCCTGGCCTCCGCCCACTAGATGCCAGTAGTACCCTCCCCTCCCCACAACAGTTGTACCAACCAAAACGTCTCTGGGCGCCGCCAAATATCCCCTGGTGGTGGAGGGCAAAACTACTCCTAACTGACACTATAAGCTTTCCAAAATGCCATCACCATAAGTGATAATTAACTCCATTCCCACAGAGAGCAACTCGACTTCATATCAACTCAGCTTAATGGGACACAGTTGCTAGATGTGTCTTCAGACACGAGCTGGGTTGTCTCCAGCAAGAAGGCTGTGGGCAGTACTCTCATATTTGTTAAAAGTTCTTTATTCAACACGGATAGACTCACCCAGACTAAGGCAGATATCTTGGGTAGGCTTGATTTTCTTTCTGATGGGCCACAGATCATGATGCATGGTGGTCAGAGCTATGGTGGTCAGTAGTGCTTTTCGTCAACTATTTCTGCTCTCCTCCATTCTGGGCTCAAAGCAGGATTGCATTTCCTGGCCGCCCCTTATAGTTGGGCAGTGCCTTGCAACAAGTTCTGGCCAAAGAGTCGAGTGGAACCCTAAGTCACTTTTAGGCCAGAACAGTGAATTGCTAATGAAAGAACATCCTAGCTTTCTCTTGCATCTGGCACAGTTACTGGTAATGTTTGTGATGGTGGTTGCTTGGGTCTCTCTATATGCTTGGGACCCTGAGTGACCATACGAATAGAACACTACTGCTCACCTGCAATAAACATAGAGCATGAATAAAAAATATGTGTTGAGTGTTTTAAGCCACTGAGATTTTTAAGGCTGCTAGCTTAGCATAATTTAGCTTATTCTGACTGATGTAAGAACTGAAAGATGAGAACAGATTGAAAAATAGATTTAGGTTAGATCAAGGTCATTTATATGAAAACAGAAAATATAATATAAAACCACTTAGAACTTCCTTAAGTCTTAGAGTTCTCAATTATCATTCACTAACTCTCTAATATTTGGAAATCATTTCAATGTGGTTTTTAATATATCTGATACAGTATGTAAACTACATCATTATTCTAAGAATTCTTATTCTTTCATTCATTCAAATAGTATTTATTGAACAGTAAATATATACCAAGTATTATTTGGAATATCTTCCCACTTCATATTGTTTTCGACACCTTTCTTGTGATGAAGACAGATGGCAGAAAGAAGAGGGAGTTCACTTTAATATCTAAGGAGTGATATATTTAGGAAATGAATTTGAGGTTTTGCGGGGGTTCTCTGTTTATTTGTTTTTAAACTTTCCATTTGCAAAGAGCTTATTAGAGAAAATGGAAATGATTTCATATGAGTAGCCAGGAATTTTCCACCATTATCACCTCCTGCTGTCTTACCCGTAAAAGAGGGATGATTTTGTGGATTTCCACATAGAGGAGAATAGCAGAGAGGTGGGCTGGCAAGGTTTGAATTGTGGATTGGTAGTTGGATGGATGCGTGATTTCAGGCAAGTGCTTTAACCTCCCTGTTTCTGACTTTTCGCAGCTGCAGTATGATAATCACAAAAGTGCCTAATTCACAGGGCTGTTGTGACGAATAAACAAGGCAAGGCACAAAGGGCTTCTAATAGTACCTGGCACATGCTAAGCGCTCTAGGAACTGATGGATAACGCACTGGAGTTAGACTACTTCCGTGATGCAAACATCACAGAAGATGTTTGTTTTATTCACCACTTCATCTTAAACATCTAGTTTAGTGCTTGGCATAAAGTAGATATTTAAAAAACATGTGTTGAACACATACAGAAGTGAGTAGGGATGAGGAGACTAACTCCCAGGTTCTTCTCCTAACCTTGCCACTATCTACTGCCCGTCTCGCCCACTGTGCCCAGCTGTGAGCCCTTGGAATAGTCACCATCCTAGATCTAGCATCTCTTTTGTAAAATGGAAGGATCATGCAAAAGAATGATAAACTATGTAGCTATAAACTAGAATCGATAATCAACTACTACACTTTTCAGAAAAAGGATGATAATAACCTTACCGCAACATAATTTGAAAATAATCAACAGTATGAAGACTCTACAAAGTTGCTCTACTGTGGTTTTAACATTTTCAAAAGAAATTTAATGGAGATTGTCTGCTTCATCAAAAAGGGCAGTAATGGGCTTCCCTGGTGGCGCAGTGGTTGAGAGTCCGCCTGCTGATGCAGGGGACACGGGTTCGTGCCCCAGTCTGGGAGGATCCCACATGCCGCGGAGCGGCTGAGCCTGTGAGCCATGGCCGCTGAGCCTGTGCGTCCGGAGCCTGTGCTCCGCAACGGGAGAGGCCACAGCAGTGAGAGGCCCGCGTACCGCAAAAAAAAAAAAAAAAAAAAGGGCAGTAAAACTCACTAGCACTAATGCCATCACTCAGATATGCTACCTTTCCCTACCAGTTCTGTGTAGAGGGAAGGAGAAAGAAGTTGGTTATAGAGTAATTAATGTACAAACTTGCAACTAGAGTAAGAATAAGTCCTGGAGATCAAAAATACAGCATAGTGATTACAGTCAACAGTACTGTATTATATACTTTAAAATTGCTAAGAGACTAGATCTTACATGTTCTCACTGTGAAAAAGAAATAATTATGTGATGTGAGAGAGACCTTAGCTAGAGCTACACTGGTAATCATATTGCAATATGTAAATGTATCAAGTTATCACATTGTACACCTTAAATTTATACAATGTTATATGTATAAATCTTACCTCAAGGGAAAAAAATAAGAGTATTTTAATGGTCCTGCCGTCATGTATTAAACCTTTCTTGGTTTTCCAATACATCTAGGCTTGTATGTGAAAGAGCAAAACTTGACTCATAAGGAGTGTAATCAAAGTGACTCAAGACTTCAAAGTCTCAGTTTTTCCATCTATCAAATGGGATAATAACACCTATGCCTTTGGGATTATCATGAGCAGTATATGAAATAACCTGGCAAAGGACCAAGCAAGAAGCAAACTTTCAATAAATAATAGCAATTAACAGGATAATAATGATTATTATTACAATTATTTAAAAGAAAACCACTTCCTCACAAATGTTAACAGTGTTCCGAGTTATCCTTCTGGCTGATACTGCACAGTGTATAAGTTGGTTTTAGGGTATGGGTTTTAGATATGCTAGTGGAGCACCTAGAAGAGACAACAGGCAAAGAAATGTATCCCTGCTAGGTAACCCTTTGCATGAAGTGCTGGATGGTGAGGTGGGGAAAAAAAATTAATGTTTAAACTCAGAGAAGCAGTTGGGTCAGAAAACAAGAAAATGGAAAGGTAGCACAGCATAGTGGTTAAAAGTATTATGTATTGATAGTTATGTGACCTCACTTAATTTCTCTGTGCCTCAGTTTCCCCACCTAAGAAAAATGGAGACAATAATACTGAATGAGACTGTTAAGAAGAGTTAACATTTATAAATGGCTTAGAACAATGCCTGAAATACAGCAAGTGCTATATTAGTGTTTGTCAAACTAGGACAGTGATACAAATGGCAGAAGTTACACAAAACTGCCTGTGAAGAAACCTTTGGAGTAAAGACTAGCAAGGTGGCCTTCTAGGAGCACAACCTGGAAATCTCCCAGGCTCAGTCATCCAGCCAACAACTTGGGCTCCTCCTATGTGCAAGGCGAAGTTCTGTAGCCTTAAAGAGAATTGATTCACATTTGACGTGACAGAGATGGGCCAGAGGCAAGGGCAGAAAGGAGCTCCAGTTGGGACTGGGAGTAACAGAAGTGTGTACGTAGGTAATATGACCCTTCCTATGGTCTTCCACAGCATTCCCTAATGATCCCACAGCATCCTAGGTACCTGTTAATTATATGTAAGTGTCTCCCCAACGCAGGGCTCTCTGAGGTGCAGACTGAGTCCTGTACACTGTGAAATCCCCCTTCCACAGTGCTCAGTAAGTATGTGTTGAGGTCGAACCAAAGTGAGTAAAAGATTGAGCCTGTAATTACTGAGCACTCAGTTCTTGGGCCCCTAATTGCTCCCCAATCCACTTTCAATCCCCAGTGCTGATCTAAATAGCTCAGTGTTAACGTGTGGGAAGGGAGAGCTGTGATCCCAAGGACATGGCCCTTTGAGTAAGAACCTAGTCTTCTTTGTAGTGGTGGCTTAAAATTATCCAACAGTAAAGCTGGCTACAAAGCCTTCTGCTTAGGGATATCCTCCAGCCTCTTTCCTCAGTTCATCCACAAACACCTCAAAACTGGCACAAACAAAATTGAACTCACTAGCTTTGTAAATGAGCTGATTTTTTCTTCCTTCTTTCTTGACAGCCATCCATCTATCAAATTCTTTTCTGTGTTTTCCTTGGGAATGTCTCTCTCCTACAGCCCTCTCACTAATCTCTCTTCCACCACCTCACAGAATCACACTTGGATGACCGCTGCAGAGTCTCACTGCAGTTCTGCCTACATATCACTGCAAGATAAATCTTCCTAAAATACATGCTTTATCATATTTCTTTCCAGTTCAAGATCGAGGCTCCCTATTTTTTACCTTTACCTAATCTACTTTGCTCATCCTCCGTACTTTGGCCCTACCCTGCCCATGTATTACTTGCTTATTAAGTTTTGCATGCAGAATCTTCTATTCTACTTAGTGACCTCATAGCACTAATCACTGAAATTGTTCTCTAAGTACAATATCTAAAATACTTGCTTCTCTATGCTTTGGCCATGTTGTTTCCCCTTTTGGAATATCCTAATCCTTTGGCTATTCAAGTTCTAGCTCTTAAATTAACATTCTACTCTAAGTCACATGTGTCAGTACTAATATATAATTACATTATCCTGTGTTTCCCTCTGTTTCCCGTCCTTATGCAAAAGTGTTCCCTCTTCAAGAAAACTATAAACTGCTTGAGGGCAGGGAGTTTACATTTTTATCTGTTTATTGAACAAATATTTATTGAGTTCCAGCCTTGTACCAGGCACTGCACTAGGCTCTGAGGTACTGTGATGAACAAGATAGTCATAATCTTTGTCCTCCCAGCACCCACATTCTAATGTTTATGTGTATGTGTGTGTGTGGGGGGGAGGAGTGAGATAACAAATTACACAAAATTATATGATTAGAAACTGAGGGAGGCACCATGAGATAAAAGTATAGGGTGCCATGAGACCACTGCAAAGCTTCACATTGAAAGAAAATGCCCTTGAGCTGAGAGCGAATGAATAAAATACAAATAGGCAAATGTGCAAAGGTTTAAAGAAGGCTGGAATCTTAGAGGAACTGAGAAAAGTTTGGTGTCTGTAAGTGCAGGGGGCAGAGGATGAGCCATATCAGATGAAGCTACTGAGGTACAAGCTGGGTGTACTTCCTTGTGTTGTACCAGAATCAAAAAGTACTTGCTAAGTGAGGGTAAACTTTAAGTGGTCCTTAAGAGTCATAAAGCATGATGACAGAGGCCATTTCTGAACTTTTCTTGTCTGTATACTTGGAGTTTACAAAAAAAGCTGAATACCCAAAGCTTAAAAAATATGAACACCTAAGTGCTTAGGACGGTGGTGCTCATCTTACTGACCCAAACATGCCCAGTGAGGATGCAGGGTGAAGGAAATGGCTTGAAACAGGCTCCATATGGCATTAAGGATGAGAAGACCTGCTGCTATCAGCTTTGGATTTTTGTTTGTTTTCTCAAGTTCAATAAAAAAGGCATGGACCAATGACAACTATGATATGTGTCTACTCCACATTACAAGTTTGATGCCAAAATGCTTTACACAGGCCACCTAACAGATGGTAATATATTTCAGCCATTACCAACGTGAGTAGGAATCAAACCAGTGCACCAGAGGTGAGAGGGTGTATATCCAATTACAAATTCCCACTTTCCTTAAGTGTTAAGATGCCTAAGGCAATATATGTTATTTACATCAGGATGCATTGTATAAACTATATTTGATAAAAGAGATGACTTCACGTTCTCAACTTAAATCAAAGAATGCTTACTTAAGTATTTTTTTAATTGAATCACACTTTAATGCCATCGTATAACCTTTTGGTTAACGGTGCTCATCTTGATTATTCTAACAAAGGGAAACACGGAAATTAATACTTAAGTTGTACAGCTTATGTCATCTATAAAAATACACACAAGAAAATTCAAAAGAAATACCTGGGACATCTGTGAAGGTTTCTCCAAGGACAGATACGTGGAAATTGAGTCCTAAGTCCTTAAGATGCATCAATACCTTAAAAAAACTCTCTGGATCTTTATCATGCTCCCTGGAAATAAAAACAAGAGACAAAACTTGTGATATCTTAGGGTATGTGTTAGGAAAAGTATTTTCACTTCTCATAGTATCAATTCCTCTCATGGTCTACTGTTAGTTAGGAGAGCCTCTGGCATCCAAGCTGAGATCTTCCCTCACCCTTATACTGTAGCATTAGTATTGAGTGTTTTCATGAATCTAATTTCTCTATCATGGATCAAAACCCAGTCCTATTGAAGTCTCAAGGCTCTGCAGCCTTTTATTAAAGGAGAATCTGTTTTTTTCACATTTTTTGGTTAGACTATAGAAAGTCTACCTTATTTTCCTTTCTCCTAAAATGGTTAATTTTCCACTTAACACAGGTTTTTAACAAAAGAAAAGACCAGTCTTCAAAGGACGATTCTCTACTGATCATGAGAATGTACCAAAGATGCTTTTCATTTCCATGAGTCTGAGTACCTCTCTCTCACATTTACTGAGCCTCTTTGTGTCCACAAGGAACACACAGTTTAGGGAGTGAGATTACAGACTTTCTCACTAATCTCTTATTTTTAATAATTGAATGGAGAATTATAAATACATCAAAAGGGGGTAGGCCTGAGTCTAAGTCCGCTGAGTATTAACTTAGGAGTGGAGGTTAGTCAACGCATAAAAGAATAGTAATAAAGATAATTCTTTCATTTAGTAGAAGCTTTGAAAAACATGGATTATTTTTGTTTGTTTAGCTTGTCAGTCTTCTTTGTAATGACAGAATAAGAGGTTAAAGGACACTAAAATTTAAAAAAATCACCAATTCAAGAAATCACACTAAAATGGAATGACTTATTTTTTACATTCTAAGGTGTGAATATTTCAGTATTTCTTGCATTTAATTACACCGTTTTAAATTATCTTATTTCAGACAGATGTGGACCAGATGTCTTCAAAATATTTGTTTTTTCATTTATAATTCAGAATTTAAGCTTATTTTCTATATTTCAGAGAAATAGTTATATATCAGCAATTGAATTTCTCATTTACCAACTAATTATGTAAAATAAATCTGTAAATTGATCAAACTGCTATATGAAATATGAAAATTATATCATTCAGGAAATCTCATGAAAAATGACATCTGCAACCCTAAATGTGTTAATTCACAATTCAGTCAATATTTTCAGTATCAAGAATTAAAACAAATGCATCTTCTGATTAACATTTTAAAACGGCATGTATAATCTCCTGGAATTGTAAGATCTTATAGAATTAGAGTTCTGTAACAATTTATTTTAAGCTCTCAGTTTGATTTGCTTCAAATAATAAAGAATGCAGTGGCAAAATGTTCATTGCTTTTTAAGATGATGGGTATTACACACATGTACCATTGGGAAGTTCTGGGGTAATTCTCACATATACTACTGCTGTGGGCAAGAAAAAAGACTCAAAACAGTTTAAAGTAAAGAATACACCATATGTTATCTTCAACCATATCAATCAAACAGCTGCCACCTGACCTGTAATATATGTTATTTTACTCTGAATCTCTTGGAAATACGTAGATGAAAAGAATGGAAACAATATAACATAATATACTTTAAGGAGGGAGTAACACTACAGGGAAATCTAGCCACTCAATTCTCTAAATTTTTCATTTTGAGTTCCAAAAATTTTGGCTATGGGCCCCTGAGAGAATATCTATTCTAAATATTTCCTGCTGCTTGTTTGTTGGTTGGTTGGTTTGTTTTGTATTAAAGTAAAAGTAGATGTGGTTTGGGCTTGGAAGGAGGTTTAATTGGGTAGAAGCTGTAGTTCTTAAAAGATTCCAATGTGAATATTTTCAAAGCAGCAGGCTTCATGAACCTATATTTTCAGTGTTTCTATACAAGATAAATGCATGACAATCCTACTATAGTCTTAAGATATTTTTTATAGGTGGACAAAAGCTCTCATATTCAATAGTCACTTTGCATAAGAACACAAAAGAGATTTGCATGAATCCCCTCTCTTTTTGTTTAAACTATAATATATGGATGAATGTAAGGTGAGATTCTTCTTCCATATAATTATCCCTCAGAAAAAGAGGCATCTTATCTAAAGTCCTTATAAAGTCTCTCATAATACCAGGCACTCTCTCAATTACTTTATTTTGAACAAAGTACAGTTTAGGGAAATAGCATTAACTTGAGACGCCAACTGATGAGAATTTTGGGTAGTTTTAGCAGTCATTCGCTTGATGGGACCGGTAAAAACAGAAGCCAAGGGATTTAATACTGAGTTAGTAATTATTTTGGGAGACGTGACCTAAAAATTCAAAGTGTTTTTGAAAACAAGTATTTTAAAGATTACTAAAAAAAGTAATAGAGTAAGTGGTTACTGAAGACTATGAGTAGTAAGTGGGTTTTTATAGCCAGAGAAAAGATTTTCAGTGATGGCATCATACGGTTTCACAATCTTGAACCCCAAACCGCTTAGACTGAATTCCAGATGACAGGTGGCAGAAACATGCCAGCTGCCTGAAAAGGTGGTACCATTCTGGTGTCAAGAATGCATGGGAGGGGGAGTTAGACTAAAACTACATCATAAACTATAAGGTTGAGAAAAGAGCAATACCTCTAAAAATATTCTACGTGATATATGCTTTAAAGTATTATCTATGTCTAAATTAGTAGATTACATATTATAAGTAGACACTTGGCCAGTTCATCCATGCCCCTCAAAGTTTACATAGTCAATTTAGCTGAAAACTTTTCTCGGTTTTCTCTTTAGACAAATGGGAAATTGCCTACTATTCAGAGAATCATTAAAGATGTGCACAGATATCCAGCCCAGCCATATATCAAGGCACGGATATAGCAATGACAGAGCTCAATATATTTTGTCAAGAGAGGGACTCACTGCAGATATCCAATGGATCATCCATGGATCTTATCCTAGCGCCCATAATATTAATGGACCCATTTAGCAGAGAATGTGAATCTGTCTTAAATTCCTTTCTAAGAAATCTAATGTGAAGTTCTCATACTTATGATTTTAGAATGAAGCATGAAACATAGGATGAGGTATTTTAAAATAACATATTGGGCTTCCCTGATGGCGCAGTGGTTAAGACTCTGCCTGCCAATGCAGGGGACACGGGTTCGAACGCTGGTCTGGGAAGATCCTACATGCCGCGGAGCAACTAAGCCCGTGTGCCACAACTACCGAGCCTGTGCTCTAGAGCCCGCGAGCCACAACTACTGAGCCCACGTGCCACACTACTGAAGCCCACGCGCTTAGAGCCTGGGCTCTGAAACAAGAGAAGCCACCGCAATGGGAAGCCCACGCACTGCAAGAAGAGTAGCCCCCAAGCGCTGCAACTAGAGAGCCCACGTGCAGCAATGAAGACCCAACGTAGCCAAAAATAAATAAATAAATAAAAATTAAAAAATAAAAATAACATATCGAGTGCCCCTTTTTGTCAACAGCTATCAGGATTAAACACACATTTAATGTTATTGTCAATTCTTTATAACCACATTTGTAGGCTTACGGGCTCCTAAACTCTCTTCTTCTGCTCTCATCGATTCTGGTAGGGATGTAAATTGCAACAATATTTTAGAGGGCAATTTGGCAATGTACATAATAAGCCTTAAATTGTATGTGACTTTTTCCACAGTAATTCCAATTTAGAAAAGTTACCCTATGAAATAATTAAAGAGGTGCACAGAAATTCAGCCAGAGTATATTCATAACAGCATTGTTTATAATAGCAACCATCTGTAAACAACGTAATGGGATGATAAAGAAATATACTTTGACACATACATATGATACAATACCCTGCAACCATGAAATAATTTTGTAGAAGTATATTTTTGGCATGGAAATATATTCAAGAAATACTGTTAAGTAAAAGGGAGGTGACAGAGCAATACGTATTTTATGATCTATTTTTGTAAGACAAATGGATGTATGTGCCTAGAAAAAAGGTTGGGGTGAACTATACCAAAATGTTAACAGGGTTTATCTGTAGGGGCTACATTATAAATGTTTCTCTTTTTTTTTTTTTACATGTTTTCTATCATTCCTTTAATAAATATTTTTTATGTCAATCATTTTAATGCTTTAAGGAACCACCTCTAACATTCTGCCATAAAATTGTATTCATAAGGATTTTTGCTTAACTCTGTAGCATTTTTAGTATTTATAGTGGCATAATTCCTCATTTTCTGTGACACTTCTAGATTTGACAGCTGCCCATCAAGCAAACTTGATTCGTCATAAAACATTCTAGAAGATGAGTCAGAGTCCAAGTCTCCCAACAATTCCCACATTCTTGACTAGGTAAGAATGAAACAGTCTGGCTGGGAACTCATTCCTGTGCAGCCCAACTATGGCAGAAGAGACCAGAGCAGAATATTTCAGGCTTACTGGAAGCAGCAGATATAGCAAGAACAGCTTTTATTCCCAAATATTATTCAGAACATTTGAAAAGCATAAACTGTTTCCATGTGTTTTTTCTTCCTGTATCTGTTCTCTCTCTGTCGCCTTTCCCGTTTAGTTTTTTAGAGCTAAATTTCTTCTTATTCCTCACTTAACATTCATTCAGTAAATATTTATTGAGGATTGCTAAGTTTCTCCATACTTGTCACTTATACTCAACTGTTATCCTTTCCTGTTTTCCCACATAACTTTATACTTATTGAATGCAATCACTTTGATCTAGTTCCTTGCCTTGCCTGGGCAGAAACCTGGCTCTTTTCAGATGCCGTAACTTTCCCAGCAGCATGTCACTCTGGATTGAGAGGTCCATGAGGGAAAGATAAATGATGCCTGCTTTATTCACTACTAAGTACCCAGTGCCTTGCGAGTGGAAGACATTCCTTGTGTTCATCAATATTCGGTTCTTCTTTTTTTCTGGGCACACGAAAGACTCCACGTTCATCCCCTTGAAGTAGGAGAGGCCACAGGACTAGTTCTGACCAATGGATTGCAAGCTGATTGATGTGTGTCACTTCCAGGTAGAAATTTCTAAGAGCAGTTCTGGACAGCACTTTCTCTGTTGTAGTGATCCTTGCAGAGGTCTTGTATTAAGATGGTTAGGTTAAAAGAGTGAAGTGGTCTGGACTGCTACATGGAGAAGAGTTGCCCAATAAAGCCATCTAAACATGCAGCAGACTTTGAGTTGGTGAGAGAATTAAACTTCTGTTGTGTTTAAGCAACTGAGATTAGGGGGTCTTTATTACTACAGCATAAGGTGGCCTATGCTGACTAATACATTATCTGTGCCATAAAATTAGCTGCTCTAAAAATATTTGTTGAATGAATAAAGGTGTAGGAAAAATAAATTACATTTATAGAGCTCCTGCTATGTGCAGGACCCCACACTAGGCACCTAATCATCATCTTAATTAAGCCTCTCAACCAAGTGGTCATAGAAATATAACTATTCTTTCATTTAAGATCACACAGAAGAGACTGAGTTTGTATTTGAAATCAGGTCTCATCACTCTAAAGTCATATTCTTTCTTCTGTACAGTCTTCGACTTTTCCATTTCTTTCTTCCTACATATAATGAGAAGAAAAAGAGAGCTGGTACCTTCAGTCCATGGTTTTGTTTCCAGACCGTCAAGTGATGGACATTTCTTAGATTGCTACTTGAGGTTAAAACCCATTGGATAAGAGATGGCAATAAGAATAACAGGAAGTGATATGGAATTATACGATCTCTCAACACCATGGTTTCAAATTTCTTCACCTTTTCTGATACCCTGCTAACCTCCACCTTTGCTGCCTCATTATGAAGTACCGTGTTACTTCCAAATTCAGTGATGTGTTCTTTATTCCAAAACATAAGGCTTCTATTTACCAGCTTGTGTTAGTCGTTATGATCACTTACTTCTCTATCATCCTTTCTAGGACCATAAACTCTTCACTTCCCTCTATATGCCTGACAACAATTATCAGTTTGGGTTTCCTGCCACAGGTGCTGCTTCTGCTTTTCAAATGGTGCTTCAAATAGAATTCAACCCATAGTCTTATGAGCCATCAACTTCTCAGCCTCTCCTCCATCTGATACTACCAGTGCCTGTCTTTCTGTAACTCCACCAGCCCTCCCCACCATCATTTCCTTACAGGTGACTAAAACCAAGAATACCCACTGTGGCTTTCTCTGAATGTTGCTCATACTGCATTCTGCCCTTCAACTTTACTTTCAGAGAGAGAGTGAAGGGTACAGTTCAGAGACAAGTGGCTCTGCCACTGATCAGCAGTATGACTCTTTGTATGTTATATAACCTCACATAGCCTCAGCTTCTTCACCGTTAGAATGGGGTAATGATAATACCTACATTTAAAATGTTAGTTGTTAGACATATATACACTAACTAATATGTATAAAATAGATAACTAACGAGAACCTGCTGTATAGCACAGGGAACTCTGCTTCACTTTGCTGTACAGCAGAAACTAACACAACATTGTAAAACAACTATACCCCAATTAAAAAAATAAATAAATAAAATAAAATGCTAGTTGTTAGGGATGAAGAAATGCCTGGCACCCTACAGATACACAATAAACTCTCATTCGCTTCATCTTTGGTATTTGTGGTATTTTAATATTTTAGAAATGTTAACCAATTTATTCCATTTCCCTTCTACCTGAACACATTCAAGAAACTAAGATGTTTTATGTTCATTGCTTCAAGGAAGACTTGAGACAAGGGAAAAGCCCCCCAACCTCTACCAAAAAAAGAGGCAGTCTTCTTTGTTGGTCACAGAAGCAAAAGCCCTTGTAGAAATGGTAAGGACTTCAGATAGGTACGAGTACTTAAGCAAAATGCTATGTGACAGTAGCATACACCCTCCCACAACGTGTCACTGTTCTACCTCTAGACAAGAAACAAGGAGGACTGATGGGGGAGAGTTGAGGAAAACAGAACTGTGAGAGTCCCTGAGGCCACGAACTACACGTCCTGGGTTAGAAGCCGAGGAAGAAGCATGACCCCAGAGAGTGAATGTCTGAGGGTATGTATCTGGGCACACAGTACTAGGGACATTCGTGAGAGATTCCCGAGACATGGTAGGCATAAATGTGGAACCATGGTTTCCTTGAGTGTCATGGAAGAGTCACAGGGCTGCTGGCAGACGGATAAAAGCAAAGGATCCCTCAGCAGTGGCCTGGGAGGAATGAGGACCAGGAAAATGGAAGACAGAGAATCTTGAACGGCTTGAGCTTTCCATCACCATATTGAAATGGGCCATTGCACAGAAATTAAGTCATAGAAAAATAAAATTCTAATTTATGCATATCAGTGTTTCATGCCATCTGCACATTCATATTCTCATCTTTCCTTTTAATAGCAGAGGGAGAGATGTCTGCCTTTCCAAATTCAAAGTCCATTAGAGCTCTAGATCTTCTACCTTGTCTCTTTGAGAAATCTGTGTTCTCATGGTCAGTTTCCTTCCTAAAGCCTGTGATCCTATCCCCTCCTCCACAATTTCTTCATGTATGTCTTAGGCACTTTTAAGTTATCCTTTTTACCTGACACCATTTATCAATGACAATAGTTCCAATAATATACTATTTCTAGGTGACTTTTCATAGATCCTTTCATCTTAGAATATTAGCTATATCCCTCCTTTCTTACCTCCTGTATCTTTCCTACAACTTTCCTCCCACTCTTTAATTCTGTTGGATGAAAATGCTCTCTAACAATACTAATTCTCACCTATGCCCCCCTTCATTCTCATCTTCTTGTATTTTCTCCTACATTTGACACCACTGACCATCTTCTGCTTTCTTAGAAGCAATCCTTGCTTAGTTTCCAAATAGTGTATTTAGACTACAATCTAATGACCGAATGACCAATTACATCTTCCCACTCATTTCATCCAGCAGGCCACCCAGTGAAAACGATATTCAATGAATCATTTTTCCCACTAGGTCTCACAACATGATCTCCTTTTAAATCTCCCCACTGCTAAAAGCTTAGACCCCCCAGGTTGTTTCTCTTCAACAATGATTCCCACTCTTCCCAGATATTGTATACAGTAATCTCACTCAGCTCTCTAATTTGTCAATGAGCTCTTTCGCTACAACTTTCGCCAGGAAGCCAATAGAAACCCATGACTCAAATAACTGGTAGGCCACGAAGTGTCTCAATTAAGATGAATGGGGTCTTTCCCACTCTTAGGATGTTACTTAGGCAGGAGCTACTGTTGCACATACTTTTTTTTTTTTTTTTTTTTAATTTATTTCTTTTATTTATTCATTTTTGGCTGCATTGGGTCCTCGTTTCTGCACGCGAGCTTTCTCTAGTTGTGGCGAGCGGGGGCCACTCCTTGCCGTGGTGTGTGGGCTTCTTATTGCGGTGGCCTCCTCCGTTGCAGAGCATGAGCTCTAGGCGCACAGACTTCAGTTGTTGTGGCTCGCGGGCTTCAGAGCCCAGGCTCAGCAGCTGTGGCGCACGGGCCCAGTCGCTCCACGGCATGTGGGATCCTCCCAGACCAGGGCTCGAACCCGTGTCCCCTGCACTGGCAGGCGGACTCCCAACCACTGCACCACCAGGGAAGCCCTGTTGCACATACTTTTAAAGCATCACAATGTATGTAATTACTTCTTCTCAGACCTGGGAGGCTCTATGAACTGAGCTCTTTCCCCAGTTCATTACTAAGTCCTTCTGTTTCCCTCTGTAATAAAGTTTCTCCTTGTCAAATGTCATGATCTGGGCTGTAATTGGAAACTGACAAATCATTTAGATTTTCTTTTGTATTATAATATTTCCCTCCAAGAGATGTGTAGAAAATACATTCAAAACTGCTTGCTGGTTATCCTGAGAGCTACTCCTGTAGTCCATTTCCTAGAGTGAGAAATTTGTCTAAGGGAGAAGCCTAGGAAATTCTTTGACATCACTGAGAATTGTTGTGTTTTTACTTCTCGTATAGGAAGATGCATGATTTTTGTTTCCTGTTTTACCCTGACTGCCAGGAAGCTTACAGTCAGGTTTTCCCGTGCTTAATCTCAGCATCTGTCAGATGGAAATAACAGTACCGAGAATACAAGAATAGAAATTTAAAAACTCACTGGATGGGCTCAATAGTAGAAAGGATATTGCAAAGAATAGAATCAGTGTTCTTGAGGTGAACAGAATTTACTCACTGTGAACAAGAGAGAAAATAGACAAAAATATAAAATAAGAAAGAACCGAACCTCAGGGACCTGTGGGACAGGAACAGAAGACTCAACATTTTGTAACATCGCCGTTCCAGGAGGGGACTCTGTATGATTTCTTACAACTGTATGTGAATCTACAATGATTCCAATACAAATTTCAATGAAGAAAATGCATGCTCAATGTAATAAAATAAAAATAATTCTGAAATATATGAAGTATGCACTGAAAGCCCCTATTTCTTACCCTTCCTGATTCTACTCCTCATATGTAACCACTACTAACAACTGTTTGGTGAGTAGGCTTCCTGATCTATTTCTATGCACATGCACAAATATATATTTGTGTGAGCGTATTTTTATACACTTTCCTTACTTTATAAATACGAGATCATTATCAGTCATTCTGCACTTTCCATTTTCATTAAATACATCATAGACATCTATCTACATCAGTGCATATAGATATGTCATTTAACAATGTTTACCTAATATTTCATAATTTAAAGTAAATCCTCCTACTATTGGACATTTAAGTTGGTTCCAACTTACTGATGTTTCAAACAATACTTAAAGTGACATCTGGTTCTTTTTATAACATTCAAATTTCTCTTTTGTAGAATCCTTATTCATTCTTGTTTTTTCCTCCTACCCTGCAAATGTAGCCATCTCAAATCTCTAACAAAGATCTATTTCCCCTGTCCTACAATGTTTACCTGCCTTTTGGAACTATCCCACTTTCAAAGAGTCACCTACTCACTCTATGTTGTAAGTTCCATGAGGGCAGAGCTCATGCCTTTGTTTACCCTGTATTCTCCATGTGTAGAATTAGGCCTGGCATACAGTTTAAAAAGTTATTATTCTGAACTGACACTCCAAATCTAGCTCACCTCTCATGAATCTAATCTTTTTATCCCCACCTGTTATAAATTATTTTCTTACTATTTATATAATGAGGTGAATACACAGAGTCTTCACTTGGCTCTTCCAATCACAACTCATCTATAATACTTAAAAACTAAGCTGTTGCCTTGTCGAACACAGCATTAATGACCTAGCTCCTCTCTGGTACCGACACATCCTCATCCTCCCAATATTCCAGGACTCAAGCCTGACACATTCTGAACACAAGGAGGCTGCTTCTAAGTTGTCCTGCTAATAAACTCATTACCAGCCTTACTATTTTCTCCTACATAATTTAAGATTGCTTGATAATTTCCATTTCTATAGTACAATGTTATCCCCTCATACCCTGACAACACCACTGAGCTTCAGACTCTCCCTCTGCCAATTCAGCTTCCAGAAAAACTCTTACATTATCCTCTTCTATGTGATTTTCCTTACATATTTCTTCTCTGAAATGCATACTAAAAACCCACTAAATTGAAATTAAGCCACCCTATCCAACATTCAAATATTTCAATCAACTCATTCCCTCAAATGAGTGTTGATGCTCATATTCATTCTCATCCTCTTCCTGTCTCTGTGCTGTTTTCCATCCACAGCTGTTGTGTCTATAATTCCTGAGTCTGGGACACACTCTCCCCTCCTCTCGGCCACTCTTTGCCCATTGCCTCTTTCACTAACTTCGAGTTTATTGTTACTAGTAGTCATCCCTGTGAGATCCCATCTCACTCTGAATCCCTGCAAGAACATTCTCAAGTTACTGATGATTCCATGAATGTGTTCTTTTACATTATTTCATATTTATTTGTATGTTGTCCTCTTATAATTCATCTGAAGTCCCTACCACAACAGTGAAATCCTTTGACTCCAGAAGTTGGTGGGCACTCAAAATATGATTTTGGAGTGAGTGAATAATAGCTCTGTCGTGGCTGAATAGAGACAGTTATATTTTTTAGATTACAGTAGGATAGGTCTATGAAATGACATGAAGGATCATGTTTTTTTTTTTTTTTTAATGGACAATTAAACATGGCCTGGATTATTAGATGCCTTTCATCCAAATGAATTTCAATTCTTAATAACAGGTTTTCATATTCAGTTGTGGACATTTTGTCACATCTAGAAATGGCAAGGTCTTCAATCATATGGGAAAGAATCTTAATTTGAAGAGAAAATTCTGCTCCAAAACTTCCTTCTGATTTAAAAAAATGTTAAAGTAGAAATGGGCAGAGTGACTCATAAAAAATCCTTTCAATGGGAAGAAAAATGCTAGAATTCTGTTCATTTTATGTATTTCATCTTATTTCTAGACCCAAATGAGACTGCTGTGTTTTTTTGGCTGACACAGAGATCTCCTAGAAGAGACATCTCCCTTACTAAGCAGCAACTGCTAAGCATACCAGATTGTCATGGCAATGACTGTGGAAAAGGAGGAACACAGTATGGGATGTCTGTTCTATAAAGACCTGCTCAAAATGACGTGTTCTTGTTACTACATATGTTGCATTTTTTCATTTTATAAACAGTATTAATTATGTATCTCCTCTCTTCTCCTACATTCTCGTAAATGAAATAAATCTGTATTATTCTACTTAGTCCCTTTCACAATAACATAAAAGAAAAAAGTTCATCCCCAAATTTCATTACCCAGTCTTTTTGGCTTATTATTTAAAGGTATTAAGAACTACTCATATTAGGTACCAAAGATAGACTAATCATTCATATGGAAAAGGATAAAAGATTCTGAATATTGTAATAGCATCACATGCTATAAATTAACTATAATGCTCAAGAAATGGTTCTTCAGAATGAGAAGCCTCATGAACCAAAGTCTTAATTAATTAAATCTACTTATTACTAGGAGGTATCAGGAAAATTTATTTCTGGTAAAGAATGGATAACAAAGAAGAGTCGAGTATGTTAGATAGTGTATTTGGTGAGAGATCTTTTTGACTAAATAGTTTGCTTTAGAGGTGTATGTAAACCCCCCAAAAAAGAAGATACTTATTGAAAGCTAATAATAATCAATTCATCTATAACTATAGTTCTAATGGTGTGTTTTATCAGAATAAATGATGTAAAATAGTTTAAGTTTACATGGACGATACAGCCTAGTGAAAGGAGGGTTAAAATCCTAGTTCTGACATTTAGTAGCTGTAATCCAGGGCAAATTACTAAACCTGTCTGAGATTTAATTCCTCATCTGTAACAATCTGGCTAATAACACTCAGTTCAAAGAGCTGTTGAGGGGATTAACTGAGATGATGTATATGAAACAATTTTCGGTGCCTGGCAAACAGAAAATACACAATAAAGGATGGTGGTTGTTATAATGATTGTAATAATAATTATTGTAATCATCATTGTTTTATTCTTCATTTACAGAACTGGGAATTTAAGAATATTCTATTGAGTTTGATAGCCACCATAATTGGGCAAAAAATAAAGTTTGCTATACTTTACAATCAGTTAATTTATAGTATAAGTGGAATGTGCCATTATTGAGCTTTTCATAGAGTTACAAACGTGATTTAAAGCAGCTTGTGTTTGTGTATAAAGGCACACATGTCCTTAACTGAATTTTTCTTCTCAGACTGTATCCCTAATTCTGTCAAGTGCCACCATTAGTCTCATCACCCAATCCACAATTAGCCCAGACACCCTCACATCAACAATCAATTCCCGAACCAACTCCTTATTACCACCCAAGTATGATTCTCCTTTCTTTTTTTTTTTTTTTTCCAGTACGTGGGCCTCTCAGTGTTGTGGCCTCTCCCATTGCGGAGCACAGGCTCCGGACGCGCAGGCTCAGTGGCCATGGCTCACGGGCCCAGCCGCTCCGCGGCATGTGGGATCTTCCCGGACCGGGGCACGAACCCGTGTCCCCTGCATCGGCAGGCGGACTCTCAACCACTGTGCCACCAGGGAAGCCCTCTCCTTTCTTGATATAGTTCAGATGCTCACCATTCCTTCCAAGAACTATTATAACATCATATCAAATCACTTTCCTAAATAATTACAATTGAGATCAGGGGAGTCAATTGTCATTCCCCCCCTTCTCCACTTGGACATTACCCAAATGCAACAAGGAGAACTGGAAATAGAGTGCAAATGTAATCTTCCACAACAATAAGACATCAGCCCCCCGAACCACACAATAGATGGAGAAGCTGCCAAAAATAATGAGGATCAAAAAGGCGGACAGGTGGAAGTGAAATGGAGGATATCCTCGGATTCTCAGGGACAGCTGGCAGAAGGCGCTCCTCCAAGGTGAAGAGTGTGCTGTGAGTGCAAGACCAAAATTCATCCTTAGCAAAACGTCAACAGGGCTTGTGGGCTGCTGGTGCTAAGGGTTTCCTGAGCCTGGTTCAGTCTTGAGAAGCAGAGGATAAAGTGCTAAGTAAGAGATGAGACAGAGAAGGCATTTTTGCAAGAAGTAGTCTGTTTGACAATCATCTTTTCTGGGAGGATTACAGAAATACATTGGCTGGTACATGAAACAATTTTTTTCCTGACATTCATTTTTTATGTATTAGAATGGCACTGGAAGTTGAATTTCCCATGAACATCCTAAAATAAAGGTAATCTTTTAAAAAGGTAACATTAAAAAACCTGTTTCTTCTGTTTTAGACTCAGATTTTATGGACTTCATTTTTTAAAAATGAAATCTGTATCATACTTTCCAAATGAGAACTTACCCAAAGATTCAGTAGTATGTGTATATTCAGTTATGACAATATTTTCATTTAGGAAAAAGTTCACCCATATTCTCGAGAGCAGTATGTATTTGAGATCAAAATTAAAGAATTAATTTTTCATTTTTTTGCACAGAGTTTCTTCAATATTCTAATTTGGCTTTATATGATTACATTTTAATATTTTTTCACAGTTATTTAAACTTAAAAGTTAACTTATATATTAGTATATTTTAGATTTCAGAAGTATTAAAATGATGGACAATTTTAACCATTCAAGTCAAAGAAAGAAGTCAGGGGGCTTCCCTGGTGGCGCAGTGGTTGAGAATCTGCCTGCTAATGCAGGGGACACGGGTTCGAGCCCTGGTCTGGGAGGATCCCACATGCCGTGGAGCAGCTAGGCCCGTGCACCACAACTACTGAGCCTGCGCGTCTGGAGCCTGTGCTCCGCAACAAGAGAGGCCGCGATAGTCAGAGGCCCGCGCACCGCGATGAAGAGTGGCCCCCGCTTGCCACAACTAGAGAAAGCCCTCGCACAGAAACGAAGACCTAACACAGCAAAAATAAATAAATAAATTACTAAATTCCTACCCCCGACATCTTAAAAAAAAAAAAAAAAAAAAGAAAGAAGTCAGTGGTTTTATGTCTTTGATGCATTTACAGGACAGATATGTAATAAATGCCTCTTAGGTGTCTTCATCTGTAAATTGGACTTGCAATATAAAACCCACCAAGGAAAGGTTATAAAGGGGTCTTTTCTTTACTTGAATATCAATTACCTTTAGGAAGAATGCCAAGCAGACCAGCTTTATATTCAAAATGATACATAACAAAACACTGTGGTTGGTTCTAGGGTCCAAGTGTATTATTTAAAGTATAAAAATTCAGAACAACAAAAAATCTCTCATCTAGTGTAAGTTTTTGGCCTTAGGACAAGAATATCCTTGTCTCCGAAGTCAGGAATTTATTCGATGAAGGCGAACTAGGCACCTCTGCGTGCCAGACAGAACTTACACAAGGCACTGGGATGCAAGTATGACTAAAGAGAACAGGAGACCCAACCATCAAGGAGTCTAAGTTCCAGTCAAGGAGAGAGCCTGTTCCCCTGTGCTGTGATCTGAGAGATAAGAAGGAAAGTCCATTGTCCACAAAGCTCATCTGTGACTGTTAATGCCTGAAGTTCCCTAAGCCTGGAGCCTTTGACATATCTTGGTTGTACAGTTTTAACAAAGTACCTGTTCACAGAAGGTTGGTACTAAATATTATTTGATGGCTGGATGGTTAGATGAATAAGCAAAAATTCCCTTTTTGTATTTCATTTTGGAGAAGTAGGTATACAAGTAACCTCTTTAAAACACAAATAGCCCTGAGGAGATAAGACATCAAGATATTAGCAAGTATGTACACGTTAGTGGGATTTAATTTAAAATTATATGTATTTTGTATTCTTTGAGGATTAATATATTGAAACAGATTACTAAGAGTACGTAAACTCGATGGTTAAAGCAGGAAGGTCAAGAAGACGAGATTTTGAAAAGTGAAGAACACATAGGGAAGGTTAGAATTGTGTGAAATAGCAAAAAACAAAAGGAAATTTGGGATGCCTAGGTGAGAGCTAAATGGCTCATGCTAGGAGGAGGGTAAACAGTACACAAAAGTAAGATAGGGCATGCCTGCTATGGAAAAACTTACCCATTTCACATTGGCTGGAGGCCGGCTCCTAAAATAAGGAGTAGGTCTGCAACAGGTAAAGCTTTTAAAATGGCCTCGAAACCTAAATGTCCATCGACGGAGGAATGGATAAAGAAGATGTGGTGCATGTATACAATGGAATACTACTCAGCCATAAAAAGGAATGAAATAGTGCCATTTGCAGAGACGCGTATGGACCTAGAGACTGTCACACAGAGTGAAATAAGCCAGAAAGTGAAAAACAAATATCGTATGATATCGCTTATACGTGGAATCTAGAAAAATGGTAGAAATGAACTTATTTGCAAAGCAGAAATAAAGTCACAGATGTAGAGAACAAACTTATGGTTACCAAGGGGGAAGGGGAGTGTGGGATGAATTGGGAGATTGGGATTGACATATATACACTGCTATGTATAAAATAGATAACTAATGAGAACCTATTGTATAGTACAGGGAACTCTACTCAGTGCTCTGTGGTGACATAAATGGGAAGGAAATCTTAAAAAGAGTGGATATGTGTATATGTATAACTGATTCACTTTGCTGTACAGCAAGAAACTAACACAACATTGTAAAGCAACTATACTTCAATAAAAATTAATTTAAAAAATACTTGAAAAAAATACAATATAATATGCAAGTAAAGTAAAATAAAATAGCCTCCAGTTCAGAAGTTCTGGACTCTGACACAAGAGAAGACCAGAGCTTTCTAGGACCTCAGGTAGGACTGCGGGTGTCAAGTTGCTATCCACCAACTTCATTCTAGCCCTGGGGGCAGCCCCATACACAAGGGATGGAGGGATGGAGGGATCGTGTCCACCAGACTGTTCGCCCCAATGTAGACTTACAAATGGACACAAGAAGAAAAGCACTATGGCCAGTTCTGGTTGAGTCTTTCTGGCTCCCTGAGTTCAAGTTCACATCCAGTTTAGTTCAGTGTTCTTCCTTGCAACACATGTGGGTCAGGAGCTGTGTCTAACGGAATTCCTCTTTCAATTATCCTTACTTCCTCGGTGAAGCGTTGCCTGAATTTTCCAGGCAAAATTAGTTGCTTCCTCTTTTGGGTTTTCACTTATTATGTTGTAATGCAATTATCTGGGAGCTCTCTGAGGCAGGGGGTCTCAAAAGAAGCCCTATCAATACATGTGTAGAAGGATAATATTTGAAGTATTAATCAATGTGCTTAATAGGCTTCCTCCCTCGGTATTTCCTACTTTGCAAATCCGCTCCTCCCCACCCCCCACCCTCCCGCAACAAGGATGTTCTAGTCTTTGCCCTTAAGGTAGGGTTATTAGGCAGAAATGCAGAGAGAAGGCAAACAATGGTGAATTCTTGATTTCCACATCAAAATTCTGAGGCTGAGGTCTAATCAATAATTTTGGAGAATAATACTAAGTAGGTTTCTCTCAACACTCTCCCTACACTGCCAGCCCCCAGCCCCCCCAGCCCAAAAATCTAAGGATGGGCTAAGGGAGGCACGTTGGAGAGAACAGAGACAATGTTGAGTGGATTCCAGGGCTGAAAGCTGGCGTAAACAGGGTGGCAGAGAGCCTGTTTGTTGGTAGAGTGACCCTGGTCTTGTGCCTTTTCCTCTAGAAACCAGCAGCTTTGCAGCAGCTCCTGTGGCCAGCACGACATGGGATCAACTGAGGAAAATAAACAGCCTGGGTCCGGGAAGACTACAAGGACATTTGCTGGGTTTTCTGAGGTCCAGAAGTGGAATGCGAGAGCAACCAAAAATTCCAAAAACCCTGAGTAAGAGAAAGAAGTTTCCAGACGGCCAGCGGGACACAGGTGGCACTGCGTTACACTGAGAGGCCCCTGCAGTGCACACAGGGTGAACAACTCAGTGCACACAGGCAGATGGGAACTGAACGTACTAGACGCCAGCTCTGTGAGGTGATCACCAAGAACCAGACAGGACAATATTCCTTTCAAAGGATGCCAATGTGGCCATGTGCCCATTGAGACCAAGCTTTCTCCCCTGGCGTTCCTAAGCATCCTTAGAACTTAAGTGCTACGTGAAGGAGAAAGAAGGGAGAACTTAAATTTTACTGAGTTATCATAAATCCACTGAGAGAATCCTGAGGTAACAGAGTTGAGTTATTGGGAAGCAAAGATTAATAATAAGAGCATAAACTTATACAGCCCTTATATGGATCAGGAACTATTCTAAGACCACTGGATGGATAAAATCACTGCCTCCTCACAACAACTCTGTGAGGTAGGTAACATTCTTCCACATAATTTATAGACTAAGAAACTGACGCTTTGCAAGTTCCCAAAGTGGCCCAGTGGTAAAGGGCAGACCTGGGATTCGAACCAGGCAGTCTGTGCTCACAAATTACAACCTGGTGTACGTGGGCACTGGGGATGCCAACTTCCTTGCCCCTTGTAAATATGTACTGAATGTTTAAATAAATCAATGAGGGAATGGTTATATCTTGGATTCCTTTTACTTAGGACTATAGTTCAAGTTCATTTAACATGGCTCTTTTACAAATGGCTAAATTACAAATTTAAGTTCTTTCATCTAAAAGGGCAATATTATTGTAATATGTATTTTTGTTATTTTTTTATTCAAGTATAGTTGATTTACAGTATTATATTACTTTCAGGTGTACAACACAGTGAGTCAACATTTTTATAGATGACACTCCATTGAAAGTTATTATAAAATATTGGCTATATTCCCTGTGCTGTACATTACAACCTTGTATCTTATTTATTTTATAGATGGTAGTTTGTATGTAATATATTTTTTAAATAAATGCCTTGCACATAAACATTTTAGCTTAAGGAATGAATGGGGCTTGTTTTTGCTGTTATTTTACCTAAGACATTCCTATCGACTCATCTTTCCCCAGCATAAATCAGATTTTGAGATATTCTGTTTTTATTTTTCCTTACCTCTTATTCACTTTATCTACTAAAAATACCTCTTATTCAGTCTTTGTGCTTTTTAATCCTTACCTAACTAATCCACATGTTAAGAACTCTTAGTTTCTAATATCTGTCTACTATATCATATAAAGAATGCTCAACATTTTTTTTTAATTTTTTAAAATTTTGTTTGGCCACACCATGCGGCATGTGGGATCGTAGTCTGCCGACCAGGGATGGAACCTATGACCCCTGCACTGGGAGCACAGAATCTTAACCACTGGACCGCCAGGGAAGTCCCTATAGTAGATTTCTTTTTTTGTTGTTTGTTTGCGGTACGCAGGCTTCTCACTGCGCGGAGCACAGGCTCCGGACGCGCAGGCCCAGCAGCCATGGCTCACGGGCCCAGCCGCTCGGCGGCATGTGGGATCTTCCCGGACCGGGGCACAAACCCGTGTCCGCTGCATCGGCAGGCGGACTCTCAACCACTGCGCTACCAGGGAAGCCCGATAGATTTCTTAATGTAATAAATATCCATTTATAAAACTATCTGGTGGTAATCATAAAGCTAAAACACCAATAAGCTTAACCATATAAAGCTTTGTTTTATTTAAGTTCCAAAGCGTGTGCAAGATAAATAGAGCCCCAAGGACAGTGGTTTATGTAAGACAAAAGGGAACACGCCCCTCCCAAAACACCCGTTTCCTTCAGTCATCAGCTCTCCATTGTCAGGTCAGAGAAAAACTGAACTGACCCTTAGAAGATGGTGATGATTTAGACAGATATGGAGGAGAAAGGACAGCATTGAAGTTAAGGAATAGAACAGGAGCAAAAGCACTGAGCTGGGGAAAAAGCAAGGTGAATGAACGTACTCCCTAATTCCTGGCTGGAGGAGTGTGTATATACACATACTCATAAACAGAGAGTATATTTGCTTATTTTTCAAGTACTCTTAAGATTTGACTGGAGAAGTGAGATGGGGCTGTACATAGAGCAGGCTTGCTAAGTGGTGGCCATGTTTTGCCATCAGTAAGGGCTGAGGGCTGCCTGCACCTTCTAGAGGGGTGGTGCCCTCCAGCCTTCACAGTTCCCAGCTAGCCTTTTTTACTCATTAATGCTACCAGCTTGGTGGCTGTAAGCCTGTGACTTTGTCATCCGAGAGCAGTGGTTCTCAATCTGGCACACTGCAAATCTTAGGAACTACTAAAAAACACCAATACCTGGGCTCCATCTCAGACCAACTGAATCAGAATCCCTCAGGGTGGGGCTTGCACTTGAGTATTGTCTTACATGCAGGCAGGGTTGAGCACCACCATCCTATAAGGTCTTAACTGCTGGATTAAGGCAATTCCTTTTTCAAAAAAACATTTCTGCAGACTAGTACTTCTCAATCTTGGCTACACATCAGAGTTGACTGGGATGCTTTAAAAAAAAAAAAAAAAATTGACGCAAGTTTCCCACTCTCAGAACTTCAGGTTTAATTGGTATGAGGGGAACAGGCATTCTTAATTAAAAAAACAAAACAAAAAACCCCAAAACTCCTCATTTTAATGGGCAGCCAATGCTGAGATCAATGATGTGGTAAGTGAGAGCCACAGAAGGTCTCTGAGCAAAATGACATGAAGAAGGTTGGGATATTTACCCCACTTTGAACTGGAGGGTGCTAAGGTCAGAGAAGAGAAAATAAGGTTATTATGATAGTCTAGGTTTACATTAACAAGGATTGAACCAGGGGTATGGTACAGCAGCAAGATGGAAAGGAAAGCATCCACGGGAGAGATATTGTGAAGATATATGCTGCTGTTACAGAGTAGTAAAATTTCCCTTACAAATTTCACATCGGCCTTGAAATAAGTCTGAAACCTGACATCAAGCTACCTGAATGGTCTAAAAAACAAACAACCTTAAATGAGAATTTAGTTTGAAGTAGTACTAGAGGCAACACACATCCCCTCTGGAGAAATCCAGATACAACTTGGGCAATCTTCAAAGAATTCCCTTTGCTAAAGTTCTGAAAAATATGGCTTCACAGTCAAAATTCAAAAACATATAGGAAACAAGGCACCATGATCAAAGAGAAAAAAGACAGCAGACCCACAAAGGTTTCAGATATTGGAATTATCAAACATGGAATATAAAAGTTGTACGTTTGAAGTGTTTAAAGAAAAAAGAGACTAAATATATGAAGAGCAGGGGACTTTAAAAATGACCAAGCAGTATTGAAAAATTAACAAAAAGAAGTTTGAGTGATGTAAAATATAATGATTGAAATTAAGGGAGAATTAGTAAACTCAAAGATAAACCCAAAGAAAATATCCAGGATCCAGAATAAAAAGACATGGGAAACATGAAAGAAAGGGTAAGAAATAAGAGATGGTCAGAAAAATCAAGACACAGAATACTAAAAAAAAGAGAGAGAGAGAATGAGGCAGAGGCAATACTTGTAGATATAATAGTGGATATTTTCTAGAAGTGATGAAAGACATCAATTCAAAGATTTAAAAACTGTTAACAAATCCCAAGTAAGCTTAAGAAAGAAATCCTTTCCTACACCTGTGTGAAAGTGAAGCACACCAAAGACAAAGACAAGATCTTTAAAGTAGCTAGAGATTAAAGTCCGATTAAGTAACTTCTTGATAGCAAAATAAATCCCAAAGAATGTAATCTTAACCTAGAATTGTATACTCAGAAAAGATATCCTTAAAGAACAAGAGAGAAATAAAAGATAATTTCAGATGAGTTTGCCATGAGCACTCACTAAAAGCAATTCTTTGGGCAGAAGGAAAGGTCTAATGTGCAAGAGGGAATAAGAGGCAAGGAAAGAGGTAAATGTATGGGTAAGTTTGTATATTAAAATCACTATGGTAATTATTGAAAAAATCAAAAATTAGTAGACAGGAATATGGAATGAAAGAAACATCACGAATGGCAATTACTTTTGTATGGCAGATTTTTTCAGTGAGGTTTTTAAAACTTCCTCATTTGTACATTTCTTTATTATTTGAAGTATTTATAATAAATGTGTAACATGTTTACAAAAAAGTTACATATCATTCTGTCTTTCCATTTCTCCTTTGTAATGCTTATCTCAGGGAAATTTTATTTGATTAATGGCTATTGAAGCCCCAAGCAGGCAAGGACTATATGTGAGAATTTTTCCTTACAGTTATATCCTCAATGCTTATTTCACTGCCTGGCATGTACTATATGCTCAAGAAGTATTGAATGAATGAATGAACGACTTCATACTGATTGCATATGCAGCTTTTGTTAGGTTGAACAATGGCCCCCCAAGAGATCTCCACATTCTGACCCTTGAAACTTGTGAATGTTACCTTATTTGGCAAAAAAGGACTTTGCAGATGTGATTAAGTCAAGGATGTTGAGATAGGGAGATTATCCTGGAATATCTGGGTGGGCCCTAAATGCAATCACATATGTCATCATAAGAGGGAGGCAAAGGGAGATTTGATACAGACAGAAGAGGAGAACGCAGTGTGACCCCAGAGACAGAGAATGGAGACTAAGACTAAGGATTGCTGGTGGCCATTAGAGGCTGGAAGATGTAAGGAAGAGGGAAGGAGCTTCTTCCTTAGACCCTCCAGGGGGAGTCAAGCTCTGCTAACATCCTGATTTTAGCCCAGTGATACCAATTTTTCACTTCTGGCCTCCAGAACTGTGACCGAATAGATTTCTCTTGTTTTAAGCTGTCAGTGTTGTGGTATTTTGTTATGGTAGCCATCGAGAACTAATAGAGAGTTAAATGAAGAGGAATCAAACAAGACAACCATTTGGAGCTGCATGTAAGGGTCATTAATGTACCATTCATAAATGAGTGTAAAATAACTTAGGGGAAAAAAGGAGGAGTCAGAATTTCAGCATGTTACCTTTTAGAAAATGGCAGGGACACGGAGATCTATGCAGGCATTCTGCATCTGTCTCCCTTCCTAGACTCTGCACTTTTAGCGAGCAGAGGATTATGCCTTTCTTCTTGGATTCCCGGTAGCAACCTATCACATACCTGCTTGGGATAATAGACCCATTAGGATCAGAGACTTTTTGCTGAAGACACCTGAAAGAATGCCCAGCATTAGGTTAATGAATAATGAGGAGATTTTAAACGTTCAGCCTACATTTCATTCCAATGACAGAGGATAATCAAGAGTTGACTATATCTAGTGCTTAGTACAGTGGCTGGTTTTAGAAAAAGTTCAAAAACATTTTTAAATGACTGAATGAATCTAAGGAGGAAGAGTTAATAGGTGTTATCCTTAAATGTGATCTGCTTGTTTCTTAAAAAGTTAAATGTAAATTTATCAGACAACTTAGTAATTCCACCCCTAGGTATCTACCCAAGGAAAATGAAAACATATGTGTAGACAAAGACTTTATGAAAATGTTCATAGGAGCATTATTCACAATAATCAAAAAAGTGGAAAGAGTCAAAATGTCTATTAAATGATAAATGAATAAACAAAATGTGTTATACCCATACAATGGAATATTACTCAGCCTTAGAAAGGAACAGACTACTGATACCTGTTACAACATGGACAAACCTCAAGAACACTGACTTAAGTGAAAGAAAGCATATGCAAAAGACCACACAGTTTATGATTCCATGTATATGAAATGTCCAGAAAAGAAAAATCTGCAGAGAGAGGAAGCAGATCAGTGGTTTCCTGGAGTCAGGGTGGGAACAGAGAGTGATTGCAAAGGGGCATGAGGATTCTTTCTGGGGTGATAAAAATGTTCTAAAATTGGATTATGGTGATGGTTATGGAACTCTGTAAATTGATTAAAACTCTTTAAGTTGTATTATTTAAAATGGATGAATTTTGTGATATATGTTATAGCCCATTAAAGCTGTTTTTTTAAGAAAAATGTGTAAAATTTGACAATTATAAAGGTAGAAAGTGCCTTTTAGCAAATCATACCTTTAAAACTATGTAAGTCCTGCTCAAACAGCACTGCCATTCCTAAGTGAAGGCTCATGGCAGCCATCTTGTAAAAAACGGAAATAATTTGTGATATTGACACCTTGGGGGCTTGATGTAAGAGCCTCAAAAAACATTTTTCCATCCAGGTTTAGTAATACCCTAACAATCATAAAAATGTGAAGGGACATTTGGTAGCCTTTTATAAACTTCATTTACAAGGCAGATGCTGCTCCTTAGAAGTGTTTGCTCTGTAGCTTAATTCCATTTTTCTGTACAGTATGTACTTGTTTTGGGTAGGCTGAAAATGAAGACAAAAAAAGACGACTTTATTTAGCTGTTTCTTTTCTTTTCTTTTTCCAGGGAGTTAAGAAAAAATTGATTTTGACCAATAAGAGATGGTGGGCAAAAGTGACAATTCTATGTGAGGGAGTGAAGTACTCTGTATTATTTAGTAATAATAATAGCTAATGGTTATTAAGTGCTTATTCTCTAGCAGAAACTGTGATAACTCATTTACATATATCATATTCTTTAATCCTCAGAACAATCCTATAATGTACTCAACATTATTCTCATCATATAAAGAAGAAAACTGAAGTTAGAGAGTAGATAACTTGTCTGAAGAGCCAAAGCTGGTAACTGTGACACCAGGACTTGTAGAAAGACCAGATTTTACTATGCTGTAACTATCACTAGGCTACAACCGCTGTCCACAGAATCAGGATGAATTCAACGTTTAAAATCAGAAAACTTAAAAATGTAATCTATGGGGCTTCCCTGGTGGCGCAGTGGTTGAGAGTCCGCCTGCCGATGCAGGGGACGCGGGTTCGTGCCCCGGTCTGAGAAGATCCCACATGCCGCGGAGCGGCTGGGCCCATGAGTCATGGCCGCTAAGCCTGCGCGTCTGGAGCCTGTGCTCCGCAATGGGAGAGGCCACAACAGTGAGAGGCCCGCGTACAGCAAAAAAAAAAAAAAAGTAATTTATAAGACTTAAAATCCAACATATTTTTAAAATGTTTTATGGGAATCGAACATATCATGCTGATAACACCCACATTTCTATCTTCAGTCCTGACTGCTCATCTGAATAAAAGACTTGTATTTCTAGCTTCCAACTTGAAACCTCCCCTTGCATGTCTAAGAGATACCTCTCACTCAGTACGTTCAAATGAAAACTTTCTAAACCTTACCCTCCCCAAGTGTTCTCCACCTCAGCAAACAGTACCTGCGTTTATCCACTTAGGCCAAAATCTTTAAAATATATCCTGATTCCTTCTTACAACATCCATTGCCACTACCCTAGGGAAACCACCACATTTACCTAGATTACTGTAATGGCTGTCTGCATTCATTCAGGTAGGGTGGCTGCACTAAAGGATATGGATTAAAAGATGTATAATGGTGCATGTCAGAGTAGTTGGCAGGTGGGCAGATCAAAGGGCAGCCCTCTTCATTGGGGGTCAATCCAACGACCCAAGTTGAAAGAGGCACTGCCATCTTTAAGAAGTGCCTTCCGTGTCTGCCCCCTCAAAGGGAGAGAGAATGTGGTGGAATGTTGGTGGGACCTTTTTACAGCCCAGGCCTGGAAGCAGTCCACATCACTTCTGCTTACATTTACTGCCTAACACCAGTCACGCAGCCACACCAAACTGCGGTGGAAGCTAGAAAATGTGGCCCAATTGTGTCCCCAAGAAAAAGACAAAGACACGTTGGCGAAAAGTTAACAAGTCTCTTCCATACTGCCTTATTCTAGAACTCTGGCTCTCGGGTGGCAATTCTGAAACTGAGGAAAAAATTTCTCCTTTAGAAGAGTTCTTGTTAAAACCAAGGATCGGCCAGGGCAGGTGAAAAGAGGCAGTTGTGTAAGGATCCTGTCTAATTTCAGCCTTGAGAGGTGACACCTAAAGCAGAAATTTTATGCTAAATCAGACGATAAGTGGCAATCTACATGCTCCTAACAAAGGTTTACTAGAATGGTATTTTCTAAAGAAGTATCTGTGGGACCAGTTTCACTTATATAATAGGAAAACAATTTGGAGGAGGAGATGAAAATATACGCTGAATCACAGAGAGATAATCAATTAAAGGAGAGATGTACATTTTTTTCGGACGGGAGGAGAAATGCCAACAAAAGTTCTAAACTAAGTTTCTGGAAGTCAATCAGTTATTTTCACATTAATAAGGACAGTTTATAGTATATGGTTAGAGGGAGGAGAAACAAAGTGATTTTGATGTTGAAGGGACAGTATTTTAGGGGATATTGATGGTAAGTGCACCTTTTGGCTTTTGTTTATGTCCCACAGAGAAAGTTACCAGAAGTCAAAGAACTGGAAAGAAGTGATTTCAATGGAGGCAGTACAGTAATGAAGATAAAATAGGATTCTGGGCAATAAATCTTTTTCTACTCTGTAAATACCCCCCTTTCAATGTAAAGGCTCTTTAAAGAAATAAGAAAACAAAGCTTTCAGAAGGGGTTTGATACATTATTTATCAACTTATCAAGTGAAAAAAACACCCACTCAGACATTTTAATAAAAGCTTTTAACTAATGTATCTAATTTTATTGGTATTAAAAACAGCCAATTATGAACTGGAAAGTTAGTTTGTTAAACTGCTATACGGCTTTCTGCAAATAGAATGTTTACAAACCACTTGGAATCACTTTTCCAAAGTTTCAGTTTCTGAAGGTCAAATAACTATGAACTGCTTAATAAAGAAGCAAAGAAGTACCTCTAAATATCTCCCAGCTCTGATGGGCTTATATTCTGCTCCTTAGGTGAGGTATTATTAGCAAAGCTTATTTATTTTCATTTCCAAGGCTTTTATTTGCTCATTCCCTTGTGGTAAAGCTGATTTCCATGATGATTCCCTTCTTAATTTTAATACCCTTTTTACTCATCATATAGACATAAGAATTTTCCATAAAATAATGAAATCCTTGCAAAGGAAATGAAGACAACTCAGAATAAGTAAACTAGCTCTTTTTTTCAATTAATTGATCCACTGTCATGTGCATATAAGATTTTTTTTAAACCTAGGAAAATAAGGTTAATTAACATAAAAAAGCCTCACTCATCTAGATGCTGAATTTTGTATTTTACCCAGGCTGCCTTAAGTGCCTTGATTTCCCGGTAATGACCTAGTTCTCCTAATGAGGAACATTAACCCCTGGCTGTAGCTGTCCAGGACTTAATTGTCAACTGCAGCTGAAATAGGGGAGTTTGCCGATCAGCAGGTATGCGGTATATTAACTCATGTCATTTCAACCCCTAATAAATAAATCTGTTGCTAAGGCAACAGGAAGATCAGCTCTATCAGTATTCTCCCCTCCTGGTAACCAGCTCCCCCGACTACCGCCCCTCTTTTGGAGGAAACTGCCTTTCACACCAAGCTTAGGAAAAAAGAAGGAAATTAACTACATGTGACCATAATTAGAAGTAACATCACTTCTCATCTTAGAAACATATCTAAATTAATAAAAAAGGACAGCAAAGAGAGGAATGCTTTTGACTAAGATCACGATAAATTATTTCCTTCAACAGGAGATAGGCACTCTGAGGTATACATCTAAGCAAGGACAAATCTCAAACATTTCGGTTCTTTGTGTTCTGAAATTTCCCCTTCTTTTGTTTAACCAACAAGTGATGCTAGCCTGAATAGTGCTGAAATAGCTAATTAGTTGCACAGCCAATAAAGATGATACAAGAGAAAAAAACCCTTACATAATTTATAATAGTTATTGCCATTCTACCTTGGAATTCTTTGGTGTGACTGAGTTAAAAAAAAAAAAAGAAATAAAAATCTGGTCACAACCTTGGTCTGGGTAATCTAAAGCCATAGAACCTCATTCACTTGGGACTGTAAACAGGAGTTTAGAAAGTAATTTCAATGGATTGTTTAAAAACGATTTACACATCTGGATTATGACAGAGGGGTAGGTAAAAAAATAACCTACAAGGATCTCTCCTTCCAGGTTTATTTTTCAATGATAAGTAAGACATTACTTTGGTTTTGACCAGTTTGAACCTTTCTTCCAAAACGCCATCATTTCACTTTTCCTACTACCCTTCTGTTAAGATGAATTATTCCATCTTAACAAAGTCCTGAAGGATTTGTATTTACAACTCCTATAAAGGCATTTCATTAAAAAAAACCAAACCAAAAACAAACGAAAGCATGCTTTGTAAAAGTGATGCTGATCTCATGACCATCTCCACGTGTCATTCAGTTAATCTAATCCATTTATATTCTCACTCTTTCTTCCCAGGATGAGACACTTGTCCTCAACTGGATTTACTAAGCAAGTAAAGAGTCGATCATCAAAGAGTCATCTTCTAATTCATCAACATCAGCATTAAGTAACATCAAGTAAGTTTCCTACATGCCAGGTATTCTAGCTAGATGCCATTGAAAAGGTCTCCCCAAACAAATAAACAAACAAACAAGTTTCTGTTTCTGTCCTGGAGGACCTTAGGATCTAAAACAAATGACATCATTTACAACATGTAATGAGTCAGGCTAGGAAGCAGTGTGAAAAGTGCAAAGCTCTGTTACACATTCATGTGGTGCAGTGGATTGCACAGTGCCATTGTTGCATGGAAATTCACAATCAGGGGAACTTAAATTAGGGCAGATGTCCATAAAAGGCAGAGGATTTCAGGGCATCTCTGAAGAGCAACAGGAGGGATATTACTCCTGAACGGGGGAGGAAAGAGTGGGCTGAATGAACAGAAGCCACATCAGCTGGGATAATGTGAAGAAAGGTTTAGTGACTAGGAAGGAGAAATATATTTAATTTAATGTAAGAAATAAACAAACACACACAGTCATATACATGACACAAATATGTGTAACAAAGAAATTATCTACCTACCCACCTACCCATCCATCCATCCATCCATCCATCCATCCATCCATCCATCCACCCACCCACTCATCCATCCATACATTTGTATCACCCAGCTATCTACTTCATAACTCAGTCACCCTTGACCTGTGGTGTTAAGTAAATGTCTGGTATAAGGATCTGATCAAAAAAGTTGTGATAGAGAGAAGCAAAGGCAGACATGAGCCTTGAGCAGATGAAGATAACTGTCATAAACATACCATAATCAAACAGCATCTTGTGCAGCAATTAGCATGTTTAAGAAATGAGTCAAGTTTAGAGAACTTTTTAACCCTATTAGGCAGGAAATGGTAACAAGAGCTTTAGTTTATGATATTCTAGAGATAACACCACCTAGACAGTAATGACTACAGGTGGAAATTCTTTATGCTGACAAACTGTGTTAGAAAGTTAAAAACAGCCCAAGAGGCAATGAGAAACTAAATGTTGAATCTGTTATCTTTTTCATATGTTCAATGGTTTGAAATTTAGTTAGCAAGGGACCTATGAATGGAATTTTGGAAATTATAAATGAGGATTTTGTAAGGCTATTTTCTGGCCATGAATTTCCCGGTATTTATTTTCCTACTAATTAAAAATCCTGGAATAGGCTCCCAGAGACACATCTGATGGTACTATGTTAGAAGACAAAATAAAACTATTTGGTGATATAACACATAATCATTTAAGCCAGGTATTTGATTACAACTTTTTAAAGATTCTAGTAAAATTCTCTAGAGAGTTTTTCGTTTCTGAAATGCCAGAGTTCACTTGAAATTCTTTAAAGACAAAAACAGACAACAACAAAACAAACACCTCTAGGTAAAGACATACAACTTAAGAAAATTTATCACTGAATTAGGAATAACTGTAATCAACTAGAAAGAACCTTATTATTCACATGAGCTTTGACTGTCCAATTGATGGATAAATACAGAACTGGTTAGAGGATCCCCTTCAAAGAGCAGTTACCCATTATTCCCAGTCAATCTTAAATTAGCTTACTTACAATAATTAGTTATAAGGCAGATATTCCTTACATTAAGAGTATTTAACTGAGAAACGACAGTGCTCCTGGAATGCATGTATGGAATCATCTTTTTAGAGATCAGGACAAGTAAGATGGATTCTCACAGGTCTGAGGAATCTTTGGTGGAGTGTGCTGAAAGGCAGATGGCCAGACCACATGACCATCTTTTCCAGAACTATAATTCTGTGAGGATCATGTCTCCCTTAGAAAAACAGATTTAAACATAACACGGAAATAGAACAAAGAACATTGGTCTCCAAAAGCCAGCACTTTGTCTCTCTGTTCACATTCTGCTGTGGCACCTAAAGACTGCTCATCAAAAGTATTCTATTCTAAGTATTCTAATGACCAGTAAAACCTGAAAGATTTAAAACAATCTACTCACCAAATTTTTCCAAAGCTATCTGAGCAACAAGAAAACCAGGATAAGTTATTTTGGCCTGGAAAGCATAACATCCAATCATCCAACACATATCCTCTGAGAAGGCAGCAATCAATTTTGTTCGCAGAACTGTATTTTTAAACCTCAGAGAGTCAAATAACGAAAAAAATAATTTATTTTGGTCTTCCCTGGTGGCGCAGTGGTTGAGAGTCCGCCTGCCGATGCAGGGGACACGGGTTCGTGCCCCGGTCCGGGAAGATTCCACATGCCGCGCAGCGGCTGGGCCCGTGAGCCGTGGCCGCTGAGCCTGCGCGTCCGGAGCCTGTGCTCCGCAACGGGAGAGGCCACAACAGTGAGAGGCCCACGTACCGCAAAAAATAATAATAATAATAATTTATTTTACTCTCAAGTAATAAAGCATCATTTTCCATTTTATATCAATGATTTGTTTTCAGTTAGAAATCACCAAAGTTACTAAAAATATAGTACGGCAAATTCTTTCTATGTTATAGCACATGATTTACCTAAGTATGCTTCAAATCTGTTTTTATTTCTTATTGACTGGGTCTTTTCCTTTCCAAATTTACATCCTTAACCATTATCAACTTTGCATAAGTTTGTTTTATCATTACTTTATGGAAAATACTGCAAATATCATAGAGCTCATAAAAAGTCATTTTGCTTTAAATGAAAAGCTCTGACAATTTCCCTACTTTCCAAGTGATGAGGTCATGGTGGAACTTATAACTATTGCTACACTAACAATTTCAAACTCCTCACCTTGAGTCACAGGCCACTCCTACCTCACCTTTCTTAACCAGAACACACCCAGTTATGAGGCACTAACGGAGGCTTTAAGATCAGAACAGAATTTCTTACATCAAAGATCTCTCTCCTGGGCTTCCCTGGTGGCGCAATGGTTGAGAGTCTGCCTGCCGATGCAGGGGACACGGGTTCATGCCCCGGTGCGGGAAGATCCCACATGCCGCGGAGCGGCTGGGCCCGTGAGCCATGGCCGCTGAGCCTGCGCTTCCGGAGCCTGTGCTCCGCAACGGGAGAGGCCACAACAGTGAGAGGCCCGCGTAGCGCAAAAAAAAAAAAGATCTCTCTCCTATGGCTTCCTAACTCCTGAACCCACATTGAGACAAATTCTGTTTGGTCTGAGAAAGTTTTCTTATATATCATCAACACTTGTTTGCTATCAACTGCTGAACCTAGATGTTAGTATATTAACATTCAGGGCAAGAAAAATTCATCTATGAGAACTAAAAATTAGGCAATTCCAATGACTGATGGCAGACATATTTTGCATACATCATTATTAATTCCATTTGACAGTGGTTCTCAAAGGGTAGTCTGTGAATTCCTGGGAGTATTCAAGACCCTTTAATGGAGTCCGCGAAGTCAAGTTATTTTCATAATAATACTAAGATGTAATTTGCCTTTTTCACTGTCTTGACATTGCCCTGATAGTGAAAAAGCACTGATGGGTAAAACCGCTGGTGCCCTAGCACGAGTCAGGGCAATGGCACTAAACTGAACTAGCAGTCACTGTATTCTTAACCAACTGCGTTTGCAGTAAAACAAAACGTCAGTTTCACTTTAAAATGTCCTTGAAGAAGCTTTAAAGTTGCTAATTTTATTAAATTTCATCCTTTCAAGAGACTTAATATTCTGTGTGATAAAACTGGAAATACACAAGGTACAATGGCTGTCTTGAGGGAAAGTATTTATATGATTGAGTTGTGAGCTAAACTAGCTGCTTTTTAAATGAAACACCAATTTTACTTAATAGAACAATGGACCGACAAACCACTGTCGATCAGACGTGGGTGTCTGGTAGCCATTTCTCGAATATGAACCATATAAACCTGTCACTTCAAGGTAAGCAACTGATAATATTTGTTGCAATGACAAATTCAACAAATTGAAAAGCAGAATTTTAAATGAAAAGTAGAATTTTGGAAAACACTGTATCTACATCGTGAGCTGGACAACTTCCCAAGAATCAAAAATTCCTCTGATACCAGTGGTGATATTAACAATGTGATTCTTTGAAATAAGGAATTGGGTCAACATTTGGAAGAGCTGCATAATTCAGTGAACCTATATTTTCCAAGTGACCAATGCATGATGCTACAAAATTCATTTAAACAGCAAGTAACAGAGCATGAAGAATCATGGAGTAGTTTCAGACTAACCTTTAAGAGACACAACTTGTCAAGTTCAGGTGTAGTAGCAAAGAAGAATATCTACAATAATCTGAATAGGTCATTAAAACGCTCTATCCTTTACCATCTCTCTTTGTGAGGCAGAATTTTCTTCATAAACCTCCACCAAAACAGCCTATTGCAGCAGATTGAATATTTAATCAAATATGAGAATTCAGCTCTCTTCTACTTAGACAGATGTTACAGGTTTATAAAATGTAAAATAATGTCACTCTTCTCACTACTTTTTATTGTTTTGTAAAATATAGTTATTTTCCTAAAAATATGTTATTTATGTTAACATGTATTTGGTTCTTTATTGTTACTTTTAAATGATTTAATGTAGATTTTAAAACTTTTTCCCCAGTTTTAATATCTAATGTAGTAACTATCAATTGGTCTAAGCCCAACAAACAGAAACTCTTTGGTGTCCCAATAATTTTTTTTTTTAATAAATAAATGTATTTATTTATTCATTTTTGGCTGCGTTGGGTCTTTGTTGCTGTGCACAGGCTTTCTCTAGTTGCGGTGAGCAGGGCCTACTCTTAGTTGCGGTGCACGGGCTTCTCATTGCAGTGGCTTCTCTTGTTGCGGAGCACGGGCTCTAGGCACGCGGGCTTCAGTAGTTGTGGCACGCAGCCTCAGTAGTTGTGGCTCGCGGGCTCTAGAGCGCAGGCTCAGTAGTTGTGGCGCAGGGGCTTAGTTGCTCTGCGGCATGTGGGATCTTCCCAGACCAGGGCTCGAACCTGTGTCCCCTGCATTGGCAGGCGGATTCTTAACCACTGCATCACCAGGGAAGTCCCCCAATAATTTTTAAGAGTGTGAAGGGGTCTTGAGATCAAAGAGTTTGATAACCACAGCCTCAAGAGTGCTCTCTTTCAATGCCTTGTAAACTTGTTTTTTCTGTCCCTCCAGCAGTGTGTCTTTTGTGCCCATTATAATAAAGACAACATTTACATAAAGGTTGGAACCTGGTACAATGTTATAATATTTGTATAATATTTGGAAAGAAAATAGTTTAAAAAAAGGCATTGCCAATGTAGTCTATTTTTTACAGGTCTTTCTCTATAAGTCATTTCTATTAACCGTGCCTTGCTATAGATGTTTATAACAAAACATTAAAGACTGGGTAGAAAGGAGAAAACAAATTACTCTGCAGAGAACCCAGCAACTCTGCTAAAATACTGTCAGTTATTTATCTACTGTCAGCAGAGGTTGCACACTATAATCCTTGACAAGCTCAGATTCAGAAAGAATGAAGAGAGGGGGCAAGCATTGCATTTAAGGGCCTGTTCTCATGCACAGACATTTTAACACAGATTTAAAGCCAGAATGTATCTTTGAGAAAATGTCACTTTTGATTTTGATACATATCGTAGCAAGCCAGCTCTACATTTGGTTGACTTAGTACGAGATATGTTAGAGGCTAGCACTATATTTTAGACCATTCATGATCCCAGCGTGGAACTAACACAATGAGGTCAGCATCACCTCGTGTTGAGAGCTGGCTACCGCAACTGCATGATTTCATGAGCATATTTTTTATGATAAGGATAGGGTGTTATTTCTGTTTTGTCAGGCAAGGTAATGACAGGCTTTAAGAATCCTGTTGCCCTCTCTAGTGTCCATTTCTCCTTTATGTTTACAGGGGAAGCAGTTGTCAATGTATTCTCCTGTTCCAAAATACATTCTCTCTGGAAAACACATGTGGCTAGGGCAAAAACGCAACAGATTGGAGAGCATCCTGCAGGCTACCCTAAAGAAAAACCCCAATTCAAGCAGGTAGTTGAAGTCGCTCATGATACTGACAGGAACATGTGAAACACAGGACGGGGAGGCTCAAACGAAGAGGGCTGTGTAAGAAACACAGCTCTGGTCATTTCTAGTAGA
>NW_020837946.1:85497235-85599735 GCF_003676395.1 Aethalodelphis obliquidens | reverse complement strand
GTTGTTTTTGTTTTAATGGTAATACTTTGTTAGCAATGTGTAGCTATAAAATAGTGTGGTGATAACGGTATATATATAAAAAATATGAAATCCTATTCTTACACTTTGAAACTTCTTGAATGAGATTCCGTTTCCTGGAAGCGTCAAGCTGCTGTTGTTAGTTGAGCAAATCACTGCAAATAATTATCTGTGATTCAAATTTAATCTAAGTACACAACCATGAATATAAAGACACTGAGTAGTGCCACCCTGGCATCACACTGGTAGCACTGCCACATTAAAATGATCTTTTTCTAAAGCTATAGGGACAACAAATTACTAAGTCAATCATCAGAATATATTTTCTATTACCAGTTCGACAACTTACTAAATTGGTATGTCTTACACTTACCACCTGTGAGGCCAGACAATATGCAATGGTCTTTGTTGATCATCAGCTCCAGCCAAAATGTTACACGGATTTTGTTTATGTTCCCCATGATGAGTGCTTGAATTATCTGATGAGCTGAATGTTTTCAAGTATGACTCCTGCCTTACTGAGCCACCCAGGTTTTCTTGTTGTGCAGCATCACAGGATCCAGACTCTGAATCAAAATTCTTCAATAAATTCTCAGAACCTCTCTGCTCCTGTTGGAAAGGAAGGGCCATGGATGGAGCAACACCGCCATTTCCTTTAAGGCTGGGTATCTTCTGTAAATGCGCTGCTTTGTGCCTGGGCATGAATCTGTTACAAAAAGAAAATGCAGTATACGTTTAGTGAAAATACTATTTAAAATTTGCTCTTTACCTTTCTGTAAGCACATGATGATGATGTATAAAAACTGAGGAAAAAAAAAAAAACTAAAGATATAACAAAAATTCTAGGAAGAGCACAAAAAGCAGTAGTCACCAAGAGAAAGTTCAAAAGTTTGAAATTAGACCAGATTGTCTTTGGTTTCCAAAGAGTTTCTGTGGCTATAAAAATCTGCACTGCACATACCATAAAAAATCAGGGTAGAGCGATGGTTTAGCGTTTTCTTTACTTGTCTTTCTGGAGTTCTATGTTTTCCAGTCATGACATGGCCCAGTGTTTATTTTCAAAACATACTTTTGCTCATTAACCTACAAAAATGCTTGAAACTTCCTGAATTAACACCGGGTATTTCTGCTCACATGACTGTTCTGTATTCCCGGGCACTTGTACACGTTTTTATTAAGTTGACTTTGCTAATATTTCTTTTTTTTAAAAAAAAATTTATTTATTTTTAGTTTTGGCTGTGTTGGGTCTTCGTTGCTGTGCATGGGCTTTCTCTAGTTGCAGCGAGCGGGGGCTACTCTTCGTTGTGGTGTGCAGGCTTCTCATTGTCGTGGCTTCTCTTGTTGCAGAGCACAGGCTCTAGGCACACGGGCTTCAGTAGTTGTGGCACATGGACTCAGCAGTTGTGGCTTGTGGGCTCTAGAGCGCAGGCTCAGTAGTTGTGGCACACGGGCTTAGTTGCTCCGCGGCATGTGGGATCTTCCCGGGCCAGGGTTTGAACCCGTGTCCCTTGCATCGGTAGGCAGATTCTTAACCACTGTGCCACCAGGGAAGCCCAACTATTAGGTCAGCAGCTAATCCAAAACCACATCTGTTGGACTTCATCTTCTTATTGGCTCCCAAATGGTCTAAGGTTTTATAAGGATCACATAGCTTGGTCCCTTGCTAATATTTCTTGAAGTATCTTTTTATATTTTTTTCATTACCATCTCACCCCTTTCTTCCCATAATGCTTTGTCATAGAGTTTGATATCTGCTACTTGTCGATAGAAGCAAACACATAAAATGCAACCAAGGAATTCACCAAGTACTAGGGAGCAAACCAGTAGACAGAGTGGGAGACAGACTTGAGAACAACAAAGGAACCTGTGGCGGAACACAGTATATCAAGAATGGACATTCTAACTTTTAAAACTGAGAACTAGAGATTAATTCTGACTTGGGGATAAGTAAAGGCTAAAAGAGGGTTTTATTTGACTGATTCTGAAAGGCAGAGAGGGGGAAGTTTTGAATGGAGGGAACAGTGTGATCAAAGGAAAAGGGTGTGAAAGAGCATGAACTCTTCAGGGAATAAGATGCACGGCAGAGTCTGAGTCCCGGGATCTGAGGTATAGAGAGGCAGGCTGGGGCCGGACAACAAGGGTGTTCTCAGAGGCCCTGAGCCCCATGCAGAGACTCGGCCCCTTACCTGGATTGTGGAGTATGTGAAGAAATGGAGAGTACATGCATTTAAGAGGTAGGTGAGGAAGAAGAACCACAGAACCAAGGAAAGCAATGAGGAACATTTGGAAGAGCTGAAAGGGAATCTGAGAGTAATATCACACTACTGAGGTAAATTAAGAGCTCCTAAAGCACGGGTAGGAAAAAGAACCAAGAGTTCTTAAAACTGTTAAAAAAAAAAAAAAAGGGTGTGAAACACTGTAGAGGTGTTACAGCAGCAGAAACGACAGGGCGATTTTGGCCTCGTTATACCGTAGATCACTGGCTACTGCCAGGGCGGTTCGTGTGGGGTGAGGGCAGAGAGAAACCAGACACTGGTTAGGGAGAGAGGGGGACAAAGAGAAGAAAGGAGAAGGCAAGGTCAAGTTTTCTTTAATGGGGTGCATGTCCACAGGGGTGCTCGCTTGGGGATACTTGCTAGGGAAGGGAGCAGGATCCTGAGGAAACAGAGAAGTCTTAGAAAATGGAAGTAGAGGGGCTTCCCTGGAGGTGCAGTGGTTGAGAGTCCGCCTGCCAATGCAGGGGACACGGGTTCGTGCCCCGGTCCGGGAGGATCCCACATGCCGTGGAGTGGCTGGGCCCGTGAGCCATGGCCGCTGAGCCTGCGCGTCTGGAGCCTGTGCTCCGCAACAGGAGAGGCCACAACAGTGAGAGGCCCACGTACCACAAAAATACCCCCAACAAAATGGAAGTAGAAAAACATCATAAGGTGTGATAATGGCAGGATGCTTGCTGCAGGGGAAGTAGGGCCTTATTCAAGAGAACACACTCCGTGCTTCCTTACAAAGCTGAGAGGGAAGAAGAAGAGAGAGACGGAATTGAAAAGAACCGTTTCAGGTGGCAGGTGCGGAATCCAGTGCGTCCCCAAAGCCTTGGACGAGGCCATGTATTTCAAGTGAGGCGAGGAGAGATGGTGCTCAAGAAGTGACCTGAGTCAGAAGGTCGCCGTGGAGAGGGGGATGGGCGATCGCTAGTTCTGAACCAATGGGCGGGTGAACAAGGCTAAGCAACAGTGTGGGTTCTGCTGCGAACTGGAAATCCAGTCTGGCTGTAGTATGCCATGTACATTCTAGAAGCAAAAGGCGTGATGTGGGGGGCTCTGTGCTTGTTTCGTGAGGCCTTTTGAGAAAAATCACCTTACTATATAAGCCACCTCCCCCCACACCCGTGCCCTGTCATAAGTGGATGAAGTAGATATTGCATATGGACAGATAAAACACGAAGAATGGGGCTAGCCTCCTTGGTATGCCCTTATAAAATAACACATTAATTCTTGATTTAAAATGGAAAAAGAAGGGAAAAGGATCTGAAAAAGAATATATATATATGAAATACTAAAAAAAACTGAGTCACTTTGCTGTACACCTGAAACTAACACAGCATTGTAAATCCATTATACTTCCATTTAAAAAACGAACATTGAATTTAATATCTCTCTTTAGATTATTAGGTTAAGGAAATTTATTGAATTATAATGAATGCTGTACTAAAAATGTTTCTTCTCATCTACAGACCTTTAAAAACTCAGTGGTCACAACCTCAGTCTTATTAGAACTGCTCTAATAAAAAATTAGAGAGTTTATTTTTTAAAAAATGGAAAGAAACTTGGGCATATACAGATTAGAGTTTCAGATCTCATAGGTCCAAAATCATGAAGGGAGGTAACCAACCTTCTTCCTGAAATAAATTCAAAATATTGAGGAGATTCTAAGGAACTAAAAATCAATAGGAAAGTTCCCATCGATCACCACTAAAAGAAAAAACATGACTATGACAATATCCTCAACTTCTCCTAAACAAATGGAACAAATGGTAAGAGAAGGAACATCTGTACATATGTGGAAATCAACAATAGCGCAAGCGAAGTAACCTATTTGTTTATGTCAGATAAAGAACACCAGGCAAGCTTAAAAAGGATTTTAACAGAATTACAAACTTGGTGCACGAAGGATTCACACACACACACACACACACACACACACACACACACACACACACACAAATCAATGGGCATTGAAACAACATATCTTCATTTTAGAAAACAGTATCATGACCCATCTTGCTCATAAAATCCCTTTATATTGGCCAGCATGTGAGCAAAATTGCAAATTAAAAGAGATGGGAGATTGGCTAAAGGTTTGTAAGCAACGGGAACTGGTCACTGACAAGGAATCTAGCTGTGGACAAGGTGCTAGGCCTGCTTTTTTGCAATACATTTCCTAAATGTTCTCAAGGATGAACAGAATCCCACCTTAACCCAGGTTGCGGATGACTGACTAGATAGGTGGTGGTGAATAAGGACATGGGAAGATGCAGAATATCAATATGGACAGAAACCCAAAACTCAGCTTATTAATATTATGAAATTGACAAAATAAAATAAACCTGAAAGCAGTAGGACATGTGGAAAAGACTATGTAGATTTCCTGGAGTTTGACAAGATGAGTCTGGGCTGATTGGACCAGCAAACTAACTGATGCTGCTTGGTTATGGAACGTGATGTACAGGACAGGGAGAGACCAAGCCTGTGGGAGCAGAATACTGTGCAAATGCTGATTTCATCTGAGGCACCTGATAACTATATATGTTTGAAAATTAGAGAGTTCTAAGAAGAGCAATAATAATGATTAAGGCAATGGAAGAATTGATTTATGAGGACAGATTAAAGGAGCTAAATATGAATAGCCTGGTTAAGTGACAACTAGAGGGGTACATAATAGGAATCTCCAAGGAAAGAGAATAATTATTTAGCCAGGTACAAGGGGGTATAACTAGGAGTAATGAGATGAAATTAAGAATGGGAAAATTTAAGCTGAATTTCCAGAAAAACTCCCTGACGGTGTAATTTATTAGCTCATGGAATAAATTCCCTATGGAAATGCTATAGCTAGGGAAACTTAATAATAGAACTGGACAAAATACCAAAAATAATATAGATGATAATCCAGTACTTGAAAGAAGGTGGTTACGTGCTATGCTTTCCTTGTTTACAATATCTTCTCATATTTTTCTCTAATAGTCTTTTATATAGAGTGATTGTTACCCAAAGAAGTATTTAGGCAATTAGCTAGATCTAAAAGGAAATACGTCCTTTAGGTGAGGGAAGCTAAAATTACTTCAGTTTTCATATATTCTGCAGTAATAATTTTTTACTACTTTGTTTCAGCAGAGCTGATCTTGAAGCAAGCTGGACAAATGTATTACTATTTCTAAAAAACAAAACAAAACAAAACGATCCTCAACTACCATCCCACACAGTCTACTCTGATTCTCTGTGTGTGACATGAAACCCATATTTTCATAGACATGTTTTATATAAACAATTTATTGCCATAATAGAAATCAAAAAACTTTATTCCAGCTTTTCTATATGTAGCTCTATGGTCAATTACTTCACATCAATACCAAGATCAAATAGACATATACTAACAAGCAGTTTGCTTAATAATAGTCACCACACTAATTAACCCATCCAGAACATTCTTAATCAGATGCTATTTGAAATGTACAGTGAAGAGAAGACTGGCAATAAACGGTTCTATGCTAAAAAAGCAAATAATACCTTACCGATGGGGTGATACTGGCTTTTTTATAGAACCGGACAGAATGTTCACACTATCCTGGTGTGAACTCAGTGAAGTAACTATGCAAATAGGCACATGACCGAACACTTCCTTCCTCCTCCCCAGCTTCAACTCTGGGAGAGGTGCTAATGAGAAGAGGAAAGGTACAGAGGTAAGGAGTGAAGGAGAGAAAAGAAAGAATACCAGTGAGCTGCCTTCTAGAGCACATGGCAGCCTTGCCGTTTAACCATCCCCTCAGTTTTTCTTAAAGAAATGCTACTGCCCACCTTACTCACAGAATGTCCTTCCTGTTTCTGAATCTCTCAGAAGCCCTATTCAAACATGTTTTCAGTCTTAGAAAGATTCTGGTTACTGTAGTCGTTTCCAATCTGTTATCAGCCTTGGGACCCCACTCCCAACTTTTTTCCAACCAATAGCCAATCTTTGAAACAAAAGTAGAACCTTCCCTCTGCCTCCTTCTTTCCCACCTCTGTCCCCCAGGGTGGGTCCAGAGGCATTGCCACAAAACCCCAGTACTATGTTGAGGGATGTTTAAAGACACAGCTGGAATAAGTACTTTCCAGACCTAAATCTGATTGCTTCCCTGCACTACCCACATCCAAACACACAAACGTAGAGCTGGACCTGTAGGAATGGCCAAATGCCTTATTTGGATTAGTCCGAAAATACCAGATTTGGGCGGAGCTTAAACCGATGCTAAGATTGAGGGTAAGCAAAGGAAATGCTCTAGGCTCCTTAGCTGATTTCTGCTGAAGTTGAGGAGCCAGCATATGTTTAGCTGACCAACAGAGGTAGTCAGGAGGAAGGCGATAAGATAAAGCAAGTCACATCGACTTAGGACATTGAGACTGATTCATGTGTTGTTGAAGAGAATGCTGTGGCTAAAATGTATGTCATGTGGAATACGTTGCCTACAAACATCTTTTTGAGAGATTTTAATGAAAAGTACTTAATATGATAAGTTCAACCTATAGAATCTCATAAATAAGTACCCACAGATAAGAGTCCTCAGGACATGATTAAGTCATGCTTCTCAAAGCAGATCTGGAAGATAGCGTGTGAAAAAAAGTGATGCAAATGAGTGGATGATTAAGGAGACAGAGAGAGGGCATAATTCATCAACGATTATTTCAAATATGAGCCAATGAGAAAAGAGGAGAGTCTTAGCAACTGGAATATGGAAACTGGCCTCCCTGTGGGGCAGGCACGGAGAGAGGGGGCTGAGGGAGCTCAGCGTGTGCACATGTAGCTCAGGTGTCGGGGAGGGAGAACAGTACGGCCATCCCTTCAGGCTGAAGTCTCACAAGGTGTGTTCTGTTTATCACGAAACAGAATGTGTAGGTATTGCCCTAGAGAAGGTTTTGTGGTGTAGGTATTGCCCTAGAGAAGGTTTTGTGAGAGATCAAGTTTTGGAAATGCTGGGTTAAAGTTAAACATTTCTTCACAGCAGAACTTCCCAAAGCACATGCTAGTATGTTCAGTAAATATGTTCATTCATTCATTCTTTTGTTCGTTCAATAAATATTTATTTAACACCTATTGTGTGATAGAGACATTGTGTTTATTGTTTCCCAAACTTAGCACTTAATGAAACAAGGACCAATCCCCCGAAGTCCTCACCACCACCCCCACACACACGCATACACACAAAGAGGCACCTTAAGAATTAATATTCGACAAAGGATACCCTGGGAAATACTACTTTAGACCCTAGGAGGTGCACAGCCTGAGTCAAAAAGCATGGGCAACCAGAAAGGTGATGGCATATTTTATATAGTAGGGATGGCAGAGGAGTGGGAAAATGCATTCCCTCTCCAAATGATGAAACTCAGCCCAAAAGGCCATTCACCAAGGCCACACATCAGTAGAGAAAAGGAAGTCTGAAGATATCAGGGAAACCTGTGAAAAAAGTAACAGAAAAAAATACAGTTCAAGGCTAATATGGATGACAGCAGAAAAAAATATCATTCGATTTTATCACAGCAATTTCTGTGGATTCTGGGACAGAAACCATGTTGAGAGTTGAAGAGAAGGGAAATAGGAATCAAAGATAAATAATTTTTCCAAAACCAACCGGGAAGACGCATCCAGGCAGTTCAGTGATCTAAGTTCTTGGGTGATTTATAACAAAAACTATTCACTGTTTCCAAACAATGTGTTGGAAATTAATTACAAAATTAACATTTTTAGAATTTTAGCCACATAAGCAAATATCAAAGATAATCAAAAAATCATGTTGCCCACATGTATCCAATATATCACTTATATGGTAAGCAGATTTATATAAACCTATAAAGTATAAAAGTAAAGATCTTAATCTAGCATTCTCATGTGCACGCATACACCCCCTATACTTCTTGCCACATTGTCTTCACTAAATAAAGGAATCACAAACAAGGAAGTCTATCATAATTAAAACTGGATGTCTGAAGACCACAACGTTGAACAGAAAGACAGACTTATGCTTGGTGGTTGGCTGTAGGGATGGCTGCTCCTCTTTACTGGAGATGGCTATGGGCTAATATTCAAAAAATAGATGGCACATGTCTACGAAGGCTGTTTCAACAAGAAACTCTGGCAGAACATTATTTGAACAAATTTGAATCACAGATGAGTCAATCACCATCCACATGCACATAGCACAAATGCTCTGGGGGAACAGCCATCCAACAACACCGCGGCTGTTTAGGCCATGTCATTGAAATGCTCGAGTTTCGTGCCTGAACCAAATTTCAACTCCCATGGTGCAAATTTTCAAAGCCAACATGCAACACTGACAGCAGTCCGAGAGAGGATACTGAGCAAGGGTGTCTTGCTTTGACTACGAAGAATCTGTTTTGTGACAAGATAGGAAAACAGGATCCATAGAAACTAGCCTCAGTTAAAATTAACAAGCAAACCCTACTTGTTAGCCTGAGAAAGGCATGCTGAAACTGAAAGCATATTTATGGCTATCAGACTGGCCTCATTATCCATGTATGGTCCCAGGGATGACACACTTAGTCAAGACAGCATCTTCTCTTGAAGGCTGCCAAAGAGAGAAGCTTCAACTTCCTCTCTTCTGTTTAAGGTCCATCATTTTCTGATGTCTGTCCTTTAAATAGCTGGGATATATGACTGTCATAGGGAAAAGATGGTTCTGTTCCCATGAGTCTGTTTTTTTATATTTTTTTCCACCAGTATTTCTAAGAATCATTTCTGAAAATCTAACACTCTCCATATACCTTATTTATACCATTTATTTACAATACATGGCTTCTTCTGACAACACAGTTTATGTAATTAGTATTATTTAACTTAAATAATTATGCCTCAATTCCTCATTCTCTTTTTAAAAAAAATTTTATTGGCGTATAGTTGATTTACAATGTTGTATTAGTTTCAGGTGTACAGTACAGTGAATCAGTTACACATAAACATATACCCACTCTTTTATTAGATCCTTTTCCCATATAGGTCATAACAGAGTATTGAGTAGAGTTCCCTGTGCTATACAGTAGGTCCTTATTCGTTATCTCTTTTGTATATAGTAGTGTGTATATGTCAATCTCTCTTAATTCCAAAGTGTTTTAGATTGTACACACTGCTAATTTAACTGCCTACTAGTATGAGCAGTTTGTCTTATGCAATTTTATAAAATCCCTTGATGATATACTGCTCCCATAAAGAAAACTTAAGGTCCTTAACAATGTATGAGACTAGGAAAAGCTACCTTGCATGTTGCCACAGCCCATGTTTATCAAACCCAGAGCCATCCTTGTGAACAGATGCATGCACACTTCTCATGATTCGCATTCCTCCCCCGAAAAGAGCTAAGCACCACAAAACCCTCTATTTTACACAAGGTTTACTGTAGTAATTGAACACAGTCAGCAAAGTTGCAGGCTAAACTGCAAACAGTGAATCTTTATCTTCCTACCTCCCCTGTAAGCACTCTCCACCAACTGGTTGTTAATGCCCTAAGAGCTTTATGCTCCTTCCCAGTGGCCCAGGGCCCCCATCCCTGCCACGCTCACCACCATGCATCCCCTTGCATCTACCTTGAATCATGCCCTGTTCTTCCCTGTTGGCCTTGTTGGAAACTAATCTTAAATTCCCACAATGTACTAGTCATCTTCCATGCTCAATATGTGCCACTTTTCAAAAGCACAATACCTTAATTCAAGGAAACTAATCACAAATGGGATAATTGCACAGTAAACCTATGAGATTCTTTTGGGAGGATAGGTGGAGAGAAATCTCTGAGAAGCACCTTAAAGTAAGTCCACTCAGGCAATGGGCATGTTGAAGAGGGGAGAACCCAGGCTGTAGTATTGGTACCCAGTATTGCATCGGTACTTCCTGTATTTGTGAATTTATTCAAATCACTTAATTTCTCTGAACCTCAGTTTTCTGATCTATGAAATGGGATAATATCTGTTTTTCCAAATTTCTTGAGAGGATTAAAAGAGAGTTGGTAATGATGTGTAGATGAGCTGAGGAAATCAAAGTAAACTTCCCATTTCCTTGCTTCTTTATGCGACATCCACACTTACGGAGTTATTTCTAAGGCCATCTTGGGTAACACTGGATTTCCTAGTTTGTAAATGCGTCACTGTCTTGACTCAGTCAACAAATATTCATTCAACAAATATCTAAGCTCCTTCTACGAGCAAGAGGTTGTGTCTTTTTTTTTTTTTTTTTTTTTTTTGCGGTACACGGGCCTCTCACTGTTGTGGCCTCTCCGTTGCAGAGCACAGGCTCCGGACGCGCAGGCTCAGAGGCTATGGCTCACGGGCCCAGCCGCTCTGCGGCATGTGGGATCTTCCCAGACCAGGGCACGAACCCGTGTCTGCTGCATCGGCAGGTGGACTCTCAACCACTGCGCGACCAGGGAAGCCCAAGGTTGTGTCTATTTTTACAAAAATGTTAGAGCATATGTAGTGACATTTCATACGTACTTATTTTGGTCTCTTACCCCCAGAAATTGTAAGCTATCCATATTACCTTTAAACTAAACTGTATTTACTGATTCCATTACTACAATGATCTAACTTTTCCATTTAAACTTAATAATTTGCTCATCATTTGTTTCATTAATAACTCAGCAGTGAAGTTTTAAAAGCTTCTATTCATTCACCCCGCTTAATTTAACGATAGTATACAAAAATGAAAAAAGTTCCCAAATGTGAATCTGAAGTAATTTCTTTCAAGCAAGAGGAAGTGGCTGTTTCACGTGTACATAGACTCAGCAAGCTGCTCGGTATGGATTTACCTCGTTAGCAAGTAAATGTTCACGTTACTCTGGGAATCCCATATCTTCTACAGCATCAGTAAAGCACTGAAGGAAACTCTAAAAATGATCTCTAATCACATGTCCTATTCCACAATTTTTTTGGAAGCCATTATTTGGAGGTTGAAAGCAAGATAGTAAAATGTGCTGGTACTGAAGAAAGGATCACTTTCTTCTTTCCAAACAAAAACAGGAATTCCCTTTGGGCAGTGTTTCCAATTGGGGAGTATCCTTTAGAGCATGGCATCATTTTATGGGTGATATGGGCTGAACTGTGTTCCCTCAAAATTCCTATGTTGAAGTCCTAACCCTGAATGTGACTATGTCTGGAGATAGGGTCTTTAGGAGGTAAGTAGGGTTAAATGAGGTCATAAGGATTGGTCCATAATCCGATAGGACTGTGGTCTTACAGGAAGAGGAAGAGATCTCTCTCTCTTTCTTCCCCCTTTCCTCCCACGGCCACATGTGAGGACACAGCCAGAAGGCAGCCAGCTGCAAGTCAGGAAGAGAGCTCTCCTCAGAATTGACTATACTAGCACCCTGATCTCAGACTTTCAGCCTCCAGAATGGTAAATTCCTGTTGTTTAAACCACCCAGTCTATGGTATTTTGTTATGGCAGCCTGAGATGATGAATACAACTGGATACTGTTGTGGGAAAAGAGGGGAAAGAATCAATACCATGATGGGTGAAATTTCCTGAACAGGGTATCAGGAAAATGATAGAGTGGAAGGTACCATATCTATGTTGACAGACAGTGACAACAAGAGAATATTGTACAAGACGAGAGAGCTAACCATCAAAACTGATAAGAGAATTTGGGGGATGAAAAGGAGAAAATATGAATTGTGAAACAAAAATGTTCCTTTTTTAACTAAAAATAAAAAGAATAGAGAACTGAGTTTAGGAAAGAATTTTTCTTAAAAATTTGTTCGGTTGTGACATTTAATCTTTTGAAACCTGGGTTTCTTCATATGTTCAATGAGAATGAGACCAATCCCCTAGACTTCCAATGGAAGTAGGAGGATCAAACTTCTAATCAAATCTACTGATTACCTTATAATTATTACGAGGCAAAAAGGCACACTGGGTCAAGCAGGGCTCTAGGAATATTGTATTGTTTTAAATTCTGGGCTCTGCCACTTATTAGCTAACCTGGGGAAAGAGTTTTTTCTCTAATTATCAGTTACCCCATCTGTAAAATGGAGCTAATAATAATGCTGCCTTGCAGAGTTATGTTTTCCATGTTGCTTGGCACATAGTAAGAGCTCAGGAAATACTATTATTTTTTATTTTTGATAATAATGGAGAAGGTCAACATTATGCTCTCATGGTTACTAAAGAGATAATCAACATTCTAAAAACTCCAGTCTCTGACTCCACTGGCCCTCTCATAGTTAAGCTACTTTATAAATCAGAGACCCCTGCCTTTTTTTTTTTTTTTTTTTTTTCCCTGCCTTTTTTTAAGATGTGTTTTTCTTGTTAACTCTCACAAGTTACACTTTAGCCGTCCATTTAAGGCAGGCATTTTAATGTTACCTTACTTTCATTTGTATACTAATCAAAGATTTGTTCTCTGTCTAGAGGCACATTAATTACAAAAAGGCTCAATGTTATAAATCAAACAAATATATTCCTCCCTTTCTATTATTTGTTTCCTGTGGTGCTTTTTTCTACCTTACGTTTTTCCTTGTCTTTCCTTTTATTCCTTCATTTTTCTAACTGAGAGGTTCCATCTTCTCCCTTCTTAAAGCTGTATAAACCAGAAAAGTAAAACCAGGAAATTTAAAACATCAGTTTCCAGGTCTCTGAAGCATGAACAGATGGGCATCAAAAATCCAGTCTTTTATTTTTTCCTTTTTCGTTTTCCTACCCACAACCTGAATAAATCAAAATTACCAGCAAATCCAACTTCCAGCACAAACCCCCTTTTTTTTCCAATGCTACAGCATTAAGTATTGATTCACTTCAAGTTCTGGTTCTACGCTGTCTAATTTTTAAGTCACAGAAACTGTCTTTATTCCAAACTAATATTTTAAGATACAACTTTGTTAATTCTACATTTGAAATAAAGCCTTTAAATGTACAAAGTGAGTGTACAAGCACTTCCACTTTCTTCAGGTTTTCTATACTTTCTAGTATTTCTAAGTTTGGAAGAGATGGGTAAAGTGCTGGGCTATTACTAGAATATAACCAAGGCTTGAAGGTAAAGAAAGACTTACATACTCAGTGAAAATACTGAGTGAAAAAGGTCAGAGAGAAAAACATTTATTCACCGTTCAACCCAAATTGGAATGCCTATTATGTGCCAGGCGAATAGCCAAGATGCCCTCACGAAACACCCAATGGGGTAGGTGCTCCAATCAGGGGAGAATTAGGTATTATGATTATGAGAACCCAGGCCTGGGGAGGGGGGCTAATGTCAAGAAAGGCTCTCCAGAGAAGGTGCTCTTTCGGCTGAGACCTCAGTGATGACTAGAAGGTAGCCAGGTGTGAATGTGAGAGGTGGACTGTGTTAAGAACAACAGCATGTGCAAAGGACCTGGTGAGAAAACATGGTTCAGGGGTAAAAGCAAAATATGGCCAGAGCACTGAGTGAGTGTGGATAGCAATGAAGGTAAGGGAGGGGGAGGTCAAAAACGAGGCTCGAGAAATAACCAGGGGGAGGACTTTCTGCCCTTAATAATATAAGTAAGAGGTTTATAGCCATTTGAGGAATTTCTAATCAGATTGGGTCTGAATAAAAATGCTGCATGCGGTATGAAGAACAGACTGGGGAAAACATGGAAGAGTAAACATCAATTTTAAATCCCTCTGCCTTTTGAAGCTCTACTGAAATAATAGTATGGGAATTTTTATAAGGCATGGACTCTCAGGGACAACAAGAATAATTGAGTAAGATGACAACAGAAAAGAAATGTCAACTGGATTTCAAGAGATGGAAAGCAGATGGATGAGTGGTGTTGGAGCAGAGAGAAGGAGGCAGAATGCTTCTGTAAGTGTAGGTGATTCTGCTTGTGTACGTGGTGTTAGCAAAGAGACAGCAGCTCATTTGCTCCAGAGGAACTCCAGAAGGCTCAGGAACTGGACACACCAAGTGCCTCTGGAGGTGCAATTGCAGAGCAGAGCTGAAAACAGAACTGGTAGCAATTCTATAGAAAGTAAACACAAGCCCTCTGGTAACCTCCTCAAGCCCATGCAGCCAAGCAGCTACCGTCCTTCTCCCCTGACCTCCCTCCTCAGCAGCAGAAAGGCTTCCTCACTGGATGATCTGGACCACAGAGACCAGGCAAGGCTAAAGGCAAGGGTGAGGGAAATTAAATGAAAGGATGTCTATTTATTAACGATGCTTCTCCAGCACCCCTCCTCCATCTGGCTCCCAGACAGCTGGAGATTTTCCTTCCAGGACATTATAGGAGCCTTTCTCTGGAAACTAACTGGGCTTGACCTAGCAACGCTGACATGTGGAGATGCCACAATGAAACAAATGAATTCCTATGAGAAAGGTCACTGGTCAACAAGCCCTGTCTCTGAAATTCTAATCATCTTTTAAGGTCTCACCTCAAATATGAATGGAGAGACAGTCACCATCAGATATTTGAGGAAAATTTTAACATCAAGTTAATACGATGAATCAAACAAATACAAAAGGGGAACTTAGAGGAAACTGAGACAACATGGAGAGTAGAAGAAAACTTAAAAAATAATCCTATGATATCCATAGTGATAAAATAAGCTTTTGCATTCATGATGGGAGAAACTGGATGTGATTAGAAAGGAAATTCAAGAACAAGAAAGAATGCTTACATATAAAAATATCATAACTGAAAAAAAATCAATAGAAGAGTTAGAAGATAAAGTTGAGAAAATCTTACAGAAAGCAAAATAAAAACAAAGAAGAAAATAGGAAAAGAGATAACAAAATAAGGTCAATCTAAGGTTCAGTAATGACTAATAGGAGTTGAAGAACATAATATTGAGAAAATCATGGGTGAGAACATCAAAGAAAAAATATAAGAAAATTCTTTGTAGTGAAGGAAATATATACCCAGCATAAGAAAAGAACAAAAATCCAATTATGGAATTTCAGAAGACAGGAGTTTCAGAAGACAGGAGTAAAAAAGAAAATCTAATACCTTTTGGGAGAGTGAACACGACGAGTCACAGGCAAGTTATCAGAAATAGAAATCAGACTTCTCAACAGGAAGTTCAAAAAGTAGAAAACAATGGAGCATTACCTCAAACTTCTGAGAAAAATGAGTTCCAATGAGAGCTCAAAACTCAGTCAAGTATTAAGTAAATGTGAGGAAGGACAAAGCCATTTTCAGACAAGCAAGGTCTTAAGAAATTTTAGCTCCCTACATTTCTTGAGGAGATACCGGTGGATGTACCCCGCTAAAATGATAAAGTAAAAAAAGAGAAAGATGGGGGATCCAGGAAATAGTTGACTCAAGGGTCCAGAGAGCAACATAAAATGAACAGGAGCAGGAGAATCTAGGCCTCCAGGATGGAGATGTCCAAGGAAAAAAATGGAAATGATAGATTTCCTGATGTGTCTGACCATATTAAAAAGATGAGTTAGTGATGGTGGCAGAGCTAGGAATGGGTTTGTGATAGTGACACAGAAACCAAGCAAATAAAGCTAAAGCAATATTTACCTCCAGGAAAAAATGAAGAGTTGCTCAGGGAAGGAAGTCTTATCATAGAAAACAATGATGCTCAGCAGGGAACAGTTTCACATAGAAATAATGCCATAAACACAGAGTATTTAATTAACCAAAAATTGAGATACAGCTATATTGGAAGGCTAGGGAAAGGGAAAAATATGTGAGTGCCTGCATGTGCCTGCTCATACAGTACGAGGGCTAACTAAATCACCATTTCTACTGTAGGAAGTCAACAGATAATATCTCATATTAAAAAAAATCAAGAAATAGCAAGATAAACAAAAGTTTTGTTAAGTGGTAGCTTGGACAGGGGGGCAGTTTGGGGTGGGATGGACTGGGTAAAGGAATTTTGCTTTGTCTTACAGATCCTTTTTGCACCCTCTGATCTTTTAAAGCCAAATATATGCATTACCTTGCGAATCCATGACTTAATTAATAATCTCTAGAAATTTCTTACCAAAATCTCTTTGACTATTGCTTCTAGCATTTTCTCTAATTTTCCTTCTGAAACTTCTATTAGACATATGTTGAATTCTTATCTTTTTATTCCTTAAGATCTAGCTTCTAGGTCACTAATTCTCTCTTTACACATGTCTAATACTTACACTCAGTGGTTAATTTCAATGAATGTATAAAATTTCTACTTAGTTCTTCTCAAAATATGCACTGAGATTTTACAGTGCCTTTTATTTCTCATACTTGCAATTTATTCTTTATGCTATTAACTGTTGTAAAAACCTACTTTATCTTCTCTATCCAGAAGTTCTAGTATCTGAACTTATTAAGGGTCTAATCCTACAGTAAGTTGTTCGAGCCAGTTTATCACTTGCTACGCTAGGATGGATATTCAACAGGAAACACCAGAAAGCTACAGGCTCCCCAAAATGAAGCAATGGAGAAAGGTTTGTACCCAAGTTTTACTCTTCCTTTAAAAAAACTCACCATTTTTCTAAATTCTAATATGTTTCCTTCGGCAGTCAGCAGGTATTTATAGAGCACCCACTCAAACTCAAAATTCTGCTGTTATAGGAAAAAGAATTAGAAGAAAAATCAGACATTTTAACATATGGTTGGATTTCCCTCTTCTAAGCTTTTTAAAGAAATAGTATGTTGGTTGTTTAAAGATCACAACAATCCATGGTCATCTTTCAGGACATGCTGAACATTATTTTGAGGTTTAACATTATTGGCAGAAGAGTTTTCTACTTTCCACCTTGAAATATCCTTTTTTGAACAGTGGGCATATATTTGCAGTAGAGACTCATCCATTCACAGTTTGTGCTAACATTATTGTGAATCATAACCACAGAGATGTACAAACATCTCCTTTAATACTAAAGTGGATATAAATGGAAGTGGTATACCTTTAAGGACTTAATAAATGTCCTAGAAAAAGTAACTATGCAGTGAAATTCTCCTATAAAACAAAAAAATTCTTATAATCTTAAAAATGTAATTATTCTATAATTTAGCTGTACTGAGAGTCTGCATCTTATTGGCCTGGGCTATTTTAGAGTACTGCATATCTTACCTGAATTGTCAATACATGCCCTACTTTATACCCATTTAACACTTCAATAATATATGCCAGGGCATAACTGACTTCTAAGTTATTCTAGAACTGCATGTTATTTTGGGAGTACAGATAGCAAATGGCCAGATGGCCCTACAGTAAACTGCCGAAGGCCATTTAAAACTAATCCATGTGTAGATGTATTCCAACAGAGAATTATGGACAGCAACCAGTGAGATACCGAAGTTCTACTACAATATTATCTTTGTTAAGCCAGAAATAACATTCCGATTTTATAGAACTGGAGTTAAAACAAACATTATTCTTTACTTTCCTGTAGTAAATAAACAAGCAAAATCAACTCTATTGCCTCGCAGGCTTACGGTAGATGCTCAATATAGACTTGCTGAATGAATGAATGCCTTGGTACAAGGAAGTGGAATAGGTTATGTATACGCTATTCTATGCTTTTCTGGATCCTGATTGTTTCTGTATACTGATGTGTGGTTTGGGAGTTTGCATATGTTTTATTTAGGTAGTTTGCATATACAAAGTAGAAAGAGGTAAGGCTGTTTGAAGGGTAATTATTTCTTGATGGAAGAATATAAAAAGTATAAACAGCTCAGCTATCGCTTAAGCAAACTCAGCTCTTCATTCCTGATCTACAATGCAAATAGTATACAAAATAAGGTTTCATTAAACAGTGACTGTCACATCAACAGGAAGGAGAATGAAGACCTGCTATGCAGGATTATTAGATATATTGAATTTGTTGTCACCAAGATCAACAAAATCCTGCTTCTAAAGACTACACACTGTGACATAGAAATAACTTTGCAATACACTCCTTTGATTTTTTTCCATTTTATTGTAATGGGGTTATACCTCTAGAAGAAATGAATGTCAATTTATTGATGGCTTGGGCCACTATTTAAAAAGTAATATACAGGACGTCCCTGGTGGTGCAGTGGGGATTTCCCTGGTGGCGCAGTGGTTAAGAATCCACCTGCTAATGCAGGGGACACGGGCTTGAGCCCTGGTCTGGGAAGATCCCACATGCTGCAGAGCAACTAAGCCCGTGCGCCACAACTACTGAGCCTGCGCTCTAGAGCCCGCGAGCCACAACTACTGAAGCCCGGGTGCCCTAGAGCCCGTGCTCTGCAATAAGAGAAGCCACCGCAATGAGAAGCCCGCGCACCGCAACGAAGAGTAGCCCCCTCTCACCGCAACTAGAGAAAGCCCGTGCGCAGCAATGAAGACCCAACGCAGCCAAAAATAAATATATTAATTAAAAAAATAAAAAGTAATGTACTAATCAGAAAACATCTGTGATAACTCACAATCCATTCTGAAAAAAATTAGAAACTTTCTATCACATGATATCTCCACAGCACAACTCTACAGCGTACGGCGTGGAGTGTGACTTTTCCTAACACCTTGGCATTTCAGCTGAGGTCCTAATGCCGAGGACTAATACCTACAAATGCTAAACAGAGGTGCTGCCACATTTCTGCAGGACTTGCTAAAGGTAGAAATATTGGCCCCGTACTCTTCTCGATCACTGTCTAACAGCCTAAGTAAGAGGAGATTCACAGGAGTAGGTGTGCTCCATGAAAACCTCTCATAGAGACTGGGGTTGGTTGGCAGAAGGGGAGGCCGGCACCTCTTTCCCCAAAGTGAATGACTGCCAAGCTGCCAGAACCCAAAAGCCTACCTCCTCTTGCCCCTAAAACAGAGTTCTTGGGAGAACCTAATGCATATGCTCCCCCCACCCCCCGCCCCTGCCAAATATGGAACATAGATCCTGATGAGGGTCAGGACTTCGAGATTTTGAAGGTAGGAGGCTGTCAGAAGTTGTCCACATGGCAGGGCAAGAAGAAAGGGCAGCAGTGGAAGCAGCCTCCAGTTTGTACCGTTTGGAAGGGAAAGGGTACCTAATTTTGTTTTTCCCTGTGGTCCCAGTGGAGGGGAGTCATGTGCCATATTGAAAGGACTACGCTCAGGAAGGCTGCCTTCAGGGCAAGGAACATACTCCTGGGGTCAGAGCGGAGAGAAGGAAGTGATTAGAGAGAATCCAGAGAGGGTTTCCTGTACAACAGGGAACACCTGTGGGTGAGATCGCCCCAGGAGTGTCTCAAAAGAACACATCTACGTGCCACACAAAAGTGCTGGCATCTGGCTACTGCCTGACAGAAGGCATTTGACACTCCAAAGAGACCCTCAAACAGCAGCAGCTATGTAAGAAGCCTTCCTCTCTTTTTTTTTTTTTTTGTGGTACGCGGGGCCTCTCATTGTTGTGGCCTCTCCCGTTGTGGAGCACAGGCTCCGGACGCGCAGGCTCAGCGGCCATGGCTCACGGGCCCAGCCACTCCGCGGCATGTGGGATCTTCCCAGACCGGGGCACGAACCCGTGTCCCCTGCATCGGCAGGTGGACCCTCAACCACTGCGCCACCAGGGAAGCCCAGCCTTCCTCTCTTTTCCTCCAGTCCCTCCTCCCAGTCCAGACCCTGATGCAGGAGCTTAAAGGGGAGGGTAGGAGGCATGAAAGGAAGTGTATTTAATTGGCTTATTAGACTTGATACTCATAATGAGGGAACAGCGTTATGTCCTCTTCTGCCACTGCCTTCAAACACATCCTCACATCTCCTACTTCTTCCTGTTGGCAACAACTTCGGCAGATACCTTGGCTTTCTGGCTTGTGATTATTATCTTCTGGTACTGTTTGCATTTTTTTTTCTCCCTCCCATGTTATAATCTAGGAATAGGAAAGGCCTTTTTAAACATGGCACTAAAGGTAGAAATCACAAAAGAATAGATTCGTTTGTGCAAAACTAAATACTTTAATATAACAAAAGCTTCATAAATTCAATTGAAAAGCAAGTGAAAGGAATATCTGACACATATGCAACTCATAGAAATCAATGCAGCTAGCTGTCCAGCAATCCCACGTTAAATTAGCTCTGCTATTGTGTGACCTGTTAGCTGTGTGACTTTGGGCGATTCACTTAGTATCTCTGAGCTTCAGTTTCGTCATCTATGAAAGGAGATTAATACCATTACCTTTATCAGTGGGTTCTAGGGAGGATTAAATAATCTGATTGATGTAAAGCACTTAGCACAGCGTCAGACAAATAGTATGTATTCAAAGAAACGTCAGCTTTGTAGCCTCATGACCATCATCAAATCTCCAAGTGGCAAGTTACAGGTAGTAAAAATTAATTTATAAGCATTCTTCCTCTCTTGTTTTTGCCTGTATCGCCATAGTTTTCCACATTGAGCATCTGTTACTTTGGTAGGAAAAATACACAAACTATTTCAGTTAAAAAATGAGAATAAAGGCATTTGTGAGTCTCTGCCAACTTTACAAAGTAGAGAAAGCTACGTGTTTCTCACTCGGGCTACAGTGGATCATCCTGGCTAGTTTGTTATATGTAATGTCACTCAGAGTTATCGAATAGGCAAAATGGTTCTCTTCCAACATAGGCAAGAACCATCTGGTCATTCATTGACAGAAATAAATATCTGAACACGAATTATACTTCCACTGGTCAGTATATACACACACAAGACATGTGAAAGGCATAAAAGCTTTCAAAAACATTCACAAGAATAGAATGAAACATTTTGTATCACGGCTTTATGCCATGTTGTCACGTCAGGTTGTACTTGTTTATCACATCACTTCATTTACTCTAGTAAAAAATTACTCCCAGGACTCAGTTTCCTTTACTGGCATTCCCATTCATTCTGGGCACAATTTTATAAAAATGAGGCGAATGGAAAGATACTGATGTCATTGTAAGATGAAGCAAAACCACATGAGAGGCCCTGGCTCTGGTGCTCATTTAGGTCCCATCGAAGTAAGAGGGAAGAAGTTCTGGGATGTATGTGTCACAGTATTGGAAATGGCTGCCCTCCACAAACAAGCCCAATTTACAAGAGAAGAACATATAAGGTAGAAGGGGGTTTCAATTTTTAAACTACATTACAAAGCACACATTTGCTTCTAAACTTTAAAGCAGTGCTGCATCGCATTTGGATAGAGTTATAGCATTGCTTTAAACACACACGCACACCCAGACACACATACACCATGGAGGTAATCCAGTTCCTCCTGCAGCACAGATGTGCACAAGAATGCTCTAAGTGATTAAGATAGGGCTTTAAAGTTAGTTAATTAGAAACATATCTCTTTCTGTGATCAACATTGATACTAGCTCTGAGTTCTGATTGGTGGAAATGTAAGTTTAAATTTAGATTTAAAATTTAAAATGCATGGATAACCCTTGGACCTGCTTTTGTGGTGAACTGTCTTAGAATGAGGGCCTTTAATATCTAAATGCCTTCCATCAAGGCTAACTGTTTAAAAAAGAGAATTCTGCTCATCTGATATTATTAAACTGAGCTTCTCATAAATAGCATGTTTTTTTTTTCTTGGAAGGAAGGATAGCAGAAGTCAGGAGTGTAATATTTTAAATCCTATCTTGACAGAAAGAAATTGCTATCATTGTAACAAAACCCACATCACTCTACTCTGATTATTGGGATGACCCTTCTTAAAAAAAGCCATAGGGTCACTGAGAGAATAAAATACAATAATCAATGGTAAAAGGTTCAGCTTAGTGCTTGGCACAAGTAGTTGCTTAATAAAGTTTCCGTTTTGCAGAAATGAAGGTAATTGCTAGAGAAAGTGAACCTAGAGAGTTACAATAAATACGTGCTTATTTTTAAGTTCAAGTTTTATTTTCTACCAGGCTTAAATATCAACCTCTGAATGTCCGGGTTATACTGGAAAAAACATTTCTGCAATTGGAAATTTTAATGTTACAGTTGCATGGAAAGTTCCAAAGGTCAAATGAAGCTGCTTCCCATTTGCCTCACATCCCCTGACCCAAGCCACATGCACAGAGGACACAGGTCACTCCCAGTCTCCTGGGGCCATATTGACAAGAACGTGTTCCCATGGATTAGCAGAGTAATCCAACTTCCCCAGTTTACTAAAGAATGGATCAGTTTAGGTCATCTTCTAACAAACATGTGTTACTCTTCTAGTGGAAAACAATATGGATGTTCTCATTGAAAGAGATACACTTGATCATTTCTGCCTGCTAGTATTAAAGAAGCTGCTGGTGTTGATGGCACAGGCACTTAGATGAAAAACTATAGACCTTCCAAATTCTTTTATTTATATATTGTGCACAATTCCAGAGAGGGTGATAACAATGCCAATTAAATTCTCCTCTCACTGAAGTATCATATATGTCCTAGAACAGGGCTGAGAGTGGGGTAGGGTGTGTGTGTTAAACTTCTTCAGTAGGAGGGGGAGTTTAGCAAGGCACCTTTAGAAGCAAATTGTCTCCGCCTCAAATTTCAGGGTCATCACCTAATAGGTAAGTAACCCATGGTCAATAAAATAACCTAATTGAGCCATTGGCTTTTCACTTATTAAATGGGAACAAGCTCCTATAGTTGTCTTAAGGATCAGATGAAATGGTATATGTGCAACTGATGTATAGTAGAGACTATTTATACCAATAAATCCATTTTGCTCTCAGATGACAGGCTCTAGAAAGAAACCACACCTGCTTAGCCTGACAAGCTAGCTGCTGATGTTCTGGGTGTCATTATTAGAGCAAATCTCCCAGAAAAGTTCTAGAACTGGTTGATGAATTCAGATATTTCCTTACATTTATTTTTATATCTGTTTTAAATAGCTCCCATTGAGTTCCACACTTTGCACGCGTGGCTATCAATGGCATTAGTGGTCTAAAAGCGTCCCAGGCACCTGAATAGTGAGAAGGGCAAACTATTATGACAAAAACAACCTGCCATCCCTTGTCACCTCATCTGATTTTTCCATTATTTCTGATTGATGCAGCTGCACAAAGCACTCAAAGAAAACCACGAGATACAGGAAAAAGATGTTGAGGAATACATTTCAAGCTGGGTGTTAAGTGCAGATATGAGAAACTGGTTATTAAAAACACAGAAGCAAAGCTCAGGGAGGTGGGAGGAATGAACAGGAAAGAATCCCATATCTAGACACTAATATCCAAGGTTTCACTCTTAAGAATGTTTTCCCTTCTTCCACTTCCTCTTAGTCAAAATATTAAGTAGTCATAAGTTATACTCAAATACTGAATAGTTTTCCAATAGGTAAGCAGATATTAACTTCCTATTGTGTTAATGTCCATGATTTACTAAAGGCTATTTTTGCCATACCTCACAGAAAGTAAAAGAAAAACGTTGGAAACATTGTTCCTTTGGACATAATTTGTGGTGATTCTTTTTATTTTTCTTTAATGGTAGGTTACATAGGTAAACTACAAAAGCAACTACATATTATTGTGGGATAATATTCTGAATATTCTCTGTAAAAGTATAATACATGTATTAGTTTTTCAAAACCACAGTTAGGATTATCAAGGATTATGAGAATGAACTGGGTTGAAAAGCTGTCTAGAGTAGACTTTGGAGTGGGTTCACAGAAATAGGTATCCTATACAACAATAAAATCCACCATGATGCCTTTTCTAGAGAACTTACCTACAACTAGCAAAACTTGATGGGACAATTTCTTTTAAGTTTAAATCATGGGAAAGAGTCTGAATAATTTGCAAGACAAAAATAATGTGTCACACATCTCCAAATCACCAATTATTAACCTGGTGACCCTGAATGGGCTTCAGGGAGTCCTTGAACGCCCTGTAATTATATGGAAGATTGTGTGTGTGTATGTGTAGTTATTTACATTTTTCTAAGGAAAGAGCCCATAAATTTCATCTGACTTCTAAAAGGATTTATGACACCCCCATAAGGTTGAGAAGAATTTATTCATTCCATAAATATATTTTATATGACTACTCTTCGTTAGGCACTATGCTAAGCTTGGGAGCACATAGAAGACACAGTGCTTGACCTCTGCATTTTAGAGTCTAGCAGTTGATTTGAATATGGGAGGTGGGATGGAATCATTAATCTTAAAACCCCACTAATTACCCTTCTCTCCTAATCCAACCCCAACCCATCTAATCTTCTCCAGATCTCACAACCTCCTTGAGACAAAGTCTCCTTTATATAATGCATAGTTTTTTAAATTGAAGAGTAGTTGCTTTACAATATTATATTAGTTTCAGGTGTATAGCATAGTGCTTGAATATTTTTTACAGATTACACTCCATTAAAAATTATTATAGGGTTTCCCTGGTGGTGCAGTGGTTGAGAGTCTGCCTGCTGATGCGGGGGACACGGGTTCGTGACCCGGTCCGGGAGGATCCCACGTGCCGCAGAGCGGTGGGGCCCGTGAGCCATGGCCGCTGAGCCTACGCGTCCAGAGCCTGTGCTCCGCAACGGGAGAGGCCACAACAGTGAGAGGCCCGCGTACCGCAAAAAAAAAAAAAAAAAAAAAAAAAAAAAATTATAATAGCTATAATTCCCTGTGCTGTACAATATATCCTTTTTGTTTACCTATTTTATACATAGTAGTTTGTGTTTCTTAATCCCTTACCCCTATCTTGCCCCTCCCTGCATTGGTATAACATTTATTTGTAGACTTTTTTTTGATGACAGTCATTCTGACAGGTGTGAGGTGATATCTGGTTGTTTTGATCTGCATTTCTCTAATCAGCAATGTTGAGCATCTTTTCATGTGTCCGTTGGCCATCTGTATTCAGTCTTGGTGTGTTGTATGTTTCTAGAAATTTGTCCATTTCTTCTTGGTTGTTCAATTTGTTGGCATGTAACTGTTCAGAGTATTCTTTTTCATTTCTTATTTTGTTTATTTGGGTTCTCTCTCTTTTCTTCTTGGTGAGCCTGGCTAAAGGTTTATCAAATTTGTTTATCTTTTCAAAAAACCAGCTCTTGGTTTCATTGATCTTTTCTATTGTGTTTTTGGTCTCTATTTTAGTTATTTGCTCTCTGATCTTTATTATTTCCTTTCTTCTGTTGACTTTGGGCTTTGCTCTTTTCTTTAGTAGTAGGCTAGTGTTCCTTTCTTTTTTAGTTTTTGTGTATCTATTGTAGGTTTTTGATTTGTGGTTATCATAGGGTTCATATATGTTGACCTATAATTATATCTACTTGTTTTAAACTGGTAGTCATTTAAGTTCATATACATTCTAAAAGATCTACATTTTTTACTCCCTTTTTCCACACTGTGCTCTTGATGTCACATTTTACATTTTCATGTTTATCCCTTAATTGTTTATTGTAGTTATAGTTGCTTTTATAATTTTTTGTCTTTTCATCTTCGTACTGGCTTATTTAAGTGGTTGATCCTCAGTTCTTACTATATATTTGCCTTTTCTGATGGGATTTCCCTTTCCTATAATACTTCTTTTCCACTTAGAGAAGACCCTTTAACATTTCTTTTAGGGTAGGTTTAGTGAGGAACTCTTAATTTTTGCTTGTCTGAGAAGTTCTTTATCTCTCCTTCAGTTTTAAATAATAATCTTTCCGGGTAGAGTATAGTAGGTTGCAGGTTTTCCCCTTTCAGCACTTTGAAAATATCATGCCACTCCCTTCTGGTCTGCAAAGTTTCTGCAGAGAAAGCAGCTGATAGCCTTATGGGGATTCCCTTGTATGTTACTTTGCTCTTCTCTTGCTGCTTTTAGAAGTCTCTCTTTAACTTTTACCATTTTTATTATAAGTCTTGGTGATTCATCTTGTTTGGAAGGCTCTGTGATTCCTGTACCTGGATATCTGTTTCCTTCTTAGGTTTGGGAAGTTTTCAGCCATAATTTCTCCAAATACATTTTTAATTCTCTTCTCTCTCTCTTCTCTTTCTGGAATCGCTATAAGGTGAATGTTGATACAGTTAATGTTTACCCACAGATCTCTTAAGCTGTTTTCACTTTTTTTTTAACATCTTTATTGGGGTATAATTGCTTTACAACTGTTTTCACTTTTTAAAATTTGTTTTGCTGTTCTGATTGGGTGATTTCCATTTTTCTGTCTTCCAGATCACTCATGTGTTCTTCTGCCTAACTTAGTCTGCTATTCAATCCCTCTAGTGTATTTTTTATTTCAGTTATTGAATTCTACATTTCTGATTGGATCTTTTTTATATTTTCTAGTTCCCTGTTAAAATCTTCACTGTGTTTATCGACTCCTTCCCCTAATTCAGTTAACATTTTTATTAACAATGTTTTGAATTCTTAATCTGGTATATTGTTTATATGTTTCATTATTTTTTCAGGTGTTTTTTTCTTGTTCTTTCAATTGAGAGCAATTTCTCTGCCTTTTCATTTTGCTTAACTTTTTCTGCCTCTGAATTCAGGTAAAACAGTTACCTATTGTAGTCTTGAAGGGGTGTTCTTATGTGAGAGCGTCCCTATACAGATTGCCTATGTCCAATGCCTTTGGCGGGAGAGCTAGATTTGATGTGGATGTAAATCACGTCTTTCCTCAGGGTGTGCTGGCAGCTATCATCTTTGTGGTGGTGAGGGCTGGAGGTGGAGGGGCTAGAGCTGGAGTTGGGTGTGAGGTGGGACTTCCCCTCTGCTCAATGGCCCTCACGGCCCTATTCGGGATGGGATTTGGTCCCATGTTACTGGAGCTGAAGCTCTCAGGGTTGGGCCCAGGCTGGCTCTCTTCTCTCCAAGTGTGAGTTTTCTCCTCTCCCAGCATAAGAAGTCTTACCCCAGAGGAGACGGAGGCCCATACGGACTCTTGGCTTGTGTCACCTGCAGACAAAGGTCCAAGCTGTCTCCGATGCATTGCCTGTGCAGGTGTCTGCAATTGTTTCCCTTGCTCTGCTCAGAGGCAGCCTCAGGTGCAAGTCTCCTCTGTCCCTCACAGCTGATAACTGCTCTTAGCCTCTGCCACCTCTGCCTTGCTGTGGAGCCTCACTGTAGGGCAGACAGGGTTCACTTGGACTCTCAGCATATACAGGGTGTGAACTGTGGTGGAGTGGCTTCTGGTGCGCTGCTTGAGCAAGCGCCAACAACGGCCACCACCTCACCTAGGCTCTGCCCTGGGATCAGGACCAGGTTGCTTCTGCATCCCATGGACAGGCTTTCTCCCCAGTCCTGGCAGCTCTAGGTCCCATGCCATGCTGCAACGTGGAGTGAGTGGGGCTGGAGAGTTCTCTTGGCTTGGGAACTTGGCAACCACTACAGCTGTCCTCTAACTGTACTCTCCACCCTGTGTCAGGGGCAAGCCAGTGTGCATTCACTCTTCATGAGCAGAGGCCAGGCTTCCTGCAGCCCCCCTGCTATTCCCAGCTGGCTCCCAGCCAGACAAGGGGGCTCATCTCCCCTGTGCAGGGCCCCAGGAATGGGATGTCCAGTCTGGGGCTCTCGCCGCTCACTATACAGGGGAGGTCTCCACCTGTGTAATCTCCCTTTTGCTCTGAGTCCCCTCCCAGGGGCATAAGTCTTGACCCAATTGTTTTTCTTCCCTTTTTACCTTTTATGTGTGGATCTTTCTTACAACTTTGATGGTACAGTTTCTGCCAGTTTCCATTTAGTTTTCGGTCATAACTGTTCCACACGTAGGTGTATCTTGGATGTGTTCATGGGGGGAAGTGAGATCCACATCCTCGTACTCGGCCATCTTGATCAATCCCTCCCATATAATCCATATTGAATGTCATCATCACACTTTCACTGACATTGTTCAATCAAACCAAGGTGCCCTTCTACTCTTATCCTGAAAGTTTCAGTTCAAGACCCACCTTCTTCAAAATGCTTTCTCTGAGACTCCTTAATATTGATGACTACACGTGCTTTGCTGCTTTCACATACCTTTCTTTTTCCTTCTCAACTTAAAAACCAAGCTCTAGAAAATTGGAGTCACATCTTATAGATAAGATTTTTGTATGCGCTCCTGCTTAGTTGTGTCTACCCTACATGTTAATTTGTTTCGTGCTGGAGAAAATGAATAGACTTTAGGATGTCTCTCTGACCTAGATTAAAACAGAAGCAGAAGGAAAAACAATTAAAAAAAGATGTTAACATAGTAGAGGAAAAGAAATGACAAGAGAAGAGTCAGCAAAAGAATATATGCCAAGAGAGATGGGAAGAAAAGCGTGCGGCTGGAAGTACACCAAAGGTTCTGGGCTCTCCATGGAGGGTGATTCCAGATGCACCACAAAGCTCTAGGAGGATTCTCAGACCTTAGGAGGTAAGCATAATACTTTTACTAGTTGCAGTCAGAAGAGAATCCTCACGGAACTTATTCATTCCTGGGAACAAAGCCATAGCCAGGCTCAGTAAGAGGCACGTTGTCTTTCTACAGCATGAATATTAGTGGGAGATGGAGCCTGCTGAGACTCATAAAATGTACCCACTTCTGTTCATTCCAGTGGGAATGAATGCTACTGCCAGATGAAGCTCATAATGCTGTGGATCTTACTGTGGTTGCATATCGGAAGTTTTAAAATACTGGGGAGTTTTAAAATACTAATAATGTCTAAGACCCATCCCCAGAGACTTTGATTCAAGTGATCTGGGTTGGGGCCTGGGCACTGGTATTTGTTCACATCAGGTGATTCTAATGGGCCACCAGAATCGAGAACTGCTATAACTGGCCCCTGGGAAGAAAATTAAAGGACTTAGTGTGTGTGCGGGGGTCAGGGGGCAGGGCATGGGGCGTGGGTATGGTGAGAGGGTATGGATGCCTGGTGTGTATCTCTTTTTTAAAGGGAAGGTCATAAACCTGGAAGAGAAAATAGGATATAAGGCGTAAACTGGTGACTCCATAGATAGTGCTACGAGTTGGTTTTATAAACTCCAACAAAGGAAAGAATACATCAGGAAGCCAGGAAAGAATATCTCTAATTTGCCAATATCATCAAAAAAAACTCTAAGCTAAATTTTGGAAGGAAGAGAGGGAGAAAAATACTCAGACACAATTGTAAAACCTGAAACCATGGGGGATAAAACAAAGCAGCAAGTGGTAAAAATGCCCAGAAAGTTTCAGGGAAAAATTAAAGGGAAACCAACTAGAATAAAAACTTTGAGCCTAAAGGGTCTTGTACACTCATACACAAAGTTTTGAACGAGAGAGTGATTTAACTTGGAATTTTTATGCAAGATGGTGTGCCCTTAAGGGGTATGATTCACTTCTAAAATGATGCAAGGGAATGGGGGAGAGGAAGCAGTGTAATGACTAAAAACGCCAGCTCTGGAATATGAGGATTCTGAGTTCACATCCTGGCCTGATCCTTTGTTAGTGAAGTAGCCTCCGGCAAGTTACTTCACTTTCCCGAGCCCCAGTTTCCTTACAGGTAAAATGGAGAGAATGATCTCTACATCATAGGAATTACTGTTAGCTTAGTATATGTCATATCAAATGAACTCATAGATGTTAATAACCCAGCACTGAATGTGGCACATAGTAATCACTTAATAAATACTAGCTTTTTGATATAAGTGCTATTGTTAAGAATAAACCCAGGCCAAAAGGAAAACTTTGTCCAAAGCAAAAATGATTTGCTCAAAAGAGAGAGCTGCGTAGACCACCAAGATCATAATAGCTATCTTGAAGATTACAAACCTAGGGTGGAAGTGTTTTGGAGAAATGAGAGAAAATAATGGGGATTTTTTTTTTTTTTTAAAGAAGTGCACTCCAGACTGCCAGGCCAGGTAGAGGATATGGTTTGGTAACAGAGATTACAAAACTGGCACAGAAGTAACATAAAGTAGTAGTGGGAGACTTCAACCATGAGGACACCATCTGGAAGTCTTGCTTGGCAAAAATACAACATTGGATAAATTCTTGACTTACTTTGCTAAGAGTTTAAGCTCTGAGAAGGCAGATGAAGCAAGTAGGGAAACTACTTTTCTGGACTTAAATCAGACAAACAGAGATGGAGGGATGAGTAGGGGATGTGGAAATAATCAGGAACTTGAAAGAAAGCGGCCACTTAGCATTGTGAAACACTTAGCAACAGAGGAAAAATATGGAGACAACAGGATTTGGTATAAGCTGAGGTTAGAGAAACATTTCAAAACCTGAGAGAATAGATAGGCATTACCCTATGGAAAAGACAATGTAGAAAGTACAAAACATATTTTGGATTATAAAATAATGGCTAATTCCAGAGAGACACAAATGAGGGAAGAAAGCAGGGTAGCAGGGTACGAGTGCAGCCATGTGGATACAGAACAAAGCAGAGATGAGCAAATCTTCATATAGCCAGGATTCTTAAGCAGTCACAGAGTCCACTTATTTTCTGCTGCCTGTTCTCTGTTCAAGAGGACAGAATCAGGGTGAACAGGTATAGCAAGGAAATAAAATTTTGTCTCTCCCTCAGGTAAAATGTATGACCTGTCAGAGCTATGCCCCTGAATGCACTAACTACTAAGATACTTGCCAATGAAAGATTCTAGGATTATTTTTAAAGTCTCTCACTAAGTTAGAACCAAGTCCTGGACAGAGTAATGCAAGTCTGGCTTCCAGGCTTTAGATTAAACAACCCTAGCAAGGTTGGGTGTTTCATACATGTGTACACACACCACGGCACAGCCCTCTCCCACCTTGTTATTATTTGTCTCCTGTTATAAGCTCCAGGAAGCTTACTTTTGTGCTCTGGTACAGAAACAGTTAACCCTTTGCTTTCCACTGGACTTCAGACACTTGTTAGTGGCCTGTGTCTTAGGCTTCATTCTTTTGGTCAAGGTTGCAAGAGAATGAGAGGTGGTAGTCTCTAGATGCCCTGCTTGGCTTAGATCCCAACTCTAGTCCATTTTCTCAGAAAATACTATTTGAGAATGGAAAAATATCTCATTTGTTTGATTGAAGTTGCTGACACTTCTCATTTCTCCCCACTCAAAGTGCTATCGTGTGTATGTTTTATTTTGAAGTGGAGTTCAATTAAAATCAATGTGGTTCTGAGAATTCTTCTGTCTCCTTTAAACTACCTGGTGCCTGAACTACTGTTTTGTTTTGTTCTGTTTTATTTTTGTTTTAAGGGGAGGAGGAGTTGGGAATAACCACGTTAGTGACAGCCTGAAACAAATTCCCTTCTCTTGAGGTCTGGTCTCTCAAGTACTTTCCCCAACGTTCACTGATATGGAAATCCATCCATTCTGATGTATAGCACAGCCATATTCTCTAGTCGTCCCTGAGAATAGGTAGCACTGCAGCCCTCAACAGGAATGGTTGTTCTTAAGCTCAAATGTAACAAAAATATTCTACACTTCTTAAAAGTCTACATGAAAGAGCTTTCATTTCCTTATTCAACAGATTATATATCTTTAAAAAGCATTACACTTTTAATTGGTGTTATAATTTAAATTCATAGAAAGGTTATAGTTATTTTATAATGAGAAACAATCACCTTTTAGTATCTATATGTCAGATGCAACTACATAATGGTTATCAATTCACAAGGGAACTTAATTTAACACTTGACAGATGTTCAGAACTTTTCAGACACATACCTGTCAAGTTTCAAAGAGGCCAAAAATGACGGTGTAAGTAAAAGAAAAGTTTAAACGTTTTCTTCACTTCAACAGTTTTGGCTTATAATCTAGTTAGAAATATTCCTCAAAAAAAAAAAAATCACATCAATTTAGCTAGGGTATATTTACTCTGAAAATTCGGGTCCTTTTCCATCCATTTGAGAATTTTTAATGTAGTTTTGTTAAATGAAGCTGCAAAGAAATGGACATTTGAAAGCAAAAGGGACGCCCTAAATCACCTAGCCCTTCTTTATTTCCCTGCATCTTTTTATTAAACTAATATCAGGATATTAGAGCATGTAATTTTCTCGTTGGTGGAACTCCCTCTAATCAGAATATTTAGAGTTGATGTCTCCTTTAACTGGACTCCTTTTGTATTGTATACAATGCAGAGGGAAACGCTATCATAACACTTCAATAGTTAAGTGACTACATGAGAAAAATAGTTCCAAATGTTTCCTAAAAACCTTCCAAACCGCACCAAAGAACATTATCGTAATATTATGTTTCCCCATTGCCTCCATTATTTAAGCTTGCCTCTCTTGAAATGATACTTGGATGAGAAATTTAGGTTTATGTAATGTATAAATTGTTTCAAAAGGAAAAGCCTTGGATGCATAATTATTATAGATGTAGACATGCCGGATAATTTTATGTTTTCAATAGCCTTTCTTTACTAATTGACAAAGAGGTATATTTAATACTTTTGGTTACTAGAGCTTTGGGGAAGAACTTATTTTTGTGTCTCTAACCTGAGCTACCCAAACAGGCATTGTGTAATTCTACTAAATTCAGTATTGAATGCAAACAAAAACATCATAAATTACATATCATATTACATTGAAAAATATCTATTTTTTTGGTACAGTACATGTAACTCATATACATTATATATCATTAATCAAAGTAATACAACAATACATTTCAGTGAGTCCAGCATCAAAAAGAACCTTAATGGAGGGTTCAGCCCTATGATGCTCCCTTTGCAACTGTAAGCTGCCCAATTTCAAGAGCTTTTGCAACAGGCTTTTTAATTATAGGTAGTATGTTCAATAAATAGCTTCAAGGTAGAAACAGCCCAAATGCCCATCAATGGATCAATAAATTGTATATATACATACTATGGAATATTATTCAGTCATAAAAGGGAAGGAAGTACTGATACACGATGACAGATGAATGAACTTTGAAAACACTATGCTAAGGCAAACTAGCCAGACCAAAAAAAATCACCGATTGTACGATTCTATTCATATGAATAGATAAATCCACAGAGACAGAGCATACACTGGAGGTTGCTAGGGGCTGGGGAGAGGAAGGGATGGGGAGAAACTGCTTAAAGGGTAAGGGCTTTTTACTTTAGAGTGATGGAAATGTTTTGAAACTAGACAGAAGTGGTGGTTGCACAACAGAATATACTAAATGCCCTGTACTCTTCATTTCTAAATAGTTAATTTTATGTTACGTGAATTTTATCTCAATACATTTTTGGTACAAAATCGAAATGGCAAATGTTGACTGGCTATCCACAAGGAGCTGTCCTTCAGGGCTGACTGGACCATCAAGAACATGGACACACTCTGTGTGCTGGGGTCCCCTCACCCTCCACTCAAGGCTGGCTTGTCTTCAGGCCTGGGAGGGGGTAAGCATCTCAGGCAGAGGGACCTGGTGGTGATAGCCAATGTGTCCCAGGAGCCAGGAGGAGATGCTGAAGGCCATGGGGGCAGGGACAGAAAACTAACAAACACATAACCTAGGGTGACTCTATTCTGTTTTAAACCTTGAAGAACAACCCTTCTTAAATTTTACGTACAATATTCCACAGACACATGTTTCAGATAACCATCTCAAAGTGTAATATAACACTCATCAATGCCTAAGAAAAACAATTTTCTACTTTATTATCAAACCTTTTTAGACATATGTATTGCGTTCAGACAAAAAAAGAAAAGGATACTGGAATTCTGGCAATTTGGTAAAATGGTATAGAAAGCTCCTTATAACAACTCGATGGTTCAATTCTCATTAAGTCTTTCTGAAACACAACACTTCAACAGTTTGATGATTTTAGAAGAAAAAATATTCCACTGCTTCCATTTCAGAAAGAGTACTGACTTGAAATTAGAAGCACTTGGCTCAGATCTCAACTCTGCCACTTACTGTGTGACCTTGGTCAAAAAAATCAATCTCTCTGAGCCTCAGTTTCTGTATCATAAGAATGTTGATAATGTCTACATTTTTGTGAATTAAATTATAATGGCTATGCCTGAAGTATGGCAAGTGCTCAAGAAATGTCTTTTCTTAACCCCACCTGCTTCTTTCCCCAGTAAAAAATATTCATTCATAATCATTCACTATTGTGAATGTAATATAAGCTCAATAACCAAAAATAATTATCCTGTGATGGGAGTTTCTTCGCTATACCTTGAGGCTTACTTCACAGCATTTGACATATGCATATATAGAGAGGGTAGAGAGGGAGACAGATAATTAGATGGCAAACAATTTGAAAAATTTCATCAAGACATTTTATGAATGAGTCAATGAAGAGTCTAAGAGTTATTCCCCATAGTTACAGTGACACAGAGACACAGTGGCAGATCCCATCACAGCGAGACAGAGAGCATGTTACTTACAGTAGGTATTAGTTTCATATCTCAATCCCAGTTCTAAAACTGTTTCTCTTCTTCAATAGTTTAAAAACAAGAGTACAACTCCCTGTATACCCGTATACTTTCGAAAACATGAGATAAAAGTGGTAGAGTTTCCTTTTACAAAATTTACTCAGTATTGAGTACTTTCCCCCAAATAAGAAGCAACTACAGTGTATCCAATATTATGTGCAGTGGAACACTGAGCCTTAGAACCAGATGCTCTGATACTGAGTCTTCTGCCTTGTCACCAAGTGGCATAGCCAAGTTCCTCTAAGATGCTGATTTTGTGAAGAGAAGTTCCACTTGCTGAATGAACCAACCATATTATTGAATTTTACTCTAAGACTTGCTGGGGGTGATCTTTGAACTTTGATCCATGATACATGCGATAAGAAGTCAAACTTAGACAAATGGGAGAAAGGCCTGACTTAGTGATGACTCTGAATTGTAACATATTTAAAATATGACATCATCATTAGGGTTCCCCATATGTAAGATGAAGTGGTTGGAAGGATTCTTCTAGTACTAACCCTCAGTAATCCTGAGACTATAACATAAATGAATGAACACTGTTCCAAAGTGCCTCTCCCTGCAAAAGGGAAGAAATTGATGAACGTCTAAAAGGTTGTTTTGCTCATATTTGTGTACCGTTGTGTATAGTGTTATAATGTCACCATTTGTAGAAATATTAAAATTGAGGTCCTGACTAATTATAAGTTACTATGATTCTTTGTCAAGTACCTTATCCTTTCGGCTACCAGTCCCTTTCTTTCAAAGGGAGATCTAAAGGTTACCTCTTCCCTGGCATGTAACTGAAGCTCAATAAATATGTGTTAAATTACAGGTAAAGATTAAGTACAGTAACACATGTGGAATTATTTTGTGGTCCATGAATCCTATCTCTTTTTTTTCACTGTCAGCAAACTTCTACTCTTCCTTTTCACACAGCTCAGCCATCATCTCCTCCGGGAAGCCTTCCTTGATTGCCCTCCCTATGACAAATCTCCAATTATATCCTCTGATGGCACCACATATCTATTACTTGTTGAATGTGATAGCACTGAACTTTTCCTGTTCCGTTTCTGAGATTACTTGATTCTTGTCCCTCACCCAGCTAAGCTCTCGGCTCATCGGATAAGGCCCTCATATTATTTTGCTCCCTCCTGCATCCCTTGTGGGCGGCACGGTGCCTGCCACTTTGTGGGCACACAACACTCTGTTTATTGAAGGAAGCAGGGAAAAGAAAAAAGAGAAGAATGAAAATATAAATTTTCAAAAAAAAATAATTAAGAGAATACTGTTCTCGATCTCTGAGGAACATACACTGTGTGTGAGAGGGGCAAAAGCAACTACAGCAACCGTCATAAAGACTTGAAGAAAGATTCTTATTTTTTCTTGTAGACTTACCATACACACAGTTTTAAACTGACACTGTAGAGGAAATTTAACCTGGATTTTTATCCCTCGATAGAAATTAAATTTAAATTAAATTCAAAATTAAAGTTAAGGGACAGTTTGTGGATTTTAAATTATTTTCTAAAGGAGCCGGAAAGAGCACAAGACGGAGACATAGATAGCTTATGTGACAGTAAACACACGTGTAAAAAAAAAAAAACCTTTGTTTTCCCCTACTTTCTGTCGGAAATATCATCCTTCTCCCTTGGCATTGACTCTGGTGACCACACAATTGAAATTTTTATACAACCATGGAACTTGACACCTAATAGGGACCAGAGAAATTATTGTTTTACCCCTTCAATTTTCAGGTCGGGAGCCAAAGGTCTAAAAGTGCCTTTTCCAAAAGTGTGTTCAGGAAAATACTAGTTTCTCAGGATTTTAATAAGTGTTCTATGAAAAAAAAAACAATCTGTGGTTCAATACGTTTTGGAAGTACTAGATTAAATAAAGTTATGTAGATTTATTTACTGCAGGGATTCTCAAAGAGTTGAATATGCAAACATGCTTTGTGAAGAGTCACAGGAGATGAAAGCATGCCAGGCTGTCCCTCTCCCCCACTTTTTTTAAAGGAGTATTTCAGGGGACTATATATATAGGACACATTTTAGGGAACATTGCTCTAGAAAATTTAACTCACGGATATGACTAAGTGAGCTCTGATTTTGTAAAGGTTGGGATTAGAACCATGCCTTCAGGCTCCTGGGCTTGGGAGCTTTCTACCATCATCATCCTGATAACCCCCTGAAGGAGTAAGAACAAGTTGGAAGTTTCCTCCAAAATAAATGCGGCAAACTATATTCTATGGCAAGTGCTTTATTTTGTTCCATAATGGAAGATAAATATATTTTCTGACAAATATTCACAAATCCAATATGCCATTAGCTTACAGTCCCTGGGAGGAGGGACTCCTTCTATTTTTTTTTTTTTTTGCGGTACACGGGCCTCTCACTGTTGTGGCCCCTCCCGTTGTGGAGCACAGACTCCGGACGCACAGGCTCAGCGGCCATGGCTCACGGGCCCAGCCGCTCCGCGGCATGTGGGATCTTCCCGGACCAGGGCACGAACCCGTGTCCCCTGCATCGGCAGGCGGACTCTCAACCACTGCGCCACCAGGGAAGCGCTGAGTCACTCCTATTTTTAAGTGGAGGTTTACAGGGACCAGAAAGGCAAAGGAGCAACTGTGAACACTGTACTACCCATTTCCAATACACTGACTAGAACTGGCCTTGGCTTTCTTAAATTTTTTTCAAATGACATGGTTCCTTTATAAAGGTGACCCAGTAACCTGAAGGCTTAGAAACTTGTACACTGGAAACCATGTGATGAAATGTCATTGAAGCTACTTGTATACTTATGGAAAGCTATGGCTGCCTTGCTGAGAACATAGCCTGCCTTAAGAAATATGTGCCACTCTTGTCAGCATGGTAAAAAGAGGGGATATGTATTCTCGATTACTTATAGCAAAGGGGTATGCAAATAATACGTCCCCTTTACTTCCATGGGCATTTTTTTCCTTTAAATACTCCACAAAAGAAGTGAATGAAAGTTGGCTTTTTGACTACTTTAAAATTATTTTTAAACTTCAAAGCAGAAAATATCCAGTATTCAGTTTTATTTTTATATGCTTGTATATACAAATATGCATGCATATGAGTATGGCAGCAAAGATAACTATACCACTCTTACAATACAATGAATCCTCATGGCTGTTGTTTAAAGAAACTGTGCCCCATGATTGTATGACTTCATTATCACTTCCTTCTGCCTGAGTTAACTTGCACTTGATACTGTTCATTTATTTCACTAGACTTACCCATCCTTCTAAAAGAAGAAAACAATGTTTAAAATGATTTTTCTGTCTGCCCTACTTGGAGGCCTAGAACTCTGTTTTTTAAAAACATTCTTCTTTTGTCTACTGTACACACTAAAAGTATCTATGCTAATGAGCTACATATGTCACTAAGACCCTAAAAGTTCATGACCATAAAGGTAAGAGAATCTTGCAATAAGGTGTCAGAAAATCCAATAACTGGAATGAAAGAAAAGAAACAGAAAGATAGGGCTTCCCTGGTGGCACAGTGGTTGAGAGTCCGCCTGCTGATGCAGGGGACACGGGTTCGTGCCCCGGTCCGGGAGGATCCCACATGCCGCGGAGCGGCTGGGCCTGTGAGCCATGGCTGGTGAGCCTGCGTGTCCGGAGCCTGTGCTCCGCAACAGGACAGGCCACAACAGTGAGAGGCCCGCGTACCACAAAAAAGAAAAAAAAGAAACAGAAAGATGGGATGGACCAAAATAAGAATTTATGAGGAAAGAAGCTTAAGTAGGTGAAAGTCTAGAATCCCAAGGATGGGGACTGAAAAGGGAGACTTCAAAGAAAGGACTTCAAGAAAGTTATCAGATGATGGGAAGAACTCAAACCCAAATACCGACACACCTGTCAGGGACTCAAAAGCTCCTTACCCAACTCAGAAAATGCAGGGCACAACCTTTGGACAAGGAAACAGATTATCATTATTTTTCATTTTGCTACCAGAAGGACATTGAAATAACTTCTATCTTCCAAAGTACACTCCAGTTATGTTGATATCATTGAAAATATGTGAGTGTATTTCAGAGGTGGTCACATATTTCTTTCCTTCATTCATTCCTTCACATATATCTTTAAGGAAGATACTGTGCTAGATGTTGTGATTGCCCTTGAGAACTGCACAGTCCTATATACTAAATACGCTCAAAATTGCAAAATTGAGGGGTTGAGGCATTTTAACTCATCACCAGAAGTTAGAGTTCAAAAAAAACTAAATGTGATGACCACGCTGAACAACGTCTTAAGTCACCATAAGTAATAGAGCTGATTTTCTTGGGTGTTTCCTAAACTATTTGTGAAAGAGATTTCCTAAAATATCTTAAGAAATGATATCAGCCCTGAAATAAGTGTAGCTTTGTGAGAGCAGTTGGAAGAGCAACACTCATCCGAATGAATAAAGAAAAAGTATTCAGTAAATAACTGCCACATACTAATAGTCTTCAATATACTCTCAGAATTAAATTGTATGAAGTACAACAACCCTTGCTGTTAGGAAACTTATGTCCTAATAGGAAATAGTTATGGTTAACCATAATATAAGACAGACTCCAAGCACCACATCTGTTCTAAGTGTTAGCAAATCTCATTAGTATCTTATATTTGGCATTGTTCTGTGGATACAGTGATAAACAAAAGTGTGGTCTTGACATCAAGGAGCTCACGGTCTAGTGAAGTAAAGAAAGAGGTAGAAAGGACAATTTCAGTGTTGTGTGACAAGGGCTAGGATCAGAGTGGATTGGGGCCATGTAGCAGAGGATCAGGAGACAGAGTAGAGGAGGCTGCTTAGAGGAGCTTTGAAAGATAAGTGAGGGTGAGCCCCGGGGCCAAGGAGCACATGGCAAGCAGAGGAGAGAATACGGGAAGCTGAGAGACAGACACACAGACAGACATACCTGTCTGGGGGACTTGGTTCAGTAGTACCACTTCTGTGTGTGCGGGGAGGTGGGTCGAGGGTGCTGAGAAAGACGAGAGGCTGGAGAGATAATTATGAAGGCCCCATATGCTCTGCTGTGGAATTTGGCCTTTGTCGAGATGGCAAGAAAGCTACAGACAATTCTGTAAGGGAGTTTGGAGTAAAGATGCCTTTTGGTTGCTGTGTTTTTCCCGGGAGACTTTCAACAGTATGAATGACACTTCAGTTCAGGAGAGAAAGGCCTGCTGGGTGGAGAAAACAAAGAAACTAAGGGCTAGTCTGCATCCAGGCACCGGGAACAGTGTTCAGCAAAGTATAGAGGAGGGAAGTCAGCCCAGCTTGAAGAGGGGATAGTGACTGACCAGAAAGAAGTGAGATAAGAGAGGGATTGTGGAAGACCTTGAGGGCAGATGTGCTAAGGAGTTTAAATGTTACACCGTTGGCCAATTAAGAGACAGCTTGGGGCTTCCCTGGTGGCGCAGTGGTTGAGAGTCCACCTGCCGATGCAGAGGACACGGGTTCGTGCCCCGGTCTGCGAAGATCCCACATGCCGCGGAGCGGCTGGGCCCGTGAGCCATGGCCGCTGAGCCTGCGCATCCAGAGCCTGTGCTCCGCAATCGGAGAGGCCACAACAGTGAGAGGCCTGCGTACCGCAAAAAAAAAAAGAGACAGCTTGAACCTGGAAGAACAGAATGTAGCATCATTTACAGGAAAAACAAAACAAAACAGAAGCAAACAATGATGATGACAGCAAAGACAGAAAGAAGAGGAGAGGCTGGTCTTCGAAAGAACATGAAGAGCTCAGTTTTGGTCTTGTCTCCTGGATTTCTCATCATATCTCCTAAGATCCTAAATACTGTAAAGGGAACTTTAACGTACCATCTCTTTTTGGTGTGTTTTTTTTGTGGCCTGCCCGTGCGTAGGGAAAGCCACCTGTCCACTAAAAGATCTGTTCAAAACACCAAAGGGTTTCATAAAGAAAGACCTTACAACGGCTAGCTTGGGCTAAGATCTTCCAGGCACAGTCAACGCAAGCTCAACCTTTTTACATTACCTGAGGAAAGCATCTGTTCCCCTTCTCCCCCACCTTTTTTTTCCCACTAATAGAAAATATTTGAACATAACATGCATTCATTTTTGAAATAACCACATTTCGGAGTGGATAGTTTTTATATTGACTAGAGTCTTTTAAGTATGTGAATATGTATGTGTGTAAATATATATATATGTTCAACCTAGTGCAGGATGGGGCAGTTTTCATTAGAAAATATACAATAAACAGGTCCTCTTTAAAGAAAAGCCTAGCTCTGATGGCAAGGTAAAACTCTTAGGCCAGCATCTTTTTACTGTCACTTTCTAGCTAACTGACCCACAGTCTTAAATCATCTATTGTGTAATTGGTTAAGAGTGAAGCAAGTCATTTGAGAGAGGTTGCCTAAAATTAACTAAACCTGCCTTGATTTTTGTAGATGGTATAAAGCCACATTTATATAGCAATATCTGGAATTACATTGTTTCAGGAAAAAGGACAACGGATATGAAAACCTTTTAGTATACGCTACCTGTCAAATCTGGAAACTGAGCCCCACCATCTTATCAGTTTTGTTAGAGCAGTGGTATTTGCTAAATTATAGCATGAGACAGGATTTTTTGTTTTCTCCTTTTGGCTACTTAGATCAAAGGAAAGGTGTACAGTTTATTTTTAATCCCATCACTTCACATGATCCCAGACAGAACATCAAAGACAAGGTATGCAGGTTTAACCATTAGCACCAACATAATCCAAAGCTGAAAATCTCTTCCAGATAGCTACCTCACTTTGAAATAGACCACATTGTGGTGTTCAGAGTCAACATTACTCTCTAGTGTGTTTTAATTTTCACTGCACTTAAAAAGAAAAAAAGTATCCAAGATATGTGATTTTGCCCTACAGCATCAAGCATCAGTTTGTAGGGCAATCTAATATTATTAGAATAAAATGCAATTCACATACACTTATTTTTTAAGTTGGCTCAGCCGTCCATCTCAATTTCATGAAAGGGAGAAAAGTGAATCAAATGCAGTTGCAAATAGTATTTGAGGAGGGCAATGCTTCTCCACATCTGAAGTCTATTGAAAGCTCATGAGTAAGAACTTGGGGAACAAATCTTTTCTGTTCAAAAGATGTGTCAGTGGAGAAATTCCCAGAAAATAGCACACAATTCATCAGAACTCACTCATTTCTTTTCCAAGTCAGATAATAAAAGAAAGTTGCAGTGTTGAATTCTTTCCAAGGGGAAAGAAATATAAGTATGTAAAATAATTCATAAATATTTTGCATTAGAAAATGTATCATAAGCAGTGGAGAGATAAAAATATTTAACAACTAGATAGTCTGGGCACCAACCATCAGATTGTACAGTGGCAAAGTAACTGGTACAGATGTATTGGTATATAGCCCCAGCTTCAAAAACATCCAAAATTGGTAGATGAAATGAAGCTGTTTTTGTGGGAATATGTGGTAGATGACTTGAGATTTCACAGAAATTTCATTATCATCGTTACACCAGCAATAACAATTGTTCATTAAGTTTCTAGCACTTACAGTGTGCTACCACTACTGGGGTACAAAAAGGTATATACATATGGGATAGCATCTATGCCTGCATGACTCCTCCAGAGGGGAGACAAATTGCTCTGTACTCCTCAATACATAAAATAAACACATCACAAAGTAACCCATACTTAGTGCTAAAGAGTGGCTGCAAATGTTAGAGAAATTCTGAAAAGGAAGCTCCAGCTCAGGACTAGGAAAAAGTGGAGTTAATTCATGGAAAAGTAGCAGCTAAATTTGGACTTAAAGAAAGTATGGTCTGCTCTCAGATAAGAATTGAGGAGAGAAGAGGGGATTTTGGGAAAAAAACCCCAAACAATTGAATGCCTACTACCAGAAGTGTGTGTGTGTTGTGTGCATGTGTATGTGTGTATGTGTGTGTGTGTGTGTGTGTGTGTGTGTGTGTGTGTGTGTGTGAAATCAAATTATCCTCATTTAATCCTCTCAGCACTTATCTTTTATTCTTCTTTTACTAAAGAGGAAATTGAGGTTCCGGGAGATTAAATAACTTAAGACTATGCATCTATCAACTGGTAGATCCAAGATTTGAATCCAATTCTAGTCCATCTAAAGTTCATGTTCTTTCCACATATCACACTGCGTCAACTAGAAGGCAGAACACCAGAAGCAAAGTGTAAAGGTAGAAAGCAATGTGGATGATATACTTGGAGAAAGAAGCATGAATGTATCCACTGCAGTTCACAGATGGGAACAGTGAGTGATGGGGCCAGCAGGGAGAGAATGGATGGCCTCAGGTGGCCGGCTGAGGGATGCGGCTTTCATTTGCAGGTAGTGGTAACAAGAGTTTCAGTGTAATGAGGTTATACTGGGTGATGTTTTAAGAAGGTTACTTTAGCCATAGGGTATAGGAAAGATGAGTTGTGGAGCAAAAGAAAAGAGGTTAAGGCTAGAAGCACAGCAAAGTGTAACAGCAGACTGTTAACACTACTCAGGCTTTATTATGTGAATTCCAGCAAAAATTGAAGAGAACCAAATGTGAGACATACTTTCTAACCAGTTATGATACATGTTCACTGTTGATTTTACAATTCTGAAATCACCGAATGCGATGCTGGTCTGAGCTATCAGAGCTACAAGTTCATATGGAATGGCTAAAGGAGTCTATCTCTTAAACACAGAAATGAAGGGCTGTCTTCTAGTATTATATATGGAGAATCATAACCAAACTCTATGACCAGGCTCTCCACGTGGACATAAATAAACAACTTACTAACACTATCAAACCAAACCTTTAAGACACAGGACCAATGGATTTAATATTGAAAAATGAGAAGTGTTGCTAACATTATCAGACCAAAAGGCCCTGTTAATTTTATCGATACATGAGAATTTTATATTTGGACAGAATGAAATATTAGCTAAATAAGAAATGGTAAAAGTTAATAAATTAAGGAGTTTTTGTTTTGTTTTTCATCATTGTTTTAAATTGACAGGTAGATATGATCCACTACTGTATCAAAGATCTATCTCTGCTCGTGCAACAGAATTGAATTAGATAAAACTTAAAACTATTTTTCTAAACATGTGTGCTACAACTATATAATAGGATACAGCATACTTTAAGAAGAAAAGTCACCCCAAAGAACATGAATGACTCTTCAACTTTGAGGTAAGTGAGCTTTATTCTTTTTAAAACCTGTTAAGATCACATAATACCGAAAAGTAAGCAGAAAAGACTAAAGAAAAAAAGGTTTTTCTTAGAGGGCTGCCCAGTTAACTCTTATTAAATATTATTGGAAAATAGTTAATACTTAGGTTCCTCTGCCATAACTAGACAAGAGATCCATCCTGAAAGCTGCAACCGAAGGCAGTCAGGAGACTGCACAGAGTCGGGAAGGCAAAAGCAGTACTTATGCAATCCACAGAGTCTTGTGTTTTTATGCTGTTATATATAAGCCACCCACAGTATTCACATCAGTTCGCCTTTCTGAAATTCATGATGAAATCATCATGCAAGGATGTTAGGATCCTACAAATGTAAACAGAATTTACATGATTTGATGATTTCTAAAATGCTAATTGGGTTCTATCTCACATGGAATAGAGTAGTTTTCTGACAACTGGTATCGTTGTCAACTCTTTATATTCCTAACAATATTTTATGACATCTGTAAACTTCTAGCCTGATTTCTTTTGGGGTCAAATATTTGACAAGTTTTTCATTATAAACATTAAAATAATTATGCAAAAGTTATAATGTTTAGGAAACTGTATGGAGTACTAGATCATCTGGCTTATGTATCTTCTAGTAGCCACTGAATGCTAGTGGCTTTCTGTCACTCCAGATAGTAAGAATAAGATTTTTATTCTCCATTTGTGAAGCAATTCACCTATTTGTCTCAAACTACCTTTCCTGGTAGAGAGACAATGAGGTACTTAATCCTTTTACTCAAAGCACAGTGTGAAACTAATAAGATAAAAAGAAAAAAATTAACTACTTGACTGAAAATTGCAGTCCTTGGGAAACTTAGAGGATTTTAATGACAAAGCATGTCAGGATTCCTTTTGTATATATACTGTACTATCTTTATATATGCCTGGATGAATATACATATTCAGAGGAGAAAACAAGCAGTTAGACCAGTTTAACATGCTCTGTAAATTAACAATGACAGCAACACATGCAAGTGGGTATTTGTTGCTATTTAGTAATATTTCATGATAGCACCCTTCCAGAGTTAACTATGATTATATTATTATTACATTATTAGAAAGAAACCATTACAAGGAAATTGACATTTGCTTTTCATTTTGAAAATATATTTCTCATTCTTGAACTTAACCTGATATGCCATCACGAGATGGAAAACCAATCCATTATCAATCATTCAACAGCACAAAGCAATTGTAACTTGTGGAAAGTTCTCTCTTCACTATTAAGGGAAATACCAAATCATTCAATGCCATTGGATTAATTCTTGGGAAGTTCATCGAGTCTTTGAAGAATGAAGTAAGCGGATGTTTCAGACCAGATGATAGAATGCTATTTCTCACATTGGTTTGAAATCTATTTTAACACAGTGAAGACACGAAGTATGTACTAAATGCCCAGTGTATGCCTCACCAGATTAGTTGCTAAAGAGGAATAATACAAAGGTCCTGGGGAGTCAATAAACTAATGTGGAGCTAGATGTACATACCTCAAACAGCTAGGGAGTAACATAATACATTATATAGCCAAGTGATGAACTGAGTGATTAATATACACGGACTAGAGGAATTCAGAGAAGGGAAGGAACAATGTCGGACGGAGTAGCTCATGAGGATTACCTGCCAAAATGGGCTTCCTCTGTCCTTCCTTTCTTTCAAATATTCAGTCACTTAACAAGTGCCTCTTGAGCTCTTACTCTATGTTAGGAGCAGTGGTAAACAAGATAGAAAGAGTCCTGTGATGTCTACAGGCTATTCAAGGGCGGTGGAGCTGTGCGGAGGGTCAGTGAACCAATAATTACACAAATAAATTATTACAATGAAGACTACTAAAAAGTATTAAAATCCTACAAAGAAAATAAATGCAGCTTTAAAGTATATCATAGTAATGCCATGCTTCTTTAAAATACACCAAAGAGCCCAATGTCCCATGATTTAGCTTTATTGCATTAGTTGTTGGCCTGTAATTCCAGATCAATGGTATAAAGAAGTGTCATGGTCCTGGTTCCCCTTATCTGCTCCCTCCATCCGCACATCCCTCCCCACCACCACCCTGCACACACACTTTCTCTCTCACACACACACACTCACACACATACACACGCACAGTCTTATTTGCAATATACATTTTCACACAGGAACATCGACTTTATAACTCATAGTTAAAGTGATGGGGTAGTTATATCTTCAGAAGAAAGTGAAGAGACAGTCTGCCTACTGGTGTTAGCATTTGCTGTAGCTATTCCTGGCACTGGGCAACACATGTTTTTAATAAACTTGTAAAAACAGTGTAGATCTAGTTGTAAATATGTTTTGCTTGGTAATGCAGGCTGAATATAATGATTAGATTGATAGTTGTTGGGTTTCCCCCCTTAAAAAAATCACAGTAAAATACAAAGAGAAATAGTTTGAATGATGAGGGCCAAGGCAGTATCATGATACCAACACTGTGTTGATAATTATCGTTTATGACAACAGTCAATTTACAGTAAAAACATGCTGTTGTTTCCTTTGTTCACAGCATTACACGTTTTGTTTAGTCTCTTAGAAATATCTAGCTCCATGTGAAATAGCCTGTATCTAAAATTAGAACTAGGCCACACAATCAGATGCCTGTCAATATTGTGGTAAGCAGCTAAAAAACAATAAAAATTGAAGATATTATTATCAATAAAATACAACGGCCACAAAAGATATGTAAGTAATTGGTAAAAACATATACATAATAAATAAAATAATGAGTACTATCTACTAATAGGACATTAATCATCAGTGAGTTAAATCCAAACTTAGTATAAAAGCATTTAAAAACTTTAAAAAGATACTCAATAGAAATTTTCTGAGCTTTTAAGCTTCACTTCCTAGGACTAAGAGACATAGTCTATATAAGCCCATTTATTAACACTTACTTGTCCAAAAGGCTCTTCTTTAATAGCTAAAGTAATATTGTGGAGTTCCCAATCAGAATAGAGTCACATAGAATGTCAGCAGCCTAATAATATTTCATGGTAAAATATCAGAGACCAATATTCCTTAGATTTGAAAATACCTGAGCCAAATACTGTATTTAGTATATCAAGAGAAATCTATTGTATACATAGGTGGATACAATTAATTAAGCCATATATTTAATAAAGACAGTAGGCACATAATAAATTTAACTATATCATGGGTAATGTGGGAGTGGGAGAGAAGGAAGAAATAAAGATTTATAAAACAAAAATTCTTTCCTCTAGAAGCCCACAATCTAGAACATTTACAGAGACCCACAAATCTACCTATCTTATTATCTAATAATAATAATAATAATATCTAGATTTGGAATTAAGTCCTAATCAACGTTAATACTGATTAATTTCACTGTCATTTTTTTTCTCTGCTGACAAGACAGAGCTACTAAGAGATGTTTTTAAAATTAACTGTATGTAGGGAACAAGGTAAATTATTAAAATAAGAACAACTGTCTGCAAATTTTAGATAGACTGTTGAGAGAAAAATGTTCTATATGTCCCCAAAGGGAATCGATAAGAACAATGAAGGAAGCTATAAGGAGAGAGATTTTGGTTTCAGGGAAAAAAGAATTCTAATAATCAGAGTTGTCCAAAAATATATCAGCCACTTTCACAGGTAATGAGTTCTCTACTATTGCATAAAGCAAATATTGGCTGGGCATCTACCTAGTGGGAATGCTGTGGAGAGTATTAAAATAGTTGAGAGGAGATGCCTTTATGATACAACGGATTAAAAGTTAGTAATGATGATAGAATTACAAAGCATATAACTTTGAGACAAAAAGGGCAATTAATTTTTTAAAAATTCAATTTTTCTTCATTCTTGTTTTAAATTACAGTAACTGAGGCCAACCAGTTTGCTTAACTTTTATAGAAATCTATACATCTTTCCCAAAATAGACTTAAATCTCATTTTTTGATCAGTAGTCAGTCGTATTGGTGAAGTTGGTTCATTTTCCTTTTAATCAGTGCGTGTGCACGCACACACTTTATTTTGTCTTCATTGTTTCAAAATTGTTCTCCAGCTTTTTAAAAAAAATGTAATAATATATCAAGGGCAACTTTCTGATGAGTAAATATGGACCTACTCCATTCTTTTTAACAAGTGCATAGTATTCCACTGGATATATGTAACATAATCTATAGTTTGTTTCTTAAATACTACAAAAAAATTACAATCATTCTTTTACATTCACCTTGATGTTAGGATACTATTTCTTTAGAAAAGATAACTGTAAATGGGATTATTAGGTCATAGAGCATGCACATTATACATTTTGATAGAAACTGCCCCATTGCCTTATAGTTGTAACAATACCCTAACAACCAAGTATGGAAACACTCATTTCCTCACACCCTTACCAATAACTTTGCATTTTCTTGATCATTACCATGTAAGAGATATAACAGGACCATAAGAGTTGCAAAAAGGAACATGCTGTTTGTCCTCATAATCTAGTTAATGAGATTAAAAAAATACACATATAAAAAGGGCTAATAATACAAAGCAGGATAAAGAAGTAGTTGAGACAGAAAATCCTGCATGAAGAGGTCGAGGAGACTGTGAGGTTTTTCCAGAGCAGGAAGGGTTGAACAGAGCTGTGAAGAATGGACACACCCTGAAGGGCAAAACAAAGGCAAGGGGCAGTCTGGGTGGAGAGTGCCCACACATGCTGGTGCGACATCACTGGAGCTAAAGCAGAAGATTGAAGTAGGTGAAATAGGTTCACATTTCGTCTTCTCTTACACTGTTTTCTCTTCCTTCATATCACTTATAACTACCCGAAATTAATATACACAGTTTCACATCCTATAGTTATATGTTTACTTGTTTATTGCCTATGTCCTCACCTCTCGAAAGGGAAGGGTGACATGTGTTCACTGCTGAGTCTTCAGAAGCTGAGCCCTGCCAGCACCAGGACGTGGGTTTGCTGAAGGAATGAATGTCATGCTGACGTCACTGAGAGGGGTAGGAAATGTCAGGTTCAAGAGTCTGGATTTACAGTACTTATATGGAAACTAGAAAATGATAACAGGATAAAACCAGGAATGTGAGGTGATGAAACACAGTGGTGTTTATGGGAACTTAGTCTGGTTTTGTTATGCAAGATGAACTGGTCTGGCGGCAGAACTATCAGGCCAGCAAAGAGATCACTGCACTATTACAGGGGTCAAGTACACAAACCTGAGAATGGCGGGAAAGAACATTCTGAAGGGAAGAGGGAAAGCTGGATGGCAAAGTAACTAATAAAAGCCACCATTTAAGTGAGTGCTTAATTAGTGCTTACTTCGTGTTAAGCACCGCACATACATTTATTTAATCTTCCGAGATAGATATCCCAGTTTTTAAAAAAGAGGAAACTGAGATACAGAAAGGTTAAGTAACTCACTCAAAGTCACAGAGCTCCTAAGTCCCTCAGCCGGAAGCATTCCTAAAGCTTGTACTCTTTCCCTTATCTTAGAGGAGTAAACATGGGCTCTGGGCACAAGGGAGGTGATCCTGGTCATGCAGAGGTGCTGCACAGACACATTCATGTCCAAACTCTGGTATTCCCAAGGAAAAATAAATGATCAAGTATGTGCTAGGTCAGGGTTTTCACGACCAATGAATGGGTCATGTAATCAATTTAGTGGGTCACGATCAGTATTTTAACAAGAAATGAAATAAATGATAAAAAGAGAAAACATTAAAGTGAATTGCCCATGGTATGTTTCATGAAATTTTTGTTTTAAATATATATGCATATGTGTCCTGTTTTGCTGAAACCCTAACAACAGTACCTTGGATGTGAATGCACCCTCACTGCAACCTGGTGTTGTTTCTATTTTCATTTTCAGAATGAAGACTCTGCGGTTCAGAGTGGCGGAGCCAGGATCTGAAACCAGGGCTTTGCTTCCAACCCTGGCTCCTCTTTCCAGCACAGCAGCTCTGCATCATGAAAATGGAAAAGCAAGTTCACCAGAAGTGTTTCTTTTGGACCTCATGTAGCCAAGGCCAGGTGGAGGGTCCATTAGCTTTTTGCCCTTCAGCATGTGAGGCAACATTAAGGCCATTTCATTTTGCATCAAGGAACTGGAAGGAAACAAACCATTTCAGGTAGAGCTGGACTCTAGCCACTCCAGAGAAAAAATGACACTAAAACAAGATCTCCTCGCCCAGGCTCAGGTCCTTAGAAGAAATGCAGAAAGAAGCCCCATAACCTGAAGACTCACCATAGAGGAGGTTCTTCGCTTATGTTCTAATAAATAGATTTATAAAAAGAAAGCTATAAAGGGAATTTTATTTTCCCACTGCCTTCTACAGCCTCCCAGAATGTTAGGACTAGCAGGTGCCTCAGAGATCACTGAGTCCACCCTCACATTACAGAAGAGGTAACAGAAGCCCAGAGAGGTTAAGTAGGTGAAACCGAAGTCACACAGCTAATAAGCAGCAGAGCCCCCAAGGGGGATAAAATCTTGCTAACATTCATGTTCTTAGATAAATCACAGCTTATTCAAGAAATGCTAAAGAGGTGTGGATTTAGGGTCAAAATGTTGTGTTGTGAGGATTTTGCCTTGTGTTACCTGAAGGCTGATGATCTCTGGAGATCTGAGCTGGCCTGGACTATGGGGCTGACACAGCCTTTGGACCTCTAGTCCTGACTCCTGCCCACAGGCAATGCACTGAGCTTAGCTTTTCTGGGACCACTACCCCAATCCCTGCCTGAGATGCCCCCCCAGGGACAGGATGCCAGCCCTCATCCCAATGTTAGTAATGACATTCACTTCCCCTTCCTTGCTTGGCTTCCTCTGAAGCCAAATTCTTTCAATAGCTCATAATGTTGACAAGTGTGGTATCCACGGATCAAACAGATTGAAAATAATATGAATTTTAAAGATATTGTTTTATAATAAATATCTGTCTCTGGAGGCTGTTGTTTAATAAGAGATTTTAAAATCCAAAATTGGCCCCTAAAAGCTTGAAACTACATCTAACTTATGTTTGATGTTCTGTAACTAAGAAACAACTTGTGAAAAGGAAGAAGATAAAAAATGAACTTAGGCTAGCAGAGTAGATGCCAAGTTTCAGTGCCTTGAGCTGCGAAAACCTTCCAATCAGTCTGTAAATGAGGTGAAGAAGGATTCGTGCACTGCTAAATATTTATTGTTGCTAAGTTTCATCACTGTTAATATACAGGTAATGGATGACTTTTTGTCCTTTGAAGTCAAACACCACCACTTAAGCGGTGACAAGCACTCACCTCCCTGAAACGGACACACGAACACACACGCACACATACATGCACACAGACACACCGCTTGTAGTGTTTTATCTTCTAAAATTGATGACTCAAATGGAATTTTTAAAAAAAGGAATTAAAAGAGGAAAAAGGAAAAGATTATTAGCTTTCATTTTTCATCCTGTGTTGGATATTTTACTTAGCAAAATGCAGTTTATGAGGCCCTTTTATTCTTATCTTAGGCTTTGTGAGGAAGTCAAGGCAATCGTGTGGAGCAAAGCAGGAAACGCAGTGAGGCAGCAGGACTGGGGCATCCACCGGAAGTGCCCACCAGGGCAGGGCCAGCACTAAAGAAAAGGACAGGTGGGTACAACAGTGTGATGTGTCAACCACCCTATTGCCCCCTTACCCTTTGAGCAGGATCTATTAAGAAGGTCCACCTACAGGTCTACAATTACTCTAGATCTTGAGGCAGAGAGACCTGGAATCTCAGCCTCATCAAATATAAATAAAGTTCACCAGCTGGCAAAATGGAAAGAGGCATACAGGTAACAGTTAGAACTGGGCAAAGGACCCAGATCTTCTACGATTAACTACTGGCTCCATCATCTCCATAGCTTTGTGACCCTGGGCAAGTGACCTCATCTCTTTATGCTTCAATTTAGCATTTGCTGCAAAGGGTTGTTTTGAAGATTAAATTAGTTAATACATGTCAAATTCTTAGGACAGCTCCTGACACACAGTAAGTGCTCTAATAAGTATTGCTCTCCTTAGATATACTTTATTATATATACTAACTCTATGATGCTATGTTTAAAGGGAGTAGCCAGAACCCAACTTTAACTGGTTCTGGAATACTGCCATATGTTCTGACTTTTCAGTAAAAGCCAGAAATCTGGACTTTTATGTGAAAGGTCAAGGCTTTTAAATGTTGGGAACTAATTCAGGTTTGGTTTATTTTTGAACGAGTTTGCGGTCTGAACAAAACATGTCTGTAAGCTGGATGAATCCTGAGGCCTGCCAGTTCATAATGGCGGCCCATCAAACCTTCAACCAAAACTTCAGCTTCACTGGCCCCTCTCCTACTTCATTCTTTTCCATGGCACTTCTCAACAATCTCACATATACCTTACTTGTTTATCTTTGGCCTTCCTTCCCTCCAGCCATCACACAGAAATAGAAGCTCCTTGGCGGTAAAGGATTTGGTTTGTTTTGTGTGCTGCTATAGGCCTATATTTAAGAACAGTACATGGTATATAATAAGTGCACAATGGGAGTTGAATGAATAAATGGTCATATCTTAATCCGTACTCTCTCCCTCTAGGGCTGACCCAAGTCTATTGGGTCACAGAACAATGAGGAAAGTGAAGTCTATAAGTTCAAGTCCTAGAGTGAATCGGTTTTTCTGGAGGGAGCCCAGCAAGCCTGGCTTTTACAAGCTACAAAACACAGGATAAGTAAAATGTCAAAGAGGTAGTGGTGCTGAAGAATCTAATGACTTCAAAATACTTAATAAAACCATCACAAGTGTCTTCCAATAAAACATTTTGCGATGGCAAAGCAATCTCTCTCTCTTTCTCTCTCCAGAAATTTTTTGACAAGGTGAATTTCTGTATATTAAGATGGTTTAACTTCCATCTGGAGATCCACCCAAAATTATACCTTTGTGTAATACCTGAACAAAGGCAATTAGAGTCAATTTCTAATAATGGTCCTAAAGCAGCCACACTGCCTACAAACTGTTTTTAAATACAAGGTGAGCATGACATTGACTTTCTCTCTTTAAGCAGAAAAACATAAAACATTAGTGTGTGTGTGTGTGTGTGTGTGTGTGTGTGTGTGTGTGTGTGTGTGTGTTGCCACTTAAAGCAAATTAATTGGCTATATGGTAACTAAGTCAACGGAAATAATAAGGTTATGAAACTCACACACAATATATTGGGAAAATTTCTTGGACAACTCTATCCATCTATCATCCTGCTCTAAAAAAACTGTTATCCTGCCTATTTTAAACTAACACTACCTGTTATTCATCGATTGAGAGACCAAAATGTGCAAAAGGCAAGGTGCCAAAGGGGAACAAGACATAAGACATACCGTTCTCACCTTCATGGAACTTGCAGTCTCCTGTGGGGACCAGAGATTAAATAAATGCTCAAAAGATCACAATGATCTTTACTACTCATCTCCCATGTGGCCTGGTCCCAGGCCCCAGAAATAGCAATCTGATCTCCAGCTGTGTGTGTCAGTGTTACCTGCCCTTACTTTCAACATGACCACAGATTTCTTCTAACCAATAAGATCTCTGTGTTGATTTCTAAAGGTTTAATAATTGCAGGAGAACTATAATACTTTTCCCCAGATTCCTCAAATGAATTCTTTTCAGGATTCAGTATTTGGAAAAACTTCCCAAGAAATGCTGAGAAGAAATTCCCATGTGGAAACACAATCCATGGAGCACAGTGTAAATAGTGAGGATCTAGTGTTTAGGAAGAATTTTTCTAATAGAGACGAAATAGATTACTCAGTGCAGAGTGAGCAGGCTACCCAAGGTCAATGAGAAGGCTACAAAAAAAAGTCTAGGGAGAAAAACTTGAAGGTAAAAAACAAAACAAAAACTTCAGAAGAGCTTCCTCTCATTCTCCTCTCTGGGATTTTCCTCTTCCAATGTCTAGCCTTCCCTTGAACTTTGATCTCTAATCCTGTTCCCCTTTCACTCAATGTATTCTGCCTGCAGTTTCAACAGGGGCTAAGCAGGTAACATATATAGGTGAAATGAGATGCTTCGGTACTCCAGCAAAAAGAGAGCACCCGAGTATCTACTGGTGCAGCCCTTCTTAACCCAGCATATTGTTGCTATGTAGTACTACGTGAAATCTGTGGAATTTTAAACACTGGCTCAAATAAAAACAAGCAGCGTGGATTAAATAAAACATATTTTAGAGATCTATATAGTCTAAAGAACACCAATTTCTAGCTTCTAACTCATATTGTAACAAGTTTAAAAATCTGTCTCTTTAGCTCTGACATTCTCCAGAGTTGTAATGCCTGCATTCCACCTCCAACTGGGTGTATCCAGGGGTGCTCGTGCCTCCCAGTCCTAACTCTGGAGTTCAAAACTGTTTCCAACAATCCTGCTCACTTCTCCTGACTTCTTTATCCTCTTGAATGGTACCATCTGTCACCCTAGGTTCTACCTTCTACCTCTGTCCCTCTTAGCCATCTCCATCCAATCAAGCACCAAGCCTCATAGAGACTCCTCAATTCCTTGTTCTTGTTTATCTCTTCCAATCCAGGCAATTAGCATCTCACTTCAACTACACAATAACCCTCTAATAGTGTTCTCCAAGTCAGCCTTATCAACTCCACCACATTCAAATATATAACAAGGAAAGTTGATATCATGTCTACCCTGCTCAAATGTCTTGTTGGCTCTCAGTACTTTACGGGATAAAACCTAACTCCTCAGCACTGGAAACAGGGCTCTCAGATTCTGGCCTCTGACTACTCAGCCAGCTTCATCTCTACTCATTCCAACACATATTGTAACCTTGCAGAACTATCTGTCTATCACCGAACATATCATAGTTTTTGTGCCCCTATTTTTTATACACTCTCTCCCCTTTGCCTGAAATACCCTTTTCACTAATCTAATCCTCTTGTCTACCTAGTCAGCTTCTACTCATCCTCTAAACCTTATCAAGCCTGTCTTCCCCAGGAAGATTTAAGTACTCGTTTCATTCCAACTATACCCAAGCAAACACAGACTATCCATTAAGGATAGGAAAAGAATCACATCATTCATCTTTATATCAGAGCAACAAGTACACCATCTGGCACACTGTGTTGCCTTCATAAATATTTGTTAAATAAAAAAAAAAGAGTGAGTTATGGTTTTTCAGAAAAAAAGAATGCATTTAGGGAAGGGAAGGGAAGGAAAGGAAATGAAGGATTTGCATTTGGATTATGTCTGTCCTAGACTACTGCCAAAGTCTTCTACCTAGTCTACCAATTAATCAAATCATGACTCACCCCAACTCAGCTTTCCAGTGTTTCCTGCACTGGAAATGCACCTAAACTCATCACTATCACAAAGCCATGCCCACCTCACCAGCCTTGTTTCCTTCACCTTTCCCCTCCTTACCTGGGTCTATTTCCATTCATAGAATGTGTCCATTTGCTATTTCTTCTGCTGGGAATGCTCCTTCCCCTACTGCCTTCTTGTCATTCAGTTATTAGGTGAAGTGCCATCTTCTCAGAAAGGTCTACCCAGATCATCTTCTAATCTAGTTACCATCCACCACCACAACTAGCAGCACTCCTCCTCCTATTTTCTTTTCTTGATAGCTCCTAACAGCATCTGAAATTGTCTTCTTTTCAGTCTCCATCACCAAAACGTAAATTTTATTATCCACTCTGTGCCCAACATCATTTGTTTTTGATTTTTTTGGGGAAAATATCTACATTTTGTGAATTCTTTTTTTTTTTTTTTTATCATTTTGTGAATTCTTATCTCATCAGTTCGCAAGACATACTAGAAAAGAATTCCATCAAATTTATTGATCTATAGGATTTGGCTCCACTTTAAAAAGAAAAAGGTTGAGTATAATGAATATATGTAATGTACAAATATATATGTAGGTATAAGAATAATCTAATCCAAGCATCTTAATCAAACCAAAGTATGAAATTGCTATCAGATCAGATATTCTCATAATAATGGCTTTTCCCACAACCAAAATTTGTAATCTCCTCTTGTAGGCAGGAGCTATTTTGCAAAGCTATAATTTTTACATCATTCTCAAATGAACATCTCTGCATGGAGAAATTGTATGAGTTGTCTTTTAAGAAAAGAAAATTATTGAAAATTAAGCTTTCAAAAATACTGTGAGTTTGACTCCAAAATAACTCTTAATGTCCAATCATATAAACAGAAACAAATTAACAATTACCATTTCACAGCTCTCAAAATGTTTATAAACATAAAGCCTATTTCTTTCTAAAAATATGAGATTAAGACTTTTTTCTATTTTAATGGTTTGAAATACCTTTAGGTAAATCACTACTGAAAAATAATTTTAGAGAGTCATGTCATCATATAAAAGAGTAATATTATTTTAGTGAATTGTTCTTTTAAATAGTAACCTTGAAGGTGCAATTCCCAATATAGTGCCCTTGTTAAGTATGAATATTTAAAATTCAAGAGTCTGTATAATCTGGAAAAACGAAGTCAACATATTTTGAAATCACAAATTTCATTTTAATAGCTGAGAAGTTTAAGAAAACAGTATTTATTTTGTACCAGAAACTCTACTCTTTTATAATTCATATCTTAGGTGATATGATTTTCATCAATACACATGGATGATCACACATCCACTCTGGTTTCTTCCTGAGCAAAGCTACTTTTGGAATCTACGAGTTCTTTCAATTTCAGCATTTTCTTTGAATTGCCCTGCTAATCAAAGGGGCTGAAATAAAGATAAAATCTCCAATTTGTAAAACTGTGTAATTAAAACCTAAATATAAATTATGGTCGCCTCTGTTCACAGGTAATAATACATATGGTGGTGATGAAGATAATAAATGACAAAATCTCCTCCTCCTCTACTAACGTTTATTGAGTGCTTATTATGTCCCAGCTGCTGGTATGTTTTACTTCATTGTAAAGTAAACTGTATGAAGTAGCTACTATTAATACTACTATTGGACAGATCAGGAAACCGTGGCATAAAGAGGTTAAGCAGTTGTCCTAGGTCACATGACCTGAAATTTGCGAAGTGCAAACCCACGCCATCTGACTCTAGAACCTTTGCGAGTTAAGTACTACGCTTATGAGTTAATACATGGGAAGCTTTTAAAACGCAGCCTGCACGGGGTAAGCTCTTAATGTCAGCAGTTATTACATTGTTTTATGCATAATCATCCATTTCACCTACAGAGATATATCCTCCTTATTTATAAATATAGCAAAAAACCCTGCATTTTACTGAGGGCTTTATAACTTGTCTCTAAAAATGACAACAATCTAAAATTCACAACATTTCAATGTAATAATAAGTAACATTTGTTGAGTTGAGATAACGTACAGACAATTATTATCCTCAATTTCCACATAAGACCTGGAGTTTTAGAAGGAAGCTGAGTGACTTTCTCATGGTTCCACTCTTAACAACAGAATCTCTCTGTCTTATAAGGAATTCATTCCATGTGGTTCAGGAACAGAACCACAACTCTTTGACCAAGACCAGTGCTTACAACCTTCCCCTTCAAGGTCAGGAGTGGGGGTGGGATGGGGTTCAGTAGGAAAGGGACTCAGAAAGGTCATGGGAGGCTAAACAAGTACCCATCCAGCCCTAGGCTGCTGTAATTGGTTCAGGGATGTTATTTTAGCTAATTAGATTCCTTCTTAGGATATTTTTGCCAGGCAGGCCTACTGGACAAAGTATCACCAGGATACTTTGCTGTTAGGACACAAGACTGGAACAACTAGAGGCCTTCTTACTTACCACATGAAAAGAGCCATTCCAAAGGACAAGGAAAAAGACATAATTCTGACGATAGTGCTTAAGCCTTTTTATCCAGCCACCTATGACCCTGGAATAACCCTAGATAACTCAGATATCTGATGAAATAAATTACCACACCCCCTTTTCAAAATATGACTTAACTAGTTGAAATTGGGTTTCTGTCACTTGCAACTTTCTATCACCAAAGAGCCTTGTTATTTTTCTTCATAATTGTGTTTTTAGAAACATTAAATACCAAATGCCTCTATTACTTAAACATCAACTTGATTTATCCAGAGGAAACATGGATTGATAAAGTTCTCTGGAATTTTATGAACGGAATTCTGATGTGTGAAATAAGTAAATGTATAATCTATGTTAGTTAAAATATGGTTTTTGAATATTAAAATATCTCAGAGCAGATTCTTTTTATTTTAAAGACCCCTAAAAAATCTTAGGAACCTTAGAAATTGATGTTCTAGAGGCTAAGCAACAAAATAAAACATAAAGAAAAATACCTGACAGCTCTTGAGGAGTTGAAACCATTTCTACACTTTTGAAAAATTCCTTGACATCACCATTCCCTAACATCACAACTTCTTCAGGAAACAGAATCAATGTGACTTAGTAATCTGAATAAAACATTCAAGTGCCATGAAAATTAACATCTAAGTCCTGAATTCAGGGTGCGGCTAATGAAAATCAGGCAGAGAAGCTAATGGGAAATTTAACACAGGGCAAATGTCAATATTGTTGTGAGAAATATACTATAATTAAAACGTTTCTGAGTCCTGGCCAATGACCTACGGTAATAATGTTTTGTTGACCTTATTATAAAAAAATAATTTTTCATTACTAATTCAGTAAAAGAGTCCCTTTTTCAGTCTTCAAGCTTAAATAAAAAACAAAAAATCAGCACCTGATTCTTCACTGAAGCATAGAATACGAAAACACTGACTAGTCAAGGAGGCAACATAATTCCAAAGCCACAGTGAACAAGGAAAGGGAGAAAATAAAAACAGAGACATTTTATAGCGGAAAGAATAAAAGCAGTAGACGTCGCTGATCCTAGCAAAAGATAAAGGAGATACGTCAAAAGCATTGGATTTCATTCATTCTACACTACCCGCATTCTGAAAAGTACAGGGGCTGTGGTCTGTGCATTAGAAGGCAGACTGATTACATTCAATCTGGATAGAAAGAACATTTCTGTCGAATTATTACCGTGCTTAAACTTATTGAGAAAATTACTCTCTAGAATAACATTTGAGTATTATAAGAAAATACACTGTCTCCCTGGAGGTCTCTGTAATGGGATTTCACCTGTGAGCTCAGCCTGCCGTTTTTCTTCTCCTCTGGCTAGTTATCCACAGGAACTTGCATTTGAGGGGAATTCAAAGTGCATACTGCTCTGGGAGAACGCACATATTCTCTCTATTTAGCAATATAGAAGTAATGGAAACTCACAGTACTGGCCAACTAAAAAGGATTAGGGCAAGCTTTACATGTAGAACACCATGGATTTTGTGCATTTTGAGGGGCAGAAAGTCCCATCCTTTGAAATTTCGGGGCGGGGGATGTGGCATAAAGTCCTTTTAAAATTCAAATATGTTACCCAAGGAAAATGACACATTAAGCCTTCAATAATCACTTTTATAACAACAGATTTATTAGATTCTCTAGAGGAAAACTGGGTCCAATGAAAATGGAGCTCAGAACAGGTAAATTTTAATAAGGGATTGAGAAGGAGGGAGGGGGGCAGAATCCAGAGCAACAGCCAACAACTCAAATGTCTTTAGGGCAAGAAAATAACATAAATGTGCTGATCTAATGCATGAACGTATCAGAAAGTGGTGGACTGACATCGAAGTTGGGGTGCTTATCCTCACCCAAAGATATTCAGGCTTAATTTTTAAAACGCAAAACTGCTGGGCTTCCCTGGTGGCGCAGTGGTTGAGCGTCCGCCTGCTGATGCAGGGGACACGGGTTCGTGCCCCGGTCTGGGAGGATCCCACATGCCGCAGAGCGGCTGGGCCCGTGAGCCATGGCCGCTGAGCCTGCGCGTCCCGAGCCTGTGCTCCGCAACGGGAGAGGCCACAACAGTGAGAGGCCCGCGTACTGCAAAAAAAAAAAAAAAAAAGCAAAACTGCTTTGCTAGGCAAGCACATTGGCCCCATTTTATGACCTCTGCTTAGAACAATATTCTAAATTGTGCTGCACAGAATAATATCCCTGGAGATAGTTCTTAGACGTCAAATCAAATCGAACCGAAACAAACATACAAACTGAAAGCGAGCTACACTGAGAAAAACATTTGGGAACCTTGAGGACTACCTTCCGTGTGGCCCTTAGATTCACTCCCCACCTTTCCCGATCCTGCTCTGTGCCTCAGCAAGCTGAACCAAATGGACTGCATTAAGAGGATCCCTGGCTCCCTGGTTCTGGTTGGTTTCAGCCAAGTAGAGAAACAGGCAGGAGATTTCCAGGTATTTATTCTGCTGCTCCTTCCCTGCCAGGTTGCAATCAGTTGGCTGTGGCTTTCTAACTAAAGGACTAGTTAGTTGACTCTCTTCAGGTTCTAGTAATTACTCCTTCCACTTGACCTTCCAGGCCCAGGGGTGCTAACAGAGTACTGTACTACCCTTGATGCCTTCTTGAAACCCTGCCCATCCTGTTGTAAAAAGTCCTCTTATTAAAGTTTTCTCAAGTTACAAGTTTGAATGTGCCACATGTTTCTTGCCAGAGCTCTGACTGATTCACTGGGTAAAAGAACATAAAACTGGTTTCTTTCTTTGCAAGACTTCTCAGAGTCCTTAAAATGGTAACATGTATGATGAATACTCAAGAATGGTCCAGGAAGAAGAGATTTGTCGGAGTGGGTAGGGATTGAGAGGTCCCAGGAAACAGAGGTAGGTGAAGCTTAAAAGATGGTAGCAATAAGAATGAAGAGCAGAGAAGACAAACTTTCCTTAATGTATAATCACTCAGGTTTAAAGTTAGGGGAGGTCAAGCTCTGGGAAGCGCATTGGGTAATGTGATCTTGAAGTTAAAACTAATTTCTGCAGGATGTGGATTCTTGTAAACTGTTTTCCAGGAGCTTTTTTGTCCTTTCTTTTCATTCCTTTTTTATTCTCTTTCCTTATATTCTCTCTTTCTTTTTTTCTTTCTTTTTTGTGAGCATTTCATTCAGGATCTTTGAACCAATAAAGTGAGGGGAAGTGTTTGGTACTTCCTTTCGGTTTTTTACTGTACTTTCTGGATCATATACTAGGATATCATATTGCCCAATAAAATGTTCACATAAAAACTTTGCTTCAACTAGTGAAATGAATCTGAAAACAGAACTAGAAACACTGAGAATAACAATAAAAAGAAAAATCAAAATCTCTCCCGTATAAACCATTAAAGCAATGTCAGTAATAAAACATTACATTTAAACAATTTTTCAGCACTTCAAAATGGTGCCCCTATTCTTCAAATGCAACTTGGGATTTCTGTGCCCATCTATCTTTTTCCAAAAGTATAGTTTGCATTAGGTGTGATCAAACGTGCATACACACACACAAACACACACATACAACACCCCTTAGGATGTTATTATACAAAGTAATTTCTGATCAAAGTAAGCTGACTTCTCTAAGTCTAAAAAGTATCTCAAATTCAGCACATCTGAATCCAGCTCTGGATCTTTCCCTCCAAAGCTGTTTCTGCCTCAGTTTTCCCTATCCTTTAGGCTAGGGGAGGCCTAATTTGCTGAGGCCAAAAATTTTGGTATCACCCTATCTTTTTCTCATATCCCACAACCACTTCATCATCAAATTTGGTCTATCTTCAAAACATATCCTGAATTTGTCCATTTTCACCAACTCTACTGCTCCACTCTGACTAGATGCTTTTACGTTCATCATTTTAAGTAAATCCCACAATTACGTAATGAAGGTCTTTTTAATCCCCATTTAACATATGAGGAAACTGAGGTTTCAGACAGATGTAATAACTTGCCAACACGGCACACTTAAGAAATAGAAGGACTGGGATTTGAAACTATGCCCGGCAAATTCCCAAGCTTTTGCTCTTTCTAATGTATCAGGATAAAATAAAAGGTTTTTTTGTGGTTTTTTTTGCGGTACGCGGGCCTCTCACTGTTGTGGCCTCTCCCGTTACGGAGCACAGGCTCCGGACGTGCAGGCTCAGCGGCCGTGGCTCACGAGCCCAGCCGCTCTGCGGCATGTGGGATCTTCCCGGACCGGGGCACAAACCCGTGTTCCCTGCATCGGCAGGCGGACTCTCAACCACTGTGCCACGAGGGAAGCCCTCGTGGGAAATAAAAGGTTTTTAAAACTGACTCTTAAAAATTGATACGCAATGATTTGTTTCTAAGAAATTATCTCCTCCCTTCTGATTTAAGGAATTCAGAAGTTTTAACTGGTTTGTTCTTCATAAACTTACAAGGAGTGTTGTATGTATGTGTGTGTTGGGGGGTGCACTCCTGCACCCACGTGTACATGCGTGCGTGCACATGCATGTGCGTACACACACACACAATTTAGAAAGGAAAACAAATTTGATGAATTTGTTGCAAACTTAGGGACATAATAGCTTATAAGAGAAATCCAATTAAGAGTTGTTCAGAGGTGACTGGTAGGGAAAGGATTATTTATCCCATCACATTCTAAATAGCCAGGAGCCAGGCAGAGAAGCAGCTGGGTGCAAGGAAGCATTAGGGAGCTGAGTCTAGGGTACCGCCAGGGAAGAAGGTGGCAGCTGGGAGTGGGGAGGGTTTCAGAATCCAACATTTAAAATGATCCAAACAGGAAAACGCCAGCTGGAAGAAGGGGGTGCTAGGCATCCAGTAACCTTCTGGTAAAACCAATTTTCTGTCTGGTATAAGAGAAAGCACATGCCACACGTTAAGTATCCCAGGTTTCAAGGAAAAAAACAGTGCATTTTCCCAACAATTATCTTGTTCATGCTGTGAGTGCCATCCCCACAGGGAATGCACCGGGGAGGATGACCTGTTATTAAATCGGCACATTTTGGGCTATGTCAACACAAGGACGGTTCTTCTGGGTACCAGGATAATATGCCAAAGAGACCTTTAAACATTTTATATGTTCCCTAATTTAAACTGGGAATATGATGGTCCCTTAAGGTGATTCTCTTTTTAAAGGGTATATCATTGAAAGGGTTATAGGAGTTGATTCCATTAAAACACACACACACACACACACACACACACACACGCAGAATGAGATATACATTTCAAGCCCATATGACAGGCATCTAAAGACTGAGGGTTTAAACCCTCAGTTTATCAGCTCTAGAGGCCTAATTTTGCAATCAGCTAAACCTACAGTACATTTTCAGCAAGTGCTGCAAATCAGCAAAATATTAAATGAATCTTGAAAAAAATGATTATGAATCCACAGTTCTGTTTGACTGTATAATTCTATTTAAGATTAAAATTACTATCATAAAAAGGCCACTTTCTGAATGTAATTCCACAAAAACATCATCACAAAAGCTTTTACTGCTATTTATGTCAGAATGTATTTTAAACAGTTCTAATCATTTACCTTTGTGGACACTTAATTAAAATTACAAAACCAATTTTAATCTGTAGTCCAATTAATATGCAAATATATGCAAATGTGGTAAATCAAGGTGGTGATTAAGTTAAGGACACTCTATTTCATGTCTGCTTTAAGTGTGAAAACAAACAATCTTTTTTGTAATTGTACTGATGGATTGTGATGTTTATAGGGTTAGTATGGGGTACAAATGTTTATGCATCAACATTATGCCAAAACAAAGATTTTATACTCTGGAGTGATTTAGCATCCAGCATACATTCAGATGCAACAAAGTCATTTTGCAGTCATCTTGTGAATTAGAATAAGGTCAAAGCAAAGTTAAATTTCTATGTCATCCATTTGTATGGCTATTTAAAATTCAACAATCACTTTCTGATGTGTTAGGTAAGAGCCAAGAAGTCTCAAGAATGGCATATTATCGCCCTTTATCATTTAGTGTTCCTAATATACTGGTTTATCTTTGATACTATTACAGCAATCATTCTCTCATTAAGGTACAAAGATATTCAGCTTTTTTAACCCCTCTTTTTCACAAATTTTAAATATGGAAAGTACAGCTAAAATCCAAGTGACCATAGTAGTTTAAGTAGAGGGATGAACAACACATCCTCACATCCAGTTTGTCCCTCTTTTTCTTCTCGTGCTATTGTCTAGATAGTACCCATGACACTGAATTTTTCTGAAGATGAAATGACTGTCTTCAAGAGCCCTGTTTTAAAAAGGGCAAATGCTTAACTTCAGTGTGATTTAGTTTCTTAAATTTATGGTTAACCTTGTGGAGATGTTATTTTTAAAAAATGTCCTACAACTTCCTTCTAAACAATGTCTTCTCCAATTTCAAACATGTCTCTATTTTATGAGATGTCCATCTTGCAAAGATGAAGAAGAAACAGTCATTTTTTGAAAAAGAAATCGTGTTACCTAAAAATCACAGTCACATTATGTCATATCTTGGAAAATAAAAATAATCTCAAAGCTCTGTCCTTGATGAAATATCTATGAACTATCATATAACTCATTTATGTTAGAAAAACATTAAGAATAACAAGTTTGACCTACTATTTTTATGCAAATGTGAATCATTTCCTTTTCTTTAAGCCTGAAGAAGCCAGAGTCACTCATATAAATTGTGAAGTGATTATAAGAAGTACAGTGCCTTTTTGTTCCAAATATTTCATGTTTCTGAAATATTTCTCTCAACATTAAACATTTAGATATTGACAAATATGAATTTCGGCAATGCAGCATTAACCATCAGCACTTCACATACATTTCTTACTGGTCGCCTATTTTCACATCTGCATTATTTAAAATAATCTTTTCCACTCTTAATTGAAGACGTGTTCACGTATATTTCTTCATTTCACTTAGAAAAATGAGGAAAGTGGATTTCAAATTGCCATCATGGCATCATTTTTAACACTCAATAAATACACATTTAAAAATATTATCGCTCTGTGAAGGCAGATAACTTAATAAAAAGCAATACACTTTATAGTTATGTTTACTAAAGTAGGTAATGTATCCTTAATGTGCTTGTGCAAACTTATTTCTCCCTCTCAATCTATTTTACCATCCATATTTTGAAATCCTCAAAAATAACTTTCCAAGAACAAAGATCCTAATAATGTTGAATGTAATGGCTGCCTATATTTTTTCCTTTAACTGTTCCACTGTTCCCATCATTACTTTGCATCGTACATATTCTTACAAATCATTCTTCTAAAATATTTAAAAATGAAACTATATACAACAAACTATTAAGTTCATCTCTTTCTGAGTAGGTGTATAGGGACTGTAATTTTCTAAATCTATCTAGTACCAACATATTCAATTATGAAACAGTCTTCATGTGATGATGCACCTAAGACAGCAGTTTACATTTATATTAACAAACTCTATCTTCATTATAGTACAAGAACAAAGCAGGATTCCCTTCCCCAATTTAGATCCAACAGTGAAATACATAACACAATACAACATAAAATGAAATAAAAGGAAGAACATAAAATGCACTGCATTAAATATTAGGAAAAAAAATAGCAAGCACAACACTGCAGAAGCGGCAGGAGAGAGAGCTGTGTGAAGACAATGGACCAACCCCGTGAAAGCAAATGCAGTAAAAATGCTTTGGAAGTTAGATAACCAGTGTGTGAAAGTCAGTCTTTTTCTACTAAGTGAACAGGCTTTTCTTAAAGATTCTTTAAAGATTCTTTTCTTAAAATTAGGGATTTTCCAGTATTATGAAATTTTACTCATATATTAATCTGGAAATTATGTCAACCAATATAGTGGAAAGCCTGAGCCAAAGAGAATCTCCTCTGGTCCAGCTCTCCTAGGAATATGTCACAAAATTGTATTAGTGAGCAAAGAGTACGCTAACATGACACCAGAAAACAAAGCATTAATGAATAGGAACACAGATCAAAATATCATCTAATTAAGAGGTAGTCATGATGGGATGTCCTGCTGGCTTTAAATGAGAAGAGAGGACTATTATTTACAGGACTTTGTGTAGTCCTTAGCTTAAAGCTCTATCGTTTGATCTAACAGCAGGTATGGGAGAACAGATTAAAAGTCTACGATAAAGCAAATAAAACTTTTCTTTTAAAAAAAAAGACATAAAATTTGCTGCAATAAAAAAAAATTAAAATAAACACACTGACATTTAAATTTTTTTTTTAATCCTTTTGGAATAAAAAACCTGGGAACATTCTTGTCACTTGAAGAAATATCAATCTTGGGAACAATAACAACAAAATACATATATATAAAGTAATTATTTCAATAGAATGCTAATTTTTAAAAAAGAATCGTATTTTTCTTTATTGTGTGCATTATGTAGTTAACTATTCAAATTAATCCAGATTATGCTAACATTTATAGAATTCTGTATTTCACAAGCACTACCCTTTTTTTTAGATTGGGCACAGATTTTCAGAAAAGGCTAAAGTTTACAGAAGTGGATTCTTGCTTTCCTTTTCATGTAGTTTACTGATAATCCTGCCTAAACAAACTGATTTGACCTTGGGAATGTCTCACATTCCATGGAGCAACTCTTTTGAATAATCTCCAAAACCTACACATCTGAGATGATTTTGGACCTCCTCCCAGAAAAAGCCTCATCCTAATGGTCATCTAGGGGGGATGAAAGGCCCAACATTTTCTACAAGTTTCTGGGAGGCTGAATGTTGGCTATGCCAGATTCAGTACTCTGTCCTCCTGCCTCAGACAGTGGAAAGTTAATAAAATGAATAATCCAAGAAAATATGGCATCATTCTCTGGGCACACTTTCTTGTAATCAAACAAATCTTTTCAGACATATCATACTCTGAAAGTGAATCCTAGAAGCTCACAAAAAAGAGGAGAGGGAGGGGAGAATACCAAGAATCTAGGCCTCTTGTAGGCAGGGTACAGCCAACTCAGAAAACAAAGGCCAGAAAAAGCCTTTGCATCTGTTTGCCATTCTAAACCTAAACCATCTCAGGGATTCTACTAAATCTACAATTTTCTACAACCTTTTTAGTCTGTTTATTTCTTTGCTCACACGAAATGCCACGCATCCAAAATCTCTGGATCAGACAGCAAACAACTTCAAGTTGTTTGAACATCCAAGTTCAAGCTGTGGATGATCAAGAATGAGACTTAGCATTTATTTTGCCGTGTGTTTGGTCAGTTTTATGTGGAAGAAAATAAGAATCTGATGTCCAGGAAAAAGAGGTGTATTTCACATTTTCCCTATAACCTGCTGCTCTAATCTTTTGGTCTCACTGTAGCATGCACATCCCTACATAAAGGGGCGTTGAGTGTGTGTGTGTACGTGTGTGTGTGTGTGTGTGTGTACGTGTGTGTGTGTGTGTGTGTGTGTGTGTGTGTGTAAAAATAATCCTACTTACCCGTCAGCAAAATTCAAAGAGAATACACATATTTTCAGTTATTTAAACTATCTTAAAGACTCACAGAGTTTTAAAACTGGATGCAATCACTCACTCAATTCATCTCATTTGCAGAGACTCAGAGAATTTAAGTGACTTGACTCATCCAAGGTCACTCAGCAGGCTGATAGTAGCTCCCACGCGGAACACAGTTCTCAGCCAGGTGGGGCCATAACAGCAAGGCTGTTCAGAAATTAAGCAGGATGTGTACCACTCCCCAGGAAGGTGGTTTGTTCTCAAAACCTGCTGGTAAGCCACGACATGGGATCAGACATCAGAGAGAGCAGGGCCTAAAGTCTAAAAAAGATCTCTCTAACTGGACAGTCCTTAGCAAGCACATGAAAGATTTAGGGGTTTTATCTGGCTTAACAACAAGGCTTTTCAACCCACAAAAACCTTTTTAGAGTTTAAAACACTCAAAGACAAGATTATTAAATTTAGCGAGCATAGACTTCACTTCTATTAGTCCTACAAATACTACCTTCAGTGGTTAATCAAAACAACTACTGATTAAGCACCTAGAACTGTGCATCATGTCCTCTTGCCTTCTGGGAGGCTGGAGGTGGGAGGACAAGATCTTGACTGCTAAGGAGCTTAAAAATTAGTTGGGACATCCTGAAACAGGCACACAGGATTTTAAAACGTGGCAAGTTTTACTCTGTGCCCACATTTCTCCACCTTTGCCTAGACTCAAATGAGTAGCCGTTGAAACCAATTTCCCTTGGTGAGATCCTTCAAGAGGGATAACCTTTATTAATGTTAAACAATACTATATGCATAAATTATCTCATCTCTTTCAGCTAACTGGAAATTGCAACTTGATAACAACATACAGCCAATCCAAATGGACAGCTATCTATTGTGAACCAAACATACTACAAAAATGTAGGGTTTTGGACTATGACCTTTAAGAATGAAGAAAAGGATTATTTCTGTAAATGAAATTTCCTGGCAATTATAACTGAAATGCTGATTAATACAAATTTGGCAAACAACCTTTCTTACTTTCCTGTAATACAAAGGTAATGCCCTGGAAGCTTATTCCAGCCCAATTTCAAGGGAGCCATTCTAAATAGTAAGTCCTTTTGCACAAATGGTTTTACTGCTCAATTATAGATGAACAATGATTTTTAAACTCTGTTTACAAGAGTCCAAGAAGTTCTGGGTTATAGAAAGGTAGGAGAAAAGAAAGGGGCAGGAGAAAGCACCAAGGTAGGCCCTCCACTCCTCCAATGAAATCAGCTCAACTTTTGATGTTTGCTTGGCCAAATAAAGATTCAAAAGCAACTACCTCAGTTGAATGGAGAAATTAAAGTTAACACACAGAGAGGACTGCTAAACAATTATTTTACCTAAATAATATCTCCCAATCCCCAAACTTGATGAGGTAGTCCTGCAGAAACAAATAAAAATGGACAGAATTTAGGACAAAATTCCACAGCTCAGTTTTGTTCAGTCAAGCACACATTTATCAAATATTTGGAATGTACAAAGGCACTATGCCCTTTGTGAAGAGAAGGTATATCATCCCCACTCTACAAATGAGAAAACTAGAGCTCTGTATAGGTTGAGTGCTTTGCTCGGTAAATGGCAGAGCTGGAAATGGTAGCCAGGTCCTTGGCCACCTAATTCAAAACTCCCTTTTGACTATATCAAACGGTGAGAAAGAGAAGCTGATATTCTTTGATTTGTTGGAAAACCACATGATCATGAGATAACTATGAGCCCAGAGGTAATATGAGTCTCTTCTTTAAATGTAAGTATAAACAGTAAAAAAATTGAACATGTTTAAATACTGACATAATTGATTGTCAGAGTTTAGGAGCAGGGCTGGGAAAGAGGGACCCTCTACCTTTAATTTTATCTAGAGATATGTAAATAGCTAATTACGAAATTAGTGTTACATAAATAACATACTGAAACATGTAATTTACTTGACGATTAAGGAAAAAGCAAAAGCTAAAAATCTTCCTAACCTGAGACTGATCTTATGAAATCTACATTCCGACCTCTATTTGTTCTAGCTTTGCAAACTGAAGAACATAGAGCACTTTCCAATCTCGTTTTACAAGTCATTTTTCCAAACTAAAAAATATTTTAGCTTTACTGCTTGTGATGATGATGATTAAAGATAAACAATAACTTTTGGAATTCATGTATTTAAAAAATCTTACATAACTATGACAGGACCAAACTTCTAATTAGAAATATAAAATGACAGACTTTTAAAACTTAGAGGGACTTGAGATATGATCCAGTTCAACAATTTCATTTTACAGATGCAGACACTAAGGTCGTGAAAGGTTAAATGACAGGCCTGACCACACACACAGCTAGTTAGTAACAGTGCTGCAACTCCAACCACTAGCCTGGAGTTCTTTTCACTATAGCAAGCACTTTAAATTATATCCAGAGAGTATAAGTAATGCTCTCCAAAAATGTGTCAGAGGCTATAGATGGGCACAGAACCAGCCATCATAAACCATGATCATTACCTCAATAAAGGCGAAGTTTAACTCTCTCTGACACAACCAAATTATCTAATCACTTCTGCCTTAGTTTCCTCCTTGAAGTCCAGATATTTTGACATATGCTATGTTGCAAAGAGTAAGAAGCTCAAGTTTTGCCAACGTTTGAGGCTGAAAAGTGCAATTAACTTTTGAGGAGATAAGCAATATGGAAAGGATACCAAATTTACCATACTGATTATAATTGATAATTACAATTTAGAGCTTCCTTACTGATTGTACCTTACTCTTCCAAGCAGAAAGAATTTTACAGGAAACTTCTGAAAAATAATAAAATTAGATAAAGCTAAGTCACCAGCCAAAGATGTTGGATATACTGGAAGACTGAACATGTGTACACATTGGCAGAAATGAAGAAGACACAGGAAAAAGGGAATTTTAAAAAGGATGTTACTTAGCTAACCTAAAAGACATACCATGCATTCATGTGTTGAAAGTGTAGCTCTGTCTGATTATATTAAAAGCTATTCTTCTAATTCAACCTCCAACCCATTCTACCTTAATAAATCAGGGGAAGAACCAAAATTTAGTATTTCTTGGAAGGCACTGTCAGAAGTTTTCTTTAATGATTCCTTTTTTCAATAAGGATGGCTGTGGGGATGGGAGAGAAACACAAAGGGAACCCAAGGTCCTACAGCCCTCACAGAGAAGTCGTGGTGGAACCCTACAGACTGTATTTAATGGCTCCCAATTGCACAGAACCGTGCGTGACTAAGAGCAAAAAGTGTTGCTTCCACCTTTCATTCGATTCATTCACACGTTTAATTCTATTGCCAAAACTGTTGATGTGTTTTATGTTTTTGCAATCAGCTAACAGTGGCGTTTTAGATCCCAACCTCAGACAGTATGGTTTTCAGCAAGAGCCCTTTGTTTTGACAAACACAGTTAAAGTTTCCATACGTAGCACCGATTCAAGGCAGATTACAGAATGAAGCTCTAATGGACAGTCATGATGGCCCTGAATGCAGTACACAGCACTTCTTGTGCGCAAATGATAGGAAACTGTTCTGTCAAATAGCTGCTTTGTTCAAAGGAAAATCTTATGTGTACCACACTGGGGTACCATACAAATTGCTGCAAGGGAAGATGAGCCCCCTGGGTTTTGCCTTCTTGAGATGAGGAAGTAGACTCGCCTGAGGTGCACAGGTTCACACTGAAGGCATTTTTAAATGGGCCACTTAGAAGTCAACTTTTACAAGGAAAAGCGGCAAGGAAATGCTGCATATCTGGTCATACTTAGACATACGGAATCATAAAGAGATAGCCACAGGACAGAAAATGATCATTCCAGGCTACTAATGTGATTTTTTGCAGACTGTCAAGTATTAAATACCTCTCTGTGTAACAGCAACCAGTTTGCTCACTTAATAGGCAAAATAATAAGGAAGAATGCAAATTTTTCACATGATTTGCGGACAGAGAATTTATATCTTTTGACATTGATTCTTGAAAAAAGAGAAAAACAGGATTTATAAAATTCAAAACAAATCCTAATTCTTCCTTAGCTTCTTTATGTGAGTGAACATCACTGTCACAGCCATTGTTTAACAGCAAGCTATGAAGACAGCTTGTTTCTCTCAAATAACAAAACGAGGTAATATAAATAGCTAATTCTAAGATGAATAAACTTTTACAAAACTGCATTTTCACAACTTGAGACCTCTATGTGACCTAAATAAAAGCAGTTTAAACTACGTGAAACTGGTGCTTTGTAATGCAACCTGGAAGTAAGTGGGTAGCTTGTATGATACAAGATGAGTCTTAAGGCAGTTTTCATTGCAAATAATATAGGTCAAAAAACAACATCTATGCCCAAGTACCTAAAACATCAATTCAACTCCAAAACTAGATAGTCCCAAAGTAAACTTACAAATTAGCCAAACAAATTTAACCTGCAGTGAAATTTTAAAAAGACATCAAAGTACTGAGGGCCAATAAGTACTGAACACCCACCCCTTACTCACAATAGTCCAAAATGACCTTTTTGGTCTATACCTCCAGACACTGATCTATAAATTTGTTTTCACCTAAAAACATTCCTCACATGTGCTAAGTCATATTTTACTAGGATAGTATTATATTATTTACTACCTTCTAAATATTCAGTTTATAAATCAACAGTAATTGCTCTTTCAGAAATTTTATTAATAACTTAAAAATCAACATATATGTATGTATATATTTACACACACACGTGTGTGTGTGCATACATGTTTGTGTGCGTGTGTGCAGACATAGCTCAGATGCAAAGAAAAAAGAACGACTGTTATCTTATTAGTTTCCTGAGTGTTGTATTTTAGACTATTTATAAAAGAAATAAAATCTAAAACATTATTTAAATCTTCACAGCCACAGTGACATTAACAATTAATTTCCTTTGCAAAATTTTATCTGAATGGGAAAACATTTTTCTTTGATCATTTGTAATATGTTTTACTGTTTTATGTACCTAAAATGCAACAATTTGTACAACTGTAGGAAAAAAAAAAGAATCAAAAAATTTTAAAGTGAAAGACAATGCATACAAATTCCTTTTGACAAAATTATTTAGATATTTATTTTAAGGTCTTTTCCAGCACAATTTGGTCATTCTAAATTTTAAAGCTCAGGCTCAGTTAGGCCCCAAAAGGAGAGCATGGTATATCACTCTAAACAGCCTCCTGCATTCATTTATTGTTCAGTTCACAGTCTCTGAATACAACACAATCCTCCAACAGAGTCAGCTTTCATAATTCAGCAGTACAAAGTCTGCAAACACATGTAACCTAGATCCATATTTCCCAGTGACAGCATATGATAGCAGAATGTGAAGTATTAATGCTGGTGTCACTACAGTCCTACACTCTACTGCACTTTAAGAGAAAGCAGCTGCTGAGATGAAATGTGTGCCAACTGTCTGAAGACAGAAACATAAGAAACATTCCTTCTGTTACAAAGGGAGAGACACACACAAACAGACTTGCTTTTAGACGTAACATGCACAAAGTTTCTTACTTCTGCCTTTTATGTTTCTCAAAAACCCTCACCAATTCTGCATAAGCAGAAAGGTACGCATTTAAGAAAATCCTGACTTCCTTCTCATGAAAGTAACCCAGAAAAGAGGGTATAATCATGCATCTACAAGTCAAAGGGTGGAAAAAGTACCTTTTACAATACACAGTCTACACCAATGAGTTCACACACTTACGGAAAGAGAGTTGCTACCTATGTAACAGATAACCTGGATCAGCTATGCATTTTTATACTAACAACATATGGTCCTCAGGCCTTGCAATGATTATTTCCTTTGGCATCTTCATAAAATTATTATCTTGAAATAATCATCTGAAATCTTTGTTTTAACACATTCACATAAAAACCAGACTGTCTCTTTCTAAACTAGGAACATGGGAGGTTTGTCACTTTCAGTAAACCATTCACAAGGGGTAAAGTCTACAAATCTGAAAGTGGCGCTTTTCTTTTTCTCTTTATATTGCCAATATAAAGATTGGCAATTTGTTGAAGAACCACAGTATCCTGATTTGTACAGATACATTCTTGATGAAACAGTGCAAAATGAACCAAAGTACTGTCCTGCTATCTTTTAAACACAGCTCTACAATAACAATAAGTGTGTGACATAATCTGAACTGTTTGGTTATAATTCACTTAAAAACTAGTACAACCTCACTGACCCCCTTATCAAACAATTGATTGTGCATTTGCAGACTGGACAATGAAATACAGGAGGTAAAGTATTAACGGTGACACTATTTGGCAAGCTTGTAGTGCAGTTCATTCAAAAGGCAATTTTAAAATTGAATGAAGAGGTTTGACTAGGCAATAAAAACAGCCACAATGCCAGTGAACAGTACTTAGGAGGAAAGCCTCTAATTATCCTATTTATAAATCAACAGCAATTTTACTGATGACTTCTCAAAGTTGATTAAAATAACTTCAAAAAAATTTTAAACTAGATCATATGCATTTTATTAAACTATAATTTAAAATATTATTGATCGTTAGAAAATGATAAAAACTTGAGAGCAAAAACGAGACAGCATTTCTGAAGAGGAACATTCATACGATGCTCTGCAACATAATTATAGCACTGCCCTTGGGGAAGGGGATTTTATTTTATAATGAGAATGTTTACACTGTTATGGGGTTCAATCTATCTGGGAGGGAAGGTTAAACTTCTTTCCATTAAAGACAGCCTTATAATGAAAAGCTCTGAAAGGAGAATGGAGTCTAATATAGTAGATGTAATGGCCTATTAAATGATTCACACACAAAAAATGAATCAAATTCATTGTATCTTACTGCTGTTTTATGACAAAATTGTTGAAAAATAAAACTATTGTCAAGATAATTGCATATTACATAGGCTGTATTACTGTAAGCAGTACTCTTATTGGATGACCTAGAGTCTAATTTTTAGGTACATTAACAGGACATTACATTTTAAATACTTTACATTATTGGAATGTTTTAAAAGAATCCCACTTTTACTCTGTTGGCAAAATCAGTTTAGACTTAAAAGTCAGCCTGCAATTATGCATCAGTCTTTTTCAATTAAAATTTTCTATACATCCTTTATGATGTCATTCTTACATTCCTGCAACAGATGCTTGTTTATATACCAATTTTCCTAACTGCTGCTGTACTGGTATTACGCTATTGTCGATGTAACCTCTCTGTCTAGTTTACATTCCCAGATCTCCTCTCAGTAAATGTGTATTTTCAAAATAATTTGCCTCTTTAAAAACCATCTCTAATTACCAAACAATCCCTTCTATTGAAAAAAACAAAACCAAAACGTCTCTGTATCTTTAGAGAGTACAATTAAATACACACTTCCAGGAAGAATGATATTCTTAAAATTTTAAGAAAGTGGTGGTTCCATGAATAAGTTCAAACACAACTTTAAAATACATTTTAGAAGGTATAATTCCAAAACAAGATTATTAATTCTGCCCTCTGAGAACCTAGCGAGAAATCTCTCAGACTAGTTGTATACCACAGCTGTTTATTAACTGCAGGCTGAGTGATATGTAACATCAGACCCATTTTTAAAGCAATACTGTAACAATGTTAATCAAGCCATATGTATAATCAATCAGCATTGTTATTATGTCTCTGCAAGGTTTCAGAATAGAACCATCAAAGCCTCCTAGAGATCAAAATTTAGCTCACTGAACTAAAGAAATCTACCCATTTGAGGAAAAAAAAAGACTATAAAATATATATATTGATTTCAGATTTGTGGGTGAACAAAGACTGAAAAACTACTTTTTGTATACCATCAGTACTTAATTTGAGTTAAGCGATGCTGTGATTCTGTTAAAAGAAGCTCATCATTTTAAAAACATTTATCTCTGAATATATACGTGTGAAATTCTGGCACTGAAACTTTCATAAGGATCTTGAAGGAAAATTGTCACGCGGATTAAACACTGGTCGGTATCACCTCTTTTTCAAACATAATTTTTGGTTACCACTAAAAAATATTTTTGTTCCACATATAAACAAATTTCTTCCAATTTTACAGCCTCATATTTATCAGGGGATTGCCTATCCTTAGCAATTTTACTTTGTCAAGTTACTGAAGTTACAAAATATTCCGCTTTAAAAGGAAAAAAACCTTACAAAACCTCTAACTGTTACTATTGCCATTTATGTTGAACACTTGGTTGGCCTCTTTCTCTGACCTAAGTCAGGTTTTCTAAAATCTGTGGGGGAGAGTTTCATTTCTTGCCATTTCTTCTCTCCCAACAGAAGGGCACTGGAGGGAAAGTTGTGAGCTTTCTTGAGAGGGTGTCCTAAAATTCAAGGTAAGACAAGAAAGACAAAACCAAGATGAATAAATGACTACGTAATTGTAACCATACCTCTGGTTCCCATTAAAAACCATCATTTTAGTTGGAAAAAAAGTTTTTTAACCTTTAATATGTTACTAGCAAAGAACAAAATCTAAAAATATAAGCAGCGAAACAAACATTTTCCCAATACACAGTGCTGTTGTAATTGCCTAACTTTGGATTTTTGCGGAAGAGGAAAAGCTATTTGATTTGGTAGGGTATCAAAAAAAGTCCAAAGAAGTTCTGAAAAAGGCTGTGGCCTGCTTTCCTACAGTCGCAGTGGTTGGGATACTGTAATACCACGGAAATCAGATACTAAGTAGCACTAGAGAAAACCTAAGTTGGGGGGAGTGGGCAAAGACAGAACAGTGTGGAGCGTTCCTGCAATAAGGAAGCACTCAGGCTCTCCCTCCCTCCCCACCTAATAAAACAAGAAGAAAAAGGCAAAGAGAAGGAGGAAGAGAAAGGGAAGTGGGAGGGGAAGGGAAGAGAGAGGAGAGCTGGGGAGAGCACAGCTGAGAACAGGGAAAAGAAAGCTCCTACGGGAGGCTGTGCGTGTCACACAGATCCACACCCTCACCAAACAATCTATCTGAAAGAAGTCTGGGCCGCTGTGGCAATATTATCCCTGAGTGGGGACTCAGGGATGCAGAGAAAGCCTGTCACTATCGTTTATGGGTATATTGTTAATGTACTTTAAGGGTTATTCAAAGGCGGATTTCCAAAACACAACAAAAAGCCTCTTCTGCTGCTATCGTATTTCTTTATGGAAGGAGACTTACCAAAAGGAAAAAAAAAAAAAAAAAAGAGCAAACATATAAAGGAGCTCAGTGTGGAGCATTAAAAAATGTGGGTGCATTTTTAGAATGCTGAATGAACACAAATATCTAGGTAATCTGGTCCAAGCATAACATTTGACTACCAAAAACCTGATGTCATGTAAAGAAAGATGGTAAGTCAAAAGGAATACTAACACTATCATTGGATAAATCAGTATATATTTGCCCTAAAGAATTTTATTAAGAAATAAAGTACTTGGGTGGGGTGTGCTGCTTTATCAAGTACAGATGGTAAGGTTTGTAACTGTGCTTGTGTCCCTCTTCTGCCGCTACAATATTCTTGGTTACAAGCTGGTAGAAACCAGAAGTACAAGAAAGGTTGTACACACCCATACAGTTAAAAAGTGTGATGATTGTAGGTATATATACCATAAGCCTAGAAGTGACTTTGTACAACCATCTCATAATACTGATGAAGAAACTGAGGCTCAGATAAACTGACTTGCCCAGGACACCACACAGCAAGGAAGTGGCAGAGTTGGGAATCAAGCCCAAGTTTCCTGGCTCCCAGTCACAGGTACTGTAGACTTTACTACCCAGCCTTTAGCTGCAAAACATTTTCATCTGAATCTTATGTGATGTTGTTCTATAACCCTGAGGTTTTTTCATTATTTCAAAAGAATTATTTCAAAAGAAATATTATTTCTTATTATTCATTATTTCAAAAGAATTAAAACATACACACACATACACACACACATACACACGCGCACACACACACACACACACTCACACTCCTTAGATTGGAGAGAGCTATGTTTGCCTTTGGTTTTTACAGCGTTTCTAAGTATGGATTGTCAAAGAAGGTATGAGTCCTCCCTCGCTCTCTCTGAAGAGGCCAGAGGTTGTCTTACAAAGGAAGCACTAGTTAGAAAGAAGTGCAGAATTTGCCTAAGGCTTGGGTTTACAAACTGACTAAGTGACAAGAATGGCAACACCTGTCCCCACAGACCCAAATAAGCATGTGGTTTAGAAACATGAACTGGAAGTCCTCATTCAGGAAAGGCCACACAGCTTCCAACTGCCTCTCTTAGAATACTTTTTACTAGTGCCTTGAACTGCCATGTAAGAAGTCCAACTATCTTGAAAAAAACATGCAAGAGAGGCCTTCTGGCCAACAGACCCAGCTAGGACTCAGCTGAGTCCTAACTTCACCATTCCAGCTGAGGGATCAGCCATGTGAAGGGAGCCCTCTTGGACCCTCCAGATTTGTTCATCTACCAGCCAAGGTAGATGAACAGCTGAGTCACTACAATCAGAAGGTGCAAAAGACTCATTCAGACAAGTCATGCTCAAATTCCTGACTCACAGAATTCCTGAGGTCTAGTAAAATAGTTATTTAAAGACATTAAGTTTGGGGGTAGTTTGTTATGCAGCAATAGATAACCAGACTGGGCCTTAATTCTCTCAACTGTAAAATTTGGGAAGTGTTACCAGAATACCATCGTGAGGATTAAATGAGACTGTATGCAGTGTCCATAATTAATTTGTAAGAGAACTACCAACACCATCATCATAACAATAATAACAACCATAAAGGCTCTTTCCAACATTGAAAACACTGTACCTATCCCAGATGGGCACTGAAAATGGAAGTTCTCATTCCGGGCCTGCCACTGGTGAGCCATGTACTTTTGACACGTTAAAGAACCTCACAGGTACATACTACTATATATCAAGTAGATAACTAATAAGGACATACTGTATAGCACAGGGCACTAATCAATACTCCGTAATGGCCTATATAGGAAGAGAATCTAAAAAAGCGTGGGTATATGTGTATGTATAACTGATCCACTTTGCTATACACCTGAAACTAATACAACATTGTAAATCAACTATACTCCAATAAAAATTTAAAGAAAAAAAAAAGAACCTTACATCATCCGGCCTTTTCTTTTCCCACCGGGGGTCAGACAGGAAAGGCAAAATGAGGCTAGTGTAAGACAAAGGCTTTACGTGGTCTTTCAAACATTCAAAGCACAAATCCTAGGTATATTCTTTGTTTCCATACAGAAATATAATCTCTATCTTTGGTTAAACACATGGTCCTCTTGGTCTAGATTTTATTTACTTTTTGCTTCTGAAAATAATACATGTGAATGGAGAAATATTTTTCTCTTATAAGAGAATTTCTCAATTGTAAGTAAAATAACATGCTAGGGCCAAAATAGAGTGGTGGGGACTTGGGTGAATGAGAAAGAAGTTTATCCAGCCAAGGAGGTAAACACCACTCATCTCTGGCCAACTTGTGCCATGAGCCCGACGACCAGTGTTCCTTGATCTTTTGACTTTTCTGAGAGGCCAGAAAGGCTCAGCTCATGAGTAACCGGCTGGCATCTCTAGTGTAGCATCCAGAAACTCTCTTAGGTGGTCTTTTTCTTGCTTAGCATGTGACCTTAGGCAAACTGTTTATTTTTCAGTCTCATTTTCCTTTCCTGTAAAATTGAGAGGTAAAAGCAATAGTTTCTAAAGTCTTTTCAAGTCTAAAATTCTACAATTCCTTTAATTTATCAGGCTTGCCCGGGGAGGACAGTGGATTTGGAAAATATGCATATGCCATGTCTGTGTATTTATACATTATTTTATTAAAAAAGAAGTAACAGTTTGCTTTTTATTATGTGCACAGAAAGGCTATGTATTACCTCTGGGGACAGCTACTTTGCCTCTTCTTAGCCCTACCTCAGGTGATCCCTAAACATGATCTTTAAGGATGGAGTTAAAAAAACATTTTTGATAGCAACTGACAGTGTAAGATACACTCTATATTATGGCAAAATGGTTTGCACATATGTTATATACATATATATATATGACTGAAACAAAAGTTTCACACGGTAATATTTACCCTTGCCATCTGGAGTGCTCCGTAATTTTCAGTTTTCTTTCTTTTGCCCCACTACATGTTGTGACTCATCAAATGCAGTTCAAGATTCAGCAGTGAACCAGCACCAACCATGCTTCTTTACAAAGGTCATCCTCTCCTCAGAATTTACAATCTGTCCTCTGGATTTCATTTTTAAAATTGTTCTTCAAACAATTAATGTCTCCTTCAACTAGATGGTAACTTCCATTATGGCATGTCTTTCCAAAAATTTAAAGTACAGAACAAGAAGTGCAAACATATAGTTTCTTCTCTCAGTACCCTATTTTCTACACAAGAGGTAACACTAGTTTATTTGTAGAAGGCGTACATTTATAAATAGCATTACTTTCACGTTAATTTTCCTCTTCACTAAACCAGTGGTTGCAAAACTTCAGCGTGTGTTAAAGATCACCTGGAACATTTTTAAATACGCAGATTCTCAAGTCCTACACCAAGAGGTTCTGACTCAGTGGGTACCTGGTAATGTCCAGAAATTTACATTTTTTACCATCCCCTTGGTCATTTTGATCTCCTTGGTCATTTGGCCACAGTTTGAGCTTTTGCTCTAAACTTACAAAGGTCTAGAACAGGGCTCAGCAAACTTTTTCTATAAAGAACCAGATTATAAATATTTTAGGCTTTCAGGCTACAGGGTGCCCATTATAACTACTCAGCATTGCTGCTGTAGAGTGAAAGCCTTCATAGACAATATGTAAATAAGTGGGCGTGGCTGTGTTCTAATAAAATGTTATTTACAAAAGCATGTGACCAGCTCCTGGTCATAGTTGGCTAAACCCTGGTCTAGAATACGAACTAAAATTTGGTTTTGTTATATAAGCACAATAATGAGATCTATTGGTCCTGGATGCCTTGCCAAGTAGGTTGACAAGCAGTCTAAACTCACCACCAAGCTCTTTCGAAAAGAGTGCTTTTGCCAATTAGTGATGTCAAAAGGAATGCTAAATGCCAAGTGGGAGGTGTGAACTTTCATTTTGACCTTCGAGCCTTACCTTAGAAGGTAAGGAAATGAAGAAGCAGCATTTCTCTTTAGAGACTCTAAAAGTGGAGTAGCTAATACCCTTAATTAAGTTATGGAATTCAACTATACATGCACTGCAAGAATCCAGGCAGTGAGGACAGTTCCAACAGCCATTCCATTAGACATTCCTTTTTGTAAACCCGAGAATTGGAGGACTTGAATCAGCTACTGCTCCAGGAGGCCTCAGTTCCCAGATGCCTTTTATGCAGTGAGGCTTTGAGTAGGAGCCTAACAGTAGAGCTACACTCATTTATTTTGTATGACACCAATTCTAAACTCAAGCCAGCTACATCTTCAGGTGGTCGAAGAAAAAAAAAAAATCCACACTGAACAAAACCCAACTAGCTCTGTGAGATTTACTGAACATAAGGCCCTAAAGCAGTCTCCACTGTGGTGCCTTCCTGCAGGATTTTTCAAAAGTACTTTAAAAAAAATGAGATTTCCAACTCAAACTCATTGACATCAGAACCTAATTTCCCACATAATTTGTGGCTCCAGTTACACTATTTATGAACTATGAGTATCACACACGTTTCTGAAGGTTAAGCCCCAAATCTCCGTATAGTGTTACTAAAAATTGCCTCAAGAGGTATGCCAGTTTATTGGTTTCCATGTTGCTAAAAAGAACTATAGCAAAGATGAGTTAAAGAGTTCCTTGTTCTCTCTGCTTCTCCTCCTACTAGTTAACATTTTGCTCTTACCATTCTGAGTAGAGGGGCAGCCAGGGAGTAGGAATGGTAGAGAGGGTAGGGATGAAGATAGAGGTAGAACTGGTTGAGAGCCTACAATGTACCAATAATCTGTTATTTCATTTAAGCCCTCGCAACGTGGTATGATAAGTATTATTATTCCCATTTTACAGTCAAGGATCTTAGTTCAGTGAAACTGAGAAATTTGCCTGAGGTTATATAGCCTGGAAATTGTAGACGCTGTATTGGAATTAAGGACCCTCTGATTTCCAAGGCCCTATTCTACCATTCTATACTGACTTTCAAGGAAAACTCAAAGCTACCAAACTAAAACAATGCTCATCTTCAGTAAAAGAAGCAACTGGTTAAAATGGGATTTGAAATACATCCATAGCAACTGTTCAAATTATCAAACATATCCAGACAAGACTGGATTCAAACACTGTAGGAAAAGTCATTCAAATGGCAGAGTAGAAAGTATGATTTCTGGTGCCTCCTGGTTTGTTCCTTTCCTCCTTCTGGAGTCCTTTTACCAACCCAGACACTCTCTGTCCATACAGAGTGGATTCCCAAAACTTTCCATGTCTGTGCTCTCCAGGCAGCATCAGATCATTTTCATTTCTGTATGTTCTAATAAAACCTACACATATCAGACCTTATCATTTAGGTGTTTAAGTGACAAAAGTAGCATAACATAAAAGCTGACTCTTCAATAAGATCAATAAAATTGATAAAACTTCAGCCAAATTAAATAGGAAAAAAAGAGAGAAAAGCCAAGCTACCAATATCAAGAATGAAAGAGGTAGCATTACCTCAGATTCTATACAAACTAAAAGGCCAATAAAGAAATACTATGAACAATCTTATATCAATATATTTAACAACCTAAATGAAATGGACAAATCATTTGAAAGAAACTATCAGAACTTACTCAAGGAGTACGTCAATATTTAATAGATATTATGTTACTTGAAAAACCTAATATCTATTAAAGAAATTGAGTGTGTGGTTAAAAACCCTCTGGCAAAAAAGATCCTAGGCCCAGATGGCTTAACCAGTGATTCTACCAAACATCTAAGGAAGAAATGATACCAATTCTACATAAATTCTGCTAAAAAACTGGAAGACTACTTCCCAACTCATTCTATGGGGTCTGCTTTACTCTGTTACCAAAGCCAGACAAAGACGGTACAAAAAGAGAAAACTATAGACCATCAGATACAAAAATTCTTAAAATTTTAGGAAACTGAATCTAACAATGTGTACAAAGGATAATATATTATTACCAAATATGATTTATCTCAGGAATGAAGGATTGGTTAATATTCAAAAACAATCAATGTAATTCATCATATTAATAGACTAAACAAATATATAATGTAAGATTATCTCAACTGATGCAGAAAAAGGATTTGATGAAATCCAATATTTAGTCCTGATGACACTTTTTAGCATACTAGGAATAAAAAGGAGCTTCCTCAATCTAATAATGGGCATGTAAAAAAAAAAAAAAAAATCTAAGGCTAACATCATGCTTCAAGGTAAGAAACCAAATGCTTTCCCTTTAGAATCTGGAAAAGGCAGAGATGTGCCTACTCCCACCACTTCTGTACAACATTATACTGAAGGATGTACTCCATGCAACAAGAAAAGGAAAATAAATAAAAGACACTGAAATTGGAAAAGGGTAAGTAAAAACATCTTTATCTACAGATTACATGGTTGTCCACACACAAAAAGTCTAATAAAATTCTCACAAAAAAAATATTTTAAAGGTATGAGTTTGGCAAAACTGCAGGACACAAGACGAAAATACAAAGGTTAGTTTTATTTCTCTGTCATAGCAATGAACAATCAGAGACTGAAAATATATTTTTTAAAATACCATAATAGCATCAAAAATATGAAATACTTATGAATACATCAATGATGTGTAAGACCTATACATTGAAGACTACAAAACAGAACTGAGAGATTAAGGAAGATCTAAATAAATGGAACAAAATACTAAATATTGTAAATATGGTTAAGTCTCTTCAAATTGATCTATAGATTCAGAGCAATCCCATTCAAAACCTCAGTGGATTTTCTTCCTTTTCTTTTTTTAATTGACAACCTTATTATAAAGTTCACATGGAAATACAAAGGATTCAGAACAGCCAAAAAATCTGAAAAGGAAGAAAAAAGTTGGAGGACTTACATTACCTAACTTCAAGACTTATTGTTATAAGTAGAATAATCAGGAGTGTCATGATTATGGCATGTCAGAATCATGGCATTAGAATAGACAGATCAACTGAACAGAATAGAGTCAAGAAATAGACCTACATGTATTTGGTCAACTGATTTTCAACCAAATTCTAAAGGCAATTCAATAGAGAAGAGAAGTATTTTCAACAATAGTGCTGGAACAATTGGATATCCAGTGCATAAAAAAAGAACCTGGATCCATACCTCAAACCATATGCAAAAAATAACTAAAAATGCATCATAACCTAAATGTAAAATCTACAACCGTAAAATATCTGGAAGAAAACCTAGGAAAAAAAATTTATGGCCTTGGGTTAGGTAAAGATTGTTAAGACACAATACCAAAAACATGATGAATAAATTGGGCTTCATCAAGATTTAGAACCTCTGCTCTTCAAAGGGCAGTATTTAAAGACAAAGCACAGAGGGAGAAAATATTGTACACATCTGTATAAAAATAAGAAGACTGACTGTAGCAAATGTTGGTGAAGATGTGGAGAAACTGGAACTCCCATGCACTGCAGGTAGGAATGTAAAATGGTACAACCACTTTGGAAAATGTTGGTAATTTCTCTAAAAAATTAACATATGACCCAGCCATTTCACACCTAGGTATTTACCCGAAGGGAATGAAAGCATATGGATACACAAACACTTGCAGACAAATATTTACAGTAGCTTAATTTGTAATATTCAAAAATTAAAAATCATCCAAATGTCCATCAACAAGTGTACAGATAAATTGTGATATATCCATACAATGGACTACTAATCAGTATCAAAAAAGAATGAACTACTGAAACACATAACCAGAGTGGATCTAAAATAATCATGCTGACCGAAAGAAATCAGACAAGAAGGAGTACATACAATACGCTTCCATTTTTATAGAATTATAGGAAATTCAAACTTACTTGTAGTGACAGAAGGCATATAAGTGGTGCCTAAGAATGGGGATGGGAGTGGGGTAGTGAGCACTGACAGGAAGAGACTGCAAGGAATGTGAGAAAACTTTTGGGGGTGATGAATATGTTCATTATCTTGTCAAGGTGATCGTTTCACAGGTGTATATATATGTCAAAAGCAATCAGATTGTAAACTTTATGTTTAGTTTATTAGTATCAATTTACTTCAGTAAAGCTGTTTAAAAAGCAATCTAACAAAAGAATAAAAGTTTGCATTTTGGTGAGTTTTGTGAGTTTAAGAAAAGCAATAATTTTCAGTCATTCTGAACTGCTGGAAAAACACATTTTCCACACAATTCACTACATATGGGAGGGAGGGGACATCTAAGTGATCTTGAGGCAGTAGTTCCTAACTAAACCCCACCCCTGGAGGAGGATCCTAATTTTAGCAGCTTATAGATTATCCAAATGCTTATCATAGGCATATTATATATCATAGGGCTTCACTGTACTTACAGGAAACTTCTAAATAAAAGACAAGTTATGCATATATATACATATGATGATGTATACATATATACATTATGATATACATACATACATCATATATTAATATATACATCAAAAGAAAACATTGAATATTAAGGGGAAAGCCAGCAAGAACAATCAATACAGAAGTCTTATTCTAGTAAAGCTATTAGACTTAAAGTGAAGAAAGATTATTTGGCACAGTGATGCAAAAATATCAAGTTATCATAAGGTGGAAAAAAATTTGGTTAACCAACTGCTTTTCTATAACAACATCCCCACCAGACAACACAAATAGACTGACAAGTAAGCAGACTGATCATAATGGATTTATGACACTGAGATCCTATGTTTTTAAGAACCATTTTTATAGACTAAATTACTTTAGAAAAAGTTCTTGGTGTGTGAAAGTGTGAAACAGCTTTAAAAAAAAAATGTTCAAAGATAAAGGAATAATGCAGAATCAGGGACAATAAAGGAAATTGCCTGGCTAAAGCCAAGAGGCCTGCAAATACTCTTCACATGAATAATGCGCTTGACATGACATACAGGAGCAAAAATGTTTAAAAACTAATGAACTTAAGAAAAGAGAAAGTAATAAACTTGAAGATATGTGTCCCATGAGGGTTTGACATTTACAAACCAATCACCTTGGGAAGTGGTGCTCTTATTGTTTCTGGAATGGGCTTCCTGAGCAAGTTAAGCACTACCAAATAAAGAAATAAATAAAACAAAACCAAGCAAACAACTGTCTTACAACTAACAGTCCCCTTTCTTTCAGGATTCAAAGCTCTGATCCATGAAATTGGGCTCCAAACTGTCCACGAAATAGGGCTCCAAACAGTATTGACTAATTCCCTAAGTCAAATGTACTCTTCAAAGAACAAAGATCTGCCAGTAATAGTGAAATTAAAATGCAAGTTACATGGACCTAAAGTATTGGGTTGGCCAAAAACTTCCTTAGGGTTTTTCCCTAAGATGTTACAGAACGAACTTCTTGGCCAACCCAATAGTATAGAAATATGGCAAGAGTTTCGAGATTTGTTATCATTGACAGAGAAAGTCAGTGGACTGTTATGTGGGAAACAACAGGTATGCGGAGAAGTGCTATGTATGTATACTCAACTGTCAGTCATGTCACACCAGTAGCATCACTGTATATCCAGTGCCCCACACAGTGCTTGGTACCTAACCTGCACTCTACAAATCTTTAGAATTGTGAATACATAAACATTTATATGAAGGATATTACTTTGGAATGCAATGTAATTAAATATTTTATTTGGGAGGGTATGACAAATCTTCAAACCAATTTTAAAGTAGGTTCCCCAGTTTAAAGTATGTTTTATATTTAATCAACCATAATCTCTCAAAATACCCTAAAATGTTAGTAAGAATGGTGGTGATCTAGGTTATAATTCAATCTCAATGAGATAAGAACTTGGTAACTATACAATGGAAACTTTTGATCAATTACACAGTGAATTGTCCATGACATGTTAATTAAGATGTGATTCTGTTTTTTTATTAACAGGTTAAAATACAGTTGACCCTTGAGCCAACTCCTTGCGCAGTCGAAAATCCAAGTGTAACTCTGACTCCCCCAAAACTTAACCAGCTTACTGTTGGCCAGAAGCCTTACTAATAACATAAAGAGCAGATTAACAATTTTGTTGTTACATGTATATGTACATTTTATTAGTATTGTATTTTCCATAGTACCATGAACATTCTTGACACATAGTAGGGACTCAGTAAATATGTACTGAATCGTATAATTGAATTCAGCACGTACACACACAGAACAAAGTAAGTGCAAGTCATTCTAATAAGTTGCTTTAGGAGGTTAATAATAATATAATGATGGTGATAATAATAAACAACTGCATTTACTGAGTACCTACTATTTGCTGGGCAATTTGTTGGATGCATCATGCACTGTATTTTTTTTTTAACATCTTTATTGGAGTATAATTGCTTTACAATGGTGTGTTAGTTTCTGCTTTATAACAAAGTGAATCAGCTATACATATACATATATCCCCATATCCCTTCCCTCTTGCGTCTCCGTCCCACCCTCCCCATGCCACCCCTCTAGGTGGTCACAAAGCACCAAGCTGATCTCCCTGTGCTATGTGGCTGCTTCCCTATCTTAACTCTTATAATATAACCCCTATCTCTTGGATGAGGAAGCCAAGATTCCAAAAAGTTAAGTACACTAAACACAGGGAAAATGTTGGTATGCTGCTGTGCACATATTTTCAAGATTCTGGGTGCCTTTAATGCTTTATTAATATTAAGGGTATTCTAATGATTTTGCCTACTCTGATATTATTTTTAAAATCAATTTCTAAGCAAATAACTTCAGGGTTAAAGTTAGATATGTAGTTTGAAGATGAGGTAGGTGTACTTGAAATAAAATGGCATCATCCCTTGAAGCAGTTTGAAATCCATAAAAATCCCAAACAATCAAAACCAGAACCTCAAAAGCCCAATGTATACAAGTACATGATATCCCCAAAACAAATTCCTGCAGTCTTTTCTAGGTGACGATCTCCAGTGTTACAGATGCCTATGAAATTCCCTGTTCTTGAATATCCATTTCTTTGCTTTAAATAACAGATCTTTGAGGGACCTTCAAGATGGCTGAGGAGTAAGCCATGGAGATCACCTTCATCCCTACAAATACAAATCAAAAAATATATCTACATGTGCAACAACTCCTACAGAACACCTACTGAATGCTGGCAGAAGACCTCAGACTTCCCAAAAGGCAAGAAAATCCCCACGTACCTGGGTAGGGCAAAAGGAAAAAGAAAAAACAGAGACAAAAGAGTAGGGACGGGACCTGCACCAGTGTGAGGGAGATGTGAAGGAGGAAAGGTTTCCACACACTAGGAAGCCCCTTCGCGGGAGGAGACTGCAGGAGGCGGAGGGGGGAAGCTTCAGAGCCACGGAGGATAGCACAGCAACAGGGGTGCGGAGGGCAAAGCGGATCCCTGCACAGAGGATCGGTGCCGACCAGCACTCACCAGCCCGAGAGGCTTGTCTGCTCACCCGCCGGGATGGGCGGGGAACGGGAGCTGAGGCTCGGGCTTCGGAGGTCAGATCCCAGGGAGAGCACTGGGTTTGGCTGCGTGAACACAGCCTGAAGGGGGCTAGTGAGCCACAGTTACCTGAGAGGGAGTCTGGGAAAAAGTCTGGACTGGCGTAAGAGGCAAGAGACCACTGTTTCGGGGTGGGCGAGGAGAGGAGATTCCTTCCCCATTTGCCCACAGAAGGCAGAGCACTGCCGAAACGAGCTCCTGAGACGGGCGCAAGCTGCGGCTATCAGCGCAGACACCAGAGACAGGCATGAGACTCTAATGCTGCTGCTGCAGCCACCAAGAATCCTATGTGCAAGAGCAGGTCATTATCCACAGCCCTCTGGGAGCCTGTGCAGCCCATCACTGCCAGGGTCCCGTGATCCAGGGACAACTTCCCCAGGAGAACATACGGTGTGCCTCAGGCTGTAGAAACATCATGTTGGCCTCCGCTGCCACAGGCTCCCCCCGCATTCCAATTATAACTACTGAACCCTCCCTCCCCCTGGCCTGAGTGAGCCAGAGCCCCCTAATCAGCCACTGCTTTAACCCCGTCCTGTCTGGGAGGGAACAGAGGCCTGAGGGCGACCTACACACGGAGGCAGGGCCAAATCCAAAGCTGAACCCCAGGAGCTCTGCGAACAAAGAAGAGAAAGGGAAACCTCTCCCAGCAGCCTCAGTAGCAGCAGATTAAATCCCCACAATCAACTCAAGGTACCCTGCATCTGTGGAATACCTGAACAAACAACAAATCAACCCAAAATTGAGGCGGTGGATTTGGGAGCAACTGTAGACTTGGGGTTTGTTGTCTTCGACTGACTTGTTTCTGATTTTTATGTTTATCTTAGTATAGATTTTAGCGTTTGTTATCATTGGTGGATTTGTTTATTGGTTGGGCTGCTCTCTTCTTTTTATATTTTTACATTTTTATTTCAATAATTTTTTTATTTTTAATTATTTTATTTCATTTCCTTTATTTAAAGAATTTTTTTTGTCCTTTCTTTTCTTCTCCCTTTTCTTCTAAGCCATGTGGCTGACAGGGTCTTGGTGCTCCGGCATGGTGTCAGGCCTAAGCCTCGGGGTGGGACAGCCGAGTTCACGACAATGGACCAACAGAGACCTCCCAGCCCCATGCAATATCAATCGGCGAGAGCTCTCCCAGAGATCTCCATCTCAACACTAACACTCAGCTCCACCCAATGGCCAGCAAGCTCCAGTGCTGGATGCCCCAAGCTAAACAACTACAAGACAGGTACACAACACTACCCATTAGCAGAGAGGCTGACTAAAATCATACTAAGCTCACAGACACCACAAAGCACATGAGCAGGCTCAGCCCTGCCCACCAGAAAGACAAGATCCAGCCCCACCCACCAGAACACAGGCACCAGTCCCCTCCACCAGGAAATCTACACAAACCACTGAACTAACCTTACCCACTAGGGGCAGACACCAAAAGCAACGGGAACTATGAACCTGCAGCCTGCGAAAAGGAGACCCAAACACAGTAAGTTAAGCAAAATGAGAAGACAGAGAAATATGTAGCAGATGAAGGAGCAAGTTAAAAACCCACCAGACCAAACAAATGAAGAGGAAACAGGCAGTCTACCTGAAAAAGAATTCAGAGTTATGATAGTAAAGATGATCCAAAACCTTGGAAATAGAATGGAGAAAATACAAGAAACGTTTAACAAGGAATTAGAAGAACTAAAGAGCAAACAAACAATGATGAACAACACAATAAATGAAATTAAAAATTCTCTAGAAGGAAATATAGCAGAATAAGTGAGGCAGAAGAACAGATAACTGACCTGGAAGATAAATAGTGGAAATACCTACCGCAGAGCAAAATAAAGAAAAAAGAATGAAAAGAATTGTGGACAGTCTCAGAGACCTCTGGGACAATATTAAACATACCAACATTCAAATTATAGGGATCCCAGAAGAAGAAGAGAAGAAGAAAGGGTCTTAGAAAATAGTTGAAAACATTATAGTTGAAAACTTCCCTAACACAGGAAAGGAAAGATACAGTCAAGTCCAGGAAGCAAAGAGAGTATGAAACAGGATAAATCCAAGGAGAAACACATCAAGATACATATTAACCAAACTATCAAAAATTAAATACAAAGAAAAAATACTAAAAGCAGCAGAGAAAAGCAAAAAATAACATACAAAGGAATCCCCATAAGGTTAACAGCTGATCTTTCAGCAGAAAGGCTGCAAGCCAAAAGGGAGTAGCAGGACATACTTAAAGTGATGAAAGGGAAAAACCTACAACCAAGGTTACTCTACTCAGCAAGGATCTCATTCAGATTCGACAGAGAAATTAAAACCATTGCAGACAAGCAAAAGTTAAGAGAATTCAGCAGCACCAAAGCAGCTTTCCAACAAATGCTAAAGAAACTTCTCTAGGCAGGAAACACAAGAGAAGGAAAAGACCTACAGTAACAAGCCCAAGACAATTAAGAAAATGGTAGTAGGAACATACATATCAATAATTACGTTAAATGTAAATGGTTTAAATGCTCCAACCAAAAGACATAGATTGAATGGATACAAAAATGAGATCCGTACATATGCTGTCTACAAGAGACCCACTTTAGACTTAGGGACACATACAGACTGAAAGTGAGGGAATGGAAAAAGGTGTTCCATGCAAATGGAAATCAAAAGACAGCTGGAGTAGCAATTCTCATATCGGACAAAAGGGACATTAAAATAAAGACTACTAAAAGAGACAAGAAGGAACCTACATAATGATCAAGGGATCAATCCAAGAAGAAGATATAACAATTATAAATATATATGCACCCAACAAAGGAGCACCTCAATACATAAGGCAACTGCTAATAACTATAAAAGAGGAAATTGACAGTTACACAATAATAGTAGGGGGACTTTAACACCTCACATACACCAATGGACAGATCATCCAAACAGAAAATTAATAAGGAAACACAAGCTTTAAATGACACATTAAATAAGATGGACTTAACTGATATTTATAGGACATTCCATCCAAAAACAACAGAATACACTTTCTTCTCAAGTGCTCGTGGAACATTCTCTGGGATAGATCATACCTTGGATCACAAATCAAGCCTTGGTAAATTTAAGAAAATTGAAACTGTATGAAGTATCTTTTCCAACCACAACGCTATGAGACTAGATATCAATTACAGGAAAAAAAACTGTAAAAAATACAAACACATGGAGGCTAAACAATATGCTACTAAATAACCAAGAGATCCTTGAAGAAATCAAAGAGGAAATGAAAAAATACCTAGAAACAAATGACAAGGAAAACACAATGACCCAAAACCTATGGGATGCAGCAAAAGCAGTTGTAACAGGGAAGTTTATAGCAATACAATTCTACCTCAAGAAACAAGAAACATCTCAAATAAACAACCTAACCTTACACCTAAAGCAATTAGAGAAAGAAGAACAAAAAACTCCAAAGTTAGCAGAAGGAAAGAAATCATAAAGATCAGATCAGAAATAAATGAAAAAGAAATGAAGGAAACAATAGCAAAGATCAATAAAACTAAAAGCTGGTTCTTTGAGATGATAAACAAAATAGATAAACCACTAGCCAGACTTATCAAGGAAAAAGGGAGAAAACGTAAATCAACAGAATTAGAAATGAAAAGGAGAAGTAACAACTGACAGTGCAGAAATACAATGGATAATGAGAGATTACTACAAGCAACTATATGCCAATGAAATGGACAACCTGGAAAAAATGGACAAATTCTTAGAAAAGCACAACCTTCCGAGACTGAACCAGGAAGAAATAGAAAATATAAACAGACCAATCACAAGCACTGAAATGAAACTGTGATTAAAAGTTGTCCAACAAACAAAAGCCCAGGACCACATGGCTTCACAGGAGAATTCTATCAAACATTTCGAGACAAGCTAACACACATCCTTCTCAAACTCTTCCAAAATATACCAGAGGGAGGAACATTCCCAAACTCATTCTACGAGGCCACCATCACCCTGATACCAAAACCAGACAAGGATGTCACAGAAAAAGAAAACTACAGACCAATATGACTGATGGACATAGATGCAAAAATTCTCAACAAAATACTAGCAAACAGAATCCAGTAGCACATTAAAAGGATCATACACCATGATCAAGTGGAGTTTACCCCAGGAACGCAAGGATTCCTCAATATATGCAAATCAATCAATGTGATACACCATATTAACAAACTGAAGGAGAAAAGCCATATGATCATCTCAATGCAGAAAAAGCTTTTGACAAATTCAACACCCATTTATGATATAAATTCTCCAGAAATAAGGCATAGAGGAAACCTACCTCAACATAATAAAGGTCATATATGACAAACCCACAGCCAACATTGTTCTCAATGGTGAAAAACTGAAACCAGTTCCTCTAAGATCAGGAACAAGACAAGGTTGTCCACTCTCACCACTATTATTCAACATAGTTTTGGAAGTTTTAGCCACAGCAATCAGAGAAGAAAAAGAAATAAAAGGAATCCAAATTGGAAAAGTAGAAGTAAAGCTGTCACTGTTTGCAGATGACATGATAATATACATAGAGAATCCTAAAGATGCTACCAGAAAAATACTAGAGCTAATCAATGAATTTGGTAAAGTAGTGGGATACAAAATTAATGCACAGAAATCTCTGGCATTCCTATACACTAATGATGAGAACTCTGAAAGAGAAATTAAGGAAACACTCCCATTTACCATTGCAACAAAAAGAATAAAATACCTAGGAATAAACCTACCCAAGGAGATAAAAGACCTGTATGCAGAAAATTATAAGACACTGATAAAATAAATTAAAGATGATACAAATAGATGGAGAGATATACCATGTTCTGGGATTGGAGGAATCCACATTGTGAAAATGACTATACTACCCAAAGCAATCAACAGATTCAGTACAATCCCTATCAAATTACCAATGGCATTTTTCACAGAATTAGAAGAAAAAATTTCACAATTTGTATGGAAACACAAAAGACTCTGAATAGCGAAAGCAATCTTGAGAAAGAAAAATGGAGCTGGAGGATTCAGGCTCCCTGACTTCAGACTATACTACAAAGCTACACTAATCAAGACAGTATGGTACTGGCACAAAAACAGCAAGATAGATCAATGGAACAGGATAGAAAGCCCAGAGATAAACCCACGCACATATGGTCACCTTATCTTTGATAAAGTAGGCAAGAATATACAATGGAGAAAAGACAGCCTCTTCAATAAGTGGTGCTGGGCAAACTGGACAGCTACATGTAAAAGAATGAAATTAGAACACTTCCTAATACCATACACAAAAATAAACTCAAAATGGATTAAAGACCTAAATGTAAGGCCAGACACTATAAAACCCTTAGAGGAAAACATAGCAAGAACACTCTTTGACATAAATGACAGCAAGATCCTTTTTGACCCACCTCCTAGAGAAATGGAAATAAAAATAAACAAATGGGACCTAATAAAACTTAAAAGCTTTTGCACAGCAAAGGAAACCATAAACAAGACGAAAATACAACGCTCAGAATGGGAGAAGATTCTTGCAAACGAAGCAACTGACAAAGGAGTAATCTCCAAAATATACAAGCAGTTCATGCAGCTCAATATCAAAACAAACAATCTAATCCAAAAATGGGCTGAAGATCTAAACAGACATTTCTCCAAAGAAGATACACAGATTGCCAACAAACACATGAAAGGATGCTCAACATCACTAATCATTAGACAAATGCAAATCAAAACTACAATGAGGTATCACCTCACACGGGTGAGAATGGCCATCATCAAAAAACCTACAAACAATAAATGCTGGAGAGGGTGTGGAGAGAAGGGAACCCTCTTGCACTGTTGGTGGGAATGTATATTGATACAGCCACTATGGAGAACAGTATGCAGGTTCCTTAAAAAGCTAAAAATAGAATTACCCTATGACCCAGCAATCTCACTACTGGACATATACCCTGAGATAATTATAATTCAAAAAGAGTCATGTATCAAATGTTCATTGCAGCTCTATTTACAATAGCCAGGACATGGAAGCAACCTAAGTGCCCATCGACAGATGAATGGATAAAGAAGATGTGGCACATATACAAAATGGAATATTACTCAGCCATAAAAAGAAACGAAATTGAGTTATTTGTAGTGAGGTGGATGGACCTAGAGTCTGTCATACAGAGTGCAGTAAGTCAGAAAGAGAGAAACAAATACCATATGCTAACACATATATACGGAATCTAAAAAAAAAAAAAAGGTTCTGATGAACCTAGAGGTAGTACAGGAATAAAGATGCAGATGTAGAGAATGGACTTGAGGACATGGGGAGGGGGAAGGGTAAGCTGGGACGAAGTGAGAAAGTAGCGTTGACATATATACACTACCAAATGTAAAATAGATAGCTAGTAGGAAGCAGCTGCATCGCACGGAGAGATCATCTCAGTGCTTTGTGTCCACCTAGAGGGGTGGGATAGGGAGGGTGGGAGGGAGACGCAAGAGGGAGGGGATATATGTATACATATAGCTGATTCACTTTGTTATACAGCAGAAACTAACACAACATTGTATAGCTATTATACTCCAATAAAGATGTTAAAAAAATAATAAATAAATAACAGCTCTTTAAAACATGGGAGTCATAACTAATGGATTGTAATATTTCTACCTTTAAATTCTGAATTTTTTATGAGTAAAATAATCCCAAATGAAAAGCACTTGTACCAAGAACACTGAACCTTTCTTCTCCTATTAGCATATCAGTCTTCAATCATATCTAGATCAATAGTGAAGATATCCGCTTAAAAGAGAGCCATGCTTTCTTTTGTCAGAAGTTCATTACTTTTTATTAGGGTCATTGCTTGAAAACTTCAAAACACCATATGGACCTAATTGTGGTTTATTTTGGCAAAAAGGAAGACACTGTAGAACAATTGAGGCATTACATTCTACAATTCCATTACTTTCATCCCTCTCAGCTTTATTACTGTGTCATTAAAGGCAACTTGAGTGAGCTAAGAATTATACTGTCATGTGTACAGGCTAGTAGGTTAATAACAAAACACACTCAAGTTTAAAGGTATCTAACAGCTGTTTTCATTATTTTGTGTAAATACACTTGAAGCATATCTATCTGATTAGTGGATAGAGTGCTCTTCTCTGTCACATGCCATGGGCACTGCTATGTGCAAGTAATCAAAGTGCTCAGAAAATGAGTTTACATTGTTCACTGCTGAAATACACAAATGTCAGAAAGTGACTGCGCATCAAAGCTTAGTCAAATCATCTGCTGCAAACAAACAGATTCCAATGCACATTTCAGCTTAAAACATTCTGCTGCAGCACACTGAGTTGGACTTATTGCTGGCCAAAATGAAGTGGTGTGCAGAAAACAATAAGTTTCTTTAGAGAGAAAGAAATGACTTCAAAATCTGATTTACTCATATGGATTCATATTGATCATCATCTACATAATTTCCAAGAGTCAACATCTAAAGTTTTATTATTTTTATCCTAGGAATATTAATTAGCTTTTAAATGTGAATGGATAAGGACACATGTCATATATTCTTATTTTAGGGCTTACATATGTTATAAAATCCACACATAACTTAAGATTTCTCATGTAATGATTTTTAATTCCATGTTCAGAGGCTTTTCCTTCATTCTCTTTCATGCTACTATGTTCCATCTAATCGTACATTTACTTTGAATTCCAATACTCAATTGCTTGCTACTTAAACATTTAAAAATATTTATCCTCAACTATCAGCTCCTGTCCTACAGATTCTCTTCACTTGACCTCTTGTTTTCTTCAACCAGAGAAACACTTGACTCCCATTCCACTATGGAGTTGACAGGTTCAACTACTATGCTGCCTACCCACTCAGTGGGCTTTCTCACTTCATCACCATCTCTCTGGTTAACTGTCTCTGTGGTTTCTTGTCCCCTGTGTCTGCCTAATTTTGATGTTCCAACTTAGACATTTGTTTTCAAATCTATTCAAAACTCTTCCTGTCTTGTTTTTTCTTTCTGGGGGTGGGTGGGTACAATCCTGATGTCATATCCATGAACAACCCCTGCAATAATATGGGTGCTGAATATTCTCAATATGGTGATGAGTGGAACTTCTTTCTTCTTCCAAAGCCTGGCGCTAAAAATGCCCCATTCCCATTCAAGTCCTCTGTCAAGAACCCCTGATTTTGACATATCTGGCTTCCTCAGAAATGCTTTTAAACCACTTTATGCTTGCCCCTCCAGTCCCAGAAACACTTGTTTCAAATTTGTCTGTCTGCCTCTTCCAAGTTTCTCATCTTTTCCTTCAATTTCATCCACTTGGTCTTTGGGGATGTTTACATTGAAGCTCGTATTTCAAGACTCATCTAGTTTTCTCTCAAGCATCTCTAAGTCCTCTGTGCTGTTTGAAGGTTTGCCTTGTCATCTGTATACTCTGTCTGTCTGCACCTCAGTTTCCTCCTGCCCCTCTGATGAGAGGCTGGAGGACTCATGAGAGTGAGGCTCTGGTAGCACTAACACAAGCCAGATCTGGCTGCGGAGGTGTTATGTAAGCTTCTCCACGCTGAATTGACAATGAGTTTCTTCACTGACCTTCAAGTTCCAAGTTTATTCTGAGGTGTTCCATAAGTGAGGCTCATGACCAAAATGTCAAGATTTTCAGTTAAGGGTACAAGCTTGGTTTTCAAAAGGTTAGATAGCAATTATATATCCCACACCCAATATTTTCATGTCACCTTTCAAAGTGGTAAACCTCCTTTGTTCATGTGTTGACACAGGTCAACAAGGCAAATAAAGTACATTTAGGGACAATGATTCTCTCCAAATTTAATGTAACTATATTTTGGCCCACTGTTCTAAAAGGTTCTTTTAAAATAGAGTCAAAATGCAACACGGACTTTCTTGCTTATGAATTTATTCCATAAGGTAAATAGCACTTAAGCTAAACAAGACAGCTAGATGGTAAGCACAAATTACAACCCATTTCTCTCAGAAAGAAAGATGCAAGCTGAATGGTAACCCAAGCTTAGTGGTGGTTCTGCAGCTGTCTCACAGATTTCTCTTCCCAAATCTTCAAGTATTGTCTGCCCACTAATAATATTTATTGGAAATCAACAGTAAAGAAATATGCTGGTCCTGTAGGGTGTTAAAAAGCATTAAAGAATTTCCATGTTTAAGAACCTTATAATCAAATGAGTGAAAATACATAAATCAATTGAAAATAGACATGCATATACATGACATATGCATACAAAATTATGACTCTATATGTAATTTAAAAGCTTCCTTTATAAGTCTGTCTGGGTAAGCAATGGAGGTATGGAATAAATTAAAGGCAGTATCTTACCACAATGTATTGTTTAAAACAAGTGATCTAGTTGTCTAATGCCAGTGACATTATTCAGAAAGGACTACTGAAGAATGATAATGCTAAGCACTGTTTTTTAGAGGCTACGGTAGTAAATAGGAGGTAAGAAGAAAGAATTTGACCCTAGACCCAGACAGAAAGACATTAGGAAAACAATAGAGAAATAGATGCAATGGCTTACAATCAAGAGGGAAAGAGTCACGTACTCTCTGTCTGGAGTAACACAAGACCTAAGGTAGGAGGGACAGGCAAGTATTAGTGAGGAAACGTTGGTTCACTACTTTTCACTACTGATAATGCACTGGACACCTGAATAAACTTGGCAGGCTCCATTTCAGGGCTTAAGTATATGTCTCTCCTTCTTTCCACATTATATGCTTCATTAAATCTTCCATATATCCTGTACCTTGATCTTCCCCAACCCTTTTCCACATCAAAACTCAGCAAAATGATCTAGCTTCTTATTTCCAGGTGGAATTTTCTCTCTGGTTGGATCACTTTGCTATGATCACATCCTTTAAGCTGCATCTTATGATTCTTCAATAAAAATTCAGACTCAATTCCCTTCAGGGAAAGTGGTACCAGAAACATTTCTGCTTCACAGGATCCATCACCTTCCTGGGAGGAATGTTCTGCTCTCTTAAGAACTTTGTAAACCAGAACATGGTACATAAATGGAAGGCATGACTTTAGCTGCTGTTATTAATCACCGTACCTTTCAGATTTGCTTATATCTAAAATAGCCTGCATCGTGCTTCATACTGTAAGCATGTAGAGAGCAGGCGGTATGCTAGTTTAACATATTGTATGCAGCACCTGGCACACCACATGCAAAAAGGCTTGTTGCTGACGATGCTAATGCTCACTGAAATTAAAGTCTGTCTTCTCATGATCACATAATAACTGGCAATCACCTTGAAATGGGAGTGTATTAAGCCCGACAAAACATAGCTAGTTCTTTTGGCCCAAGTTCTGCTCTCAGTGAAACCAGAGAGCAGCCTCTGAGGGCTCCCCTCAGAATATACGTATTGCAAAGCATTTAACCTTTCCATCGTTCTCAAGAAGATTCACAGTTACACTAGCTGGCTTATTCAAATGACTCCCAGAGTTTTCCTGATTGTGTATGCCACTCAAATGAGGAAGATTAAATAGAGCCCTGTTCACAGGAAGATTCTAAGTAACACTAGACAAAGCATAGAAAAATGATCGCTTCTTGATTCTTAGAGGCTGCACATCACAAAATCACTTTGTCTTTTATTAGACTAATAACCAAATTGAATTGGGGCCACAATAACCATTGGGAACCAAACTTTCTTCCTTATATAGGATGTTCTTGAAATTCTTCCTCCTCTAAAATGCCCGTTTTAGAGATAATATTCCATGCTACCAGCATATTCTGAATTTATACTTGAAAACATTACCCGTTATTAATCTTACTGATTTCTGTATGTATGTTGTGTTGACTTAATCATATAGGTATGTGATCACAGAATTAATTAGGTGTGAACTTAGAAACTGAACTCATGCAACATCCCACCCATTTGGGAATCCCTTGGAAAGACTTGGCTGCAATATTCCACCTACTGATTGTTGAATTCATTTTCATTTAGACTCCTTTCTATGAAAGAGTACAGAGAATATTTGCAACAGGGGAGCTCTAGACAATTTCCCAAGGTTTTACAGGGGAGTTGTCAGATCAGGTGAAATGTGACATCTCCCCTCCCTCTAAATACCACGAGCTCTTTGTCCCTTAGGCATCTCTGACACAAGAATCTCTACAATCTCATCAGTAATATCGAACTTATTTCTTCAAAACATATCACACACACACACACACACACACACACACACACACACACACACCCTATTTCATTGCTGAAGGAATCTAATTATTAGAAAGAAGATGTCTTTCTAGAATTGCTATCTTTGCCCTATGCTTCTCATGTTATAATTCTCTGCTTAGGAACAACACAATACAAATGTACCTGCATTTGCACGTAACAATCTTTCAAACTCCAAGATTCAGTGATTTCATAGTGTGAATACAGGTATTTTGCCTCCCTGCAGAATTCTTCCTTCAGGTTAATAATTTCAAGACACCTTAAGTTTTCTAGAGGTGTTTTATATATATAATCATTTTTTGAATGTAAGAGTTAACACGTTTTCAAATATCATTTTGTACATTCAGTGCACTAGTTTTGTAAATCAAGATAATGTATTTCATCCTTATAACTCATTATTCTTTTAATTATTTCTTGTTCTCTGTCATCCAAAATTCTATGACACTTGGTTTGGGTTTTTGTTTGTAGCATCCCACCAGAGTAGAGAAGGAACATTTCTTGAGCACCTACCGTATATGAAATACCCTGATTGGCAACTGATCCTTAGTGTTTTCTAGAATTTAATCCTCACAAAATCCTAGCTGATTACCTAGTTTGTCGATGAGGAAATGGAGACTTAAACAGCTTAAGTGACTTGCTCAAGAATCTAGTAAATGACAGAACTTGGACTTTTAGATAAAGTTTGTCTGAATCCAGACACTGCACTTTTTCTGTAACAACCCAGGATCTCCATTTAAGGCTACTGGAATTCATGAGCACATATCCGTTCAAGGAAGATGGTTAGCAAATTACAAATCAACCTACCCATCTTAGTTGTAAGGCTATCATGAGAGGGTGTGTGAAATGCCCTGCTGATTTCATCTAATGCTTTCTGCATGTTAAATATAGAGAGTATATATGCATGCATGTGTATATACTGAGGCCAAAGGTATACCAGGTATTTTACATTAGAGAACAAGTTTTATTTAATCCTTATAACGTTACGATTTTTGGCATTTTACAGCTAAGCACACTGAGGTTCACCAAAGTTCAGTGACTGTTCTAAGGTCAAACAGCCTGTAAGGGATACAGCCACCCTATGCACTAACATAGCAGCCCTATTAGAAGGGACAGTGACCTGAAGTCCATTCTCTATGCCTGCATCTTTATTCCTGTTGAGGACATGGGGAGTGAGAAGGGTAAGCTGGGACAAAGTGAGAGAGTGGCATGGACATATATACACTACCAAATGTAAAATAGATAGCTAGTGGGAAGCAGCCGCATAGCACAGGGAGATCAGGTCAGTGCTTTGTGACCACTTAGAGGGGTGGGATAGGGAGGGTGGGAGGGAGACGCAAAAGGGAGGAGATATGGGGACATATGTATTTGTATAGCTGATTCACTTTGTTATACAGCAGAAACTAACACACCATTGTTAAGCAATTATACTCCGATAAAGATGTTAAAAAAAAAACAAAAACAAGGGACAGTGAGATTGGTATGACACACGCGCTGTTCAACATGCTAGCTTCCAATGAGCAACACATTCACTTTAAAGACTGCACAAATTATTGATACTTGCTTAAGAATACACTCTGAAATGTGGTCAGTTATTTTTCCCTTCCCTTGTCACTGTCATCTGCACATTTACAAGAAAAGAGCTATATTCATCTTACACTCTCCAGCAACCAGCACATTGCTGATAGTATTTCTTTTGAAAAAGAAAATTAAGCTGTGGAATCCTTTCAAAAATAAAATCCACCAGGAATACAGATATATAGAACAGATAAAAGCATAGCTTATCTGGTTAAAGAGGTGAGGGGACCATGAGGGGAGCAGAGGCTTATTTTTGTTCCCCACACACATTCCTCCCTCCCACCGATTCTCGCTACTCCTCCACCAGAGCCATCCCACCAAATCTTCACTATCATCTGGGAAAATTCTTACCGCCCTGATGGTTCTTGGGAACAAATGTGAAAATGACTACAGGGGAATATTCTGGATAATGATGCTTATGTGACGATGACGATGATGAAGATGAGGATGGTAATGATGACAGCAGCTAATATTTACTGATTACTTACCGTGAGAGTGATGTAGACATTCCTTACCTACACTTTTCTGATAGGTCCACCATCGGTCACAGCAGGTTAACACAAACTTAGTTTACTAGGTAACAAGCTGCAAATTTGTTAGTAGCTGGAGGCCTCGAGAATACAATAGAACGTAAGTACCGGCAGCAGAGGGGCCGCTGGAGCCGAAGAGGGAGCACCGCAATGTGAGCCTGAGTCAAAGGGCAGCAAGCACCCATTCATCTACTCACACACGCATACAACGAAGAACTCCTGAGTGCCTTCTAGGTGCCTAGGTATTAGGGTACCGCTCCATGCAGACATCTGAATGACAGCAGGAGGCTAAAGTCCATCACAGACAAACTCTACTTGTTTAACAATTCTTTGGAATTCTGGCCAATACTACTTCAATGCAAACAAGTTAGTGAAGGCCACAGCAAATTTTCTAAGTTCCGTCTTAGTTGTAAGGACATCATTATCAGCAAAGGATATTTATAGCTCCCAAGGGTAAAACAAAAACAAAAACAAAAACAAAAAAACCTGAGAAGCTGACACTCAATTAGTAGAAAGAGTTTAGAAATGGATAATCTGAAGGAAAATAAAAATGTATCTTTATGTCACTGTCCAAAAATTACACTACTAACACTCAATTGTTTCCTTAAAACTACAGAATGGGACTGTCCGATATCCATGGACTTGTTCTCCTCCATTAATTTTCCTACTAAGGAAGAGCTATTTTTCTCCACGTAACAGAAGAGAAAAATCAGACAAAGAGAAGCATTTATATTTGTGCAAACATATAATGAGATGTTACATTATGAGACAACATGTGGCACTTAAACTTTTTTTACTCTATTTTCACCCCAAACAATCCTGTGAGACAGCAGGACTGATCCTATCATTCCTATCTTCCTGAGACAAGCTGGGGACACTTGCCTGTCCTCTCCCTCTGGCACTCGATCTTAAGCTTCTGATTCTCACGTCAGGGCCTTTCCAATGCACTCACATTCTTAAGAAGAGAAAAAACTGCCTGGACTCCTAGGGGAACTATTTCTGACATTAAGAAAATTCCCTACATTTCCTACTTGTCTTTTGGCTCTAAAAGTATAGGGCAAGTGCTAAAAAGCAAAAGAGAATCAGCCAAGGGCAGTCTTTCCACCCTGCTCGGCTGGTGTGCCAAATTGATTCTGGGTATGAATTTGAGCCCTCTCTGATCTGCTCAGCTCAGTCTCGGTACTAAGAGCCTGTCAGACCCGAAACAACGGACAGCCGGATGACTAGCATCTAGGGAGTGAGTGAGGGTCTGAAAGGAAGTTCTGACTCCCACATCTAGAGCATGCCCCCGATAAGGCCTGGCTACAACCATCCCATCATCTCTGTCCCTCTGATTTCACCAGGCTTGTGCCTCTGGGGCCAGTCCATGCAACAGGCCTTTTCCATGGATCTTGGGCCTCAACCAGTTTCCAGATAGGACTGTAGCAGTGATCAGTCCCTAAAACATAGGCCAGGTGGTGGTAGCATTTATGTCCACATCTGGTTCTTTTGAGCCCCCTTTTCCAGGACTGACTCTGCCTCTGACATGGCTTATGTGGACTTGGCTGGACCCACCAGTTCTGAACACTGAAACTTGGCAGTCTTACAATGGTACCTGACTAGCCTCATACAGAGTCCCAGACCAGATGTGAGTTCCCTGTGACCCTGGAACTTGGTGATTCAGACTGCTGAACATTCTCTGGGCAGGCCAGCATTTACTGTCCTCAGCTTTCACACACACACACACACACACACACACACACACACACACACACACAC
>NW_020837946.1:85457341-85497225 GCF_003676395.1 Aethalodelphis obliquidens | reverse complement strand
ACACACACACACACACACACACACACACACACACACACACACACACAGTCTTCTCTCTATCTCTCTCTCTCTTTCCACTGAGACTTCCCAGCATGTCACACAGCTGGACCTTTACTATTATAATCCAGGACAGAGGGATAGCTCCTATCTAGTTCCCATTAACTCTACTCAAAATTCAAAAGAAACAATTCAGATGCTCAGAATGTTTTAAAACAATGAAATATTTTCAGAGTGGTAAGTATCAATAAGCAAAACAGTCATGAGGCATATTTTCCAAGTCATCCAAATGTTCATCAGTAAAGAAGAAAATAATTTACTCTGGTTCTAAATAAACTTTCAATCTTAAACGATCTATGTATCAAAAGCTTACTATTTGTCAATTATGTTCAAATAGGAAATAACCAAATTGATTCCTTATCCCAAGAAAATATCACATTGGTATAGTCTCATACCAGATTGAAATTCCTAGGATTGCTACACAAGGCTTTCCAGTTCAGAATAATTAAGCGATTCAACAGATGAAGCCAATATCAATAACCTCTGCTATATTATGAGACACAATTACCAAAATATCCTACTGAGAATCTATTTGGGGGAAAAGATACAGATATACTTTTCCGTATTCCTCCTGGTAAGTACAACTAAAAACACTGGACGTTACATGTAGAACAAACATAGAAAGACTCTGAAAGGTGGAAAGAAGGCAGACTGGCTAGAGAACTTGGAACCTAAGGAATGACACAGAGGTGAGTTTCCTGGTTTTGGTTGTTTTTGTTTTTTGACTGATATATCCCAGATCAGATACTTGATAAGCCAGTAGCCTGGAAACACCAATGGGCATAGACAGACAACAGCCCCAAGAAAAGCCTATTGTCTCCATCCAAAGGAGCAGAAAAGGGGAGCCTACTAAGACAGATTTTTAGACAATAACCATACTATTCCAGACAAACACCACAGTAAAAACTGAGGCTCCACCCCTGCCAGCAAAGACCAAGTGGAAAACCTAGATTTTCACCTTGGCTAGGCTATAGCAACCTGCTCCCCACACCCAGCCTCCAGCAGTGTCAGAGAAGGCAAAGATTGGGAACCAGGACTTTGATATCAACTAGCTGGGGTGGTGTCAGAGGGGAGGTAGTGGAGAGTCGTGACTCTCACCATAGCTCAGTGGTAAAAAGCCCCGAAGGAGCCCTCCCCCCAACCCTGGTCAATGAAGGCTTAGTAGAAAACCTGAACTTCCACCCCTACCTCACAGTAATGAGGGGGCATCTCCATCACCCACCAGAGTAGTGTCAGAGGAGCCTGCAAAAACACAAGATTTAAATAAGGTTCAGAATCTAATAATACAAGACCCAAAGCATCCACGTTTCAACTGAAAACTACTCATCATACCAAGAACCAGGATATCTTAAGCTGAATGACTAAAGACAATTAAGATGCCAGCAGAGATGAGAAAGATTTAAAGCAGCCAACATAAAAATGATCCAGCCAACAGTTATAAACACATCTGAAACAAGTGAAACAAGGTTTTGGAAAAAGAAGAAGAAAGAAAGAAAGAAAAAGCAAAGAAATAGAAGACATAAATAGAAATTTTAGAACTGAAAACAGAATATACTGAAAGAATGAGCTCAACTGAAGAATGTAGGGGAGACAGAGGAAAGAATCAGTGAACTTGAAGAGGAAACAATATCATCTAGCCAATCTGAACAACAGAGAGAAAATAGTGGGGGGAAAACAATGAACAGAGCTTCAGGAATGTGTGGGACTATAACAAAAGTTCTAACATTTGTGCCATTGGAGTCCCAGAAGAAGAAAAGAGGGTAAGGCTGAAAAAATCATTCAAAGAAATAAGGGCTGAAAATTTCCCAAATTTGACAAAAAACATAAACCTACAGATTCAAGCTGAGCAAACCCTTAAAAATCCACGCCAAGACACATCATAGTAAAACTTTTGAAAGTTAAAGACAAAGAAAACAAATTTTAAAGCAGCTAGAGAGAAATGATGCATTAATTATAGAGGGGAAAGCTATTTTAATAACAGAAGACTTCTCATTAAAATGTTTGTCTTTTTCATGATGTTAATAAATTCTAAATCACCTCTTCCTGTACTTCATTCAAAATTTCATCTACCTACTTTCTCCTGTATAAAAATCTAAGTAGATAGAATACCACACATTGCAAATAATGTACCAATCTCATTTATGTTTTAAATTGAGACTCATCCACCTGGAGCAGCCTTTTCAAAGATGTGGGCTCCTGGGCTTCCCTGGTGGCGCAGTGGTTGAGAGTCCACCTGCCGATGCAGGGGACACGGGTTCGTGCCCCGGTCCGGGAAGATCCCACATGCCGCGGAGCGGCTGGGCCCATGGGCCATGGCTGCTGGGCCTGCGCGTCCGGAGCCTGTGCTCCGCGGCGGAAGAGGCCACCGCAGTGAGAGGCCCGCGTACTACAAAAAAAAAAAAAAAGAAAAAAGAAAAAAAAAGCAGGCTCCTAAAGTGTTAATTCTCTTCTCTCCTTGGGAGTGGTTTCAGGCTTGGTGCCCTTTGCGGCTTCTCATATCCCAGACTTGGAAAATATGAGCCACAATACAGAGAAAGGTAAGCAGCCCAGCAGAGCCCCTTAGTGATAAATGAGTTTGCATCATCTGTCATTAGAACTTCCTGCCAACTGGGTCATTCCCTATTAAATTACCACTTTTCAATGTTTAAAATACTGATTGATAAATGTGCCCAAACTGATAACACAACAGCTTTTATTTTCTAATAATCCTAGTTACCACAGCCTGCTTATCAAGGCGCAGATACTATATATTTTTTCAAAGTACTTTACCAAAAGACAATTTAGTCTAATACGATGCTAACAGGTAAAAATGCCTGGCCCCCTATGTGTTACATACTGGTTCCGCTTGCCAGAATAAACTGACTGGCGATTTAGTGATATGAGGAGCTCCAAGTTTCACATTTCATCAACTGCTAGTAATCTGTTTTATCAATATAAACTGCATTTTAATGAAAAAATTCTTTTCTTCAGTACACTTCACTTTCAATGCCCTTGAGTATAATAATTCGTTCATGCTGTAGAACGAGAATGTTTTACAAGACCTTAATTCTCAAGAGAAATTTCTCTGTAAATACAAAATGTGAGTTTTATAGGAATGCATTGTATGCACATGAATAGCACCCAACACTACAAAACAGAAAAATAAAAAACCTGGTTGCACTTAGATTCCAGCTTAAATATCCTTCTAAGACACTGCATAACCAACATGCTACTAGAACAAAGCCTAGTTGAGCAGCTAGGTGATAGGTAAATGAAATGGGATTCATACCCCTGAGGTATCTGAATGAAAATACATCAGAACATACTGCAGACATGTGTTAGGGCAGAACCAGTCATTAGGACTTAAAGCAGTTTTAACAATCTGAAAATTCTATCATGCTTGCTTCCTTCTTAGTGATTCAAAGTGAAAATGCTTTGGCTAAATTTAAGCAAGGCTTAAAATAGTACAAAGTCGCACACAAATTTATATGGCGGTTGGCCAATTTCTAATGTCTATAAAACCATTCAGGATCCCTCTTTCCCACCAGGGTTACCTCCCCAAAAGTTACCATTAGCATCATTTTGTTTCTCCATCTTTCACACTTCCTACTAAACACAGGCCAAGGCCAGTTTGTCAACTGGAAGAGTGAGATGATACATCAGGCCATCACTCTCTGGTTTCACACATCTCACTATGTTCTGATCACCTACCACTCTTCTGCTTTTTTTTTTTTTTACCACTTTTTTGGTCCACTCCATTCAAAATGCCCAGTGGCAATGACACTGGGAAGAAATGATGAAAACAACAGAAACAGTACCGATAATTTCTCACCTGTGCCATTCCTTTTTGTGGCACTTTTGCGTCTTGTCTTCTCTATCATCTAAGGGTCATAACTGAGAGGCCATGATTTCTTTCTCTGGGATTTGTGTGGTGCTAGATTGCATGGTCAGAGTTGAGCAAAAGTTTGAAAATAAATACAAGCCAATGGTATTCAGGGAGGCATTTCACTGGAGATGGCAGGGCAAACTGCTCCAGGACAGGGCCACAGAAACCAGGAACTGTGGTAACTCACAGGCAAGCAAATACAAAGTGTTAACCTGCAAATCTGTTATTTATAGGTGTTACCACCAAGCAGTGGAGAGTAGAAATCTCCAAGAGAAATGGTCCAGGACAGTGTGTAATAAGGTGTATGAGTAGCAAGTCAAATGAGTAAGACCTATCCATGTAAAACACAGCTCCCTTTACATAAATGCGTATCACACAGTGTCCCACAGTGTCACCAGTTTCTGCCAGGTGTTTTGTCTTCCAGTAAATGTTTTAAAAATAGTAAATTCTGTATTTACATATGTATGTATTAGTCAACCTTAACCTAGCAAGTGAAGCAAATTCTGAGTTGCCAGAGTACAGCTTCCACATGAAATTTTACATCTGTTTATGTGTATGTGTGTGTGTGTTACATATGTGTGTATATAACTAGTGACAATCTAGAAAACATGAAGAAACAAACCAGTAAGAAAACCAATTTTTAATCACCCTAATCCCACCATTCAAATAAAGCCACAGGTAATGTTTTGGTGTATACCCTTCTAAACATATTTCAACATTTGCATATAGATCTGTAACCTGTACCCATGTTAAAATGTGGAGCATGTACATGGTGTAACAGACTACATACACAGAACTTCCATATTCAATGCCTTCAAGAACCAGTGGATTTTCACGGCTTATCTCTAAGAAAGGGGTTCAAGAGAGCTAAAATTGAATTTTTTCTATTGTTCCACCCACCTCTGCAAAAACAAACAAATAAAAAAAGAGGGTATAGGGCTTCCCTGGTGGCGCAGTGGTTGAGAGTCCGCCTGCCGATGCAGGAGACATGGGTTCGTGCCCCAGTCCGGAAAGATCCCACATGCCGCGGAGCGGCTGGGCCCGTGAGCCATGGCCGCTGAGCCTGCGCGTCCGGAGCCTGTGCGCTGCAACGCGCAGGGAGCGGAGCTCCTGGGAGAGGCCACAACAGTGAGAGACCCGCGTACCACAAAAAAAAAAACAAAAAAAACCCCCGAGGGTATAGAGAAATATAAACATATAATTAGCCTCTCAGGTAACCTGGCTCTGATTTTTTTGTATCACCATAATACCATACTTCTTGTTCACCGCTTCAGGATTTATAAAGCCCTTTCATATAAATTGTAATCCCATGACGCTAGTAGGGAAAAATTATTGTTCCCATTTTGCAGGTGAGAAAATTAAGCCCAAGGTCCTGTAGCTGAGAGCAGCGGGTTAGAACAAGAGTCTAGATCTTATGAGAAATGCAGGGCTGCTTTCAAAGTCCATTCTCAAATGTCCATGCTCTTGAAGGTTGTTTTTTGTGTTCATCTGGGGACTATCAGCACACCCTAGAAGAGATTTCAGTCTCCCGTGAAGCAGTAAGTGGATATGAAAAAAGTGAAGCCTGGTAAACACCAGCCTCTCTGGGCTTAAAATTAGTTCTCACAGAGAGCCCCTTCCACTCCACCTGACACTCAAGAATAAAGGCCCATTCCTTCTCTCCATCCCTTCAGTCAGTAATGCCTACCCACGCTGATTCCCCAGCACTGGGGAGTGTTCTTCACCTACACTGTCCCCACGCTGGCAGTAGGCAGCATTTTCCACTGTCATTGAATCAGCCAGCCCCTGATCCACACAGCCCATATCTTCTCCTTTCTTCAACTCGCACCCTCCCAGCAACACCAAGTGAAATCACCAATGCCTTCTTTTCCCTCTTCCAGTGTCTGAATATTTCAACTCTAGACATTCTATTTTTCTACAACTTGATCCCCATTTTCTTATTTCTTAATTTCCATATTCATCCCATGCATCTTTCCTAGGAAGATAGTTATGACTATGAAAATTTGCAGTCTCTGTAATTAACACGATACATAATTTTTAAGCACATAAGACTTCTAAAAGTAATAAGTTAATCAATTAAACCATTAGAGAGTATAAAAAATCTTAAAGTTCAAGTGATAAATACTATAATTCTATTTGGCTAGTGTCTTGTTCCCATTATGATAAATAACTGACTGGGGTTTTTAAATAGGTCACTGTGAGGTTAGCTTCTATTTGACAAGTTGATAAGAGTGTGTTTTTTGTGTAAAAGTTAGTGAGTTTTTGGGCTTCCTTGGTGGCGCAGTGGTTGAGAGTCCACCTGCCGATGCAGGGTACACGGGTTCGTGCCCCGATCCGGGAAGATCCCACATGCCACGGAGCGGCTGGGCCCGTGAGCCATGGCCGCCGAGCCTGTGCGTCCGGAGCCTGTGCTCCGCAACAGGAGAGGCCACAACAGTGAGAGGCCCACGTACCACAAAAAAAAAAAAAAAAGTTAGTGAGTTTTAAAATGTCAATTTTCTATGCATATACATCAAATGCTAGTACATACATAATTTAAAGAATTTTAAAGTATTCAAGATTGATCTAAGACCTATACTGCACTAATATTTTAAAAGCAACATTTTTCTCCTAACAATCTGGTATGTTATATGACTTGAAATGTGTTACTGTCCTTCAACATTCATATCAGCTGCAAGTGTTTTCAACTATTATTTTATTTTCTCATTTGTCTTCAAGTCTGCAGCATGCTGCAAAAATGCCATGGCATCTGAAAACTGTTACAGAAAGCAACCACTATATCAATCAGTTCTCTTATGAGTTCCATTTTACAATTCAACTACAAACTGTTGAATGCAAAGATTTATCTATGTTCAAGAAAACTTAATATTTCTCTGGTTATTACCAAGATAAAGAACTGGAAATATTTTAAAAACACAGGACATGTCTTACAACAGTTCTGGCTACATATGAACATTCATAGAAATACAAATATCAATTTTTTGAGTTTGTCAAAACAATGTTGTATAATGTTGCCTTTGCATTAGCCATAAAAATGTGGGTCATGAAAACTCCTGGATAGCAAGGCTTAACAATTTTGGATCCCCAGAACCTTCTTGGAACCCAGACACATAGTAGGTCCAAATGTTTCACAGATTAATTCTTGAAATTATGTACTAGACAAGAATCTGAATGTTTAAATAAGGGCCAGTAAAGTCTGGGCAAAAGAAGTGGACAGACGATAATAACTATGTCTTCAGGAAGTGCCATTTGCAGGATTAATTCCAAGAGTTCATTATTTACATAACTGGACAAAAATTTCATTATTTACATAACTGGATAAAAATTATGGTGAAAGGGTATTGAAAAGGCAGCAAGGAATTCAGAATTGCACTACTCATGTGCAGCTTCGTGCTGAACCCTGGGATAGGAGCCTCCTAAGACCTAACTGTGAGGCATTACTGCCTTTCTGAAAAAAGCAATTTCTACCATGGCTCAGGGCATGCCCTCAGATGAAGATGCCCTCTTTTCTTCTTCTTCTTTTTTTTTTTTGTGGTACGTGGGCCTCTCACTGCTGTGGCCTCTCCCGTTGCAGAGCACAGGCTCCGGACGCGCAGACTCAGCGGCCATGGCTCACGGGCCCAGCCGCTCCGCGGCCTGTGGGATCTTCCCGGACCGGGGCACGAACCCGTGTCCCCTGCATCGGCAGGCGGACTCTCAACCACTGCGCCACCAGGGAAGCCCTGAAGATGCCCTCTTGCTCTTTAAGGCAGAAGAACTCTTGCCCGTCCTCCAAGACACAGCTCCAATGTCACCCTCTCTGCAACCCCTGCCCTAACTCTGGTTCTCATTGGCCCTCACACAGACTGTACCCGTTACAGGGGATAATGATGAGGAAAGCAATACAGCCAAGTGGGAAAACAGGAACATTCTCAAATCCTAGGGCTTGAGCTGGAGGCCGGCCTCACCACTGACTGCCTATGGGACCTTTGACAAGTTACAAATTTACGCTCTGGTTTCCCTCTCTGTCAACTAAAAAGTAAGAGTGCTCGCTTTTAAGGAACAAGAGAAATCATGACTGTAAAACTGAAGACTAGCTAAACATACATGCTCTTGCTATTAATTCTCTCCTTCTGTTTCTTCTCCTTCACTAAACCCTGAGCCTCTAGACTATAAGCACACTATATCTGTTTCCTCATATTAAAAAAAAAAAAAGCAACAGTTAATAATCCCTTCTCTAGAGACTACAGAGTGTTATTTAAAATATAAAATTGGGGGCTTCCCTGGTGGCGCAGTGGTTGAGAATCCGCCTGCCAATGCAGGGGACATGGGTTCGAGCCCTGGTTGGGGAAGATCCCACATGCCGTGAGCAACTGGGCCCATGTGCCACAACTGCTGAGCCTGCGCTCTAAAGCCCATGCTCCGCAACAATAGAAGCCACCGCAATGAGAAGCCCGCGCACCGCAACAAAGAGTAGCTCCCGCTCGCCACAACTAGAGAAAGCTCACACACAGCAACCAGCAACCAAGGCAGCCAAAAATAAATAAAATGAATAAATTTTAAAACTATATATATATATATATATATAATTAATTCACAAATTACAATGACATTAAATAGTTTTAAATATTACACCAATGAAAAGTGACAAAGTGACTGCAATTATATGTCATTAGGATATTAGGTAGCAGATAGCTAAGGTTGAAAAAGCATATGATAAATCTCCAAAGTTTTTATAAAAGAATGCAAAAGAAAATACTAAGATTCGTTATATAGTAAAGATCTATTGGGGATGCAATCTGAATTTCCTCTAGTACAGATGACCAAAAGCTGTGAAAAATATCTTAGGAAAAGCTCAGTTTTGTTACATTTCCAACTTCATTTGCATGTCATGTTTTCTACCTTCTTCTACATTTTCTATCTCACTCCCTGAGCCTTCTACACTTATCACCGTCATGATACCCTCCAGGCAGGTACTTAAAGCCTAAGGTGCCTCACCCAAGTCCAGCTGTCCCAATATCTGTATCACCTCTCATCTAAAACTCCTCCACCTTCTGGGTTTCTGGGAAAAAAGTACATGAATTGAGGACATCTAAGCTGTAATTTCAGATCTCAGTGTTAACTGCTTATCTACAAAATGGAAGGAAGTTTAGCTACAAAATTTCTAATCTCCATCCTACTTTAAAAAAATATTCAAGGATGTCCACTCTCACCACTATTATTCAACATAGTTTTGGAAGTCCTAGCCATGGCAATCAGAGAAGAAAAAGAAATAAAAAGAATCCAAATTGGAAAAGAAGAAGTAAAATTGTGACTGTTTGCAGATAACATGATACTACACATTGAAAATCCTAAAGATGCCACCAGAAAACTAACAGAGCTAATCAATGAATTTGGTAAAGTTGTAGGATGCAAAATTAATACACAGAAACCTCTTGCATTCCTATACACTAACAATGAAAGATTAGAAAGAGAAATTAAGGAAACAATCCCATTCACCACTGCAACAACAAAATACCTAGAAATAAACCTACTTAAGGAGGTAAAAGATCTGTACTCAGAAAACTATACGACACTGATGAAAGTAATCAAAGATGACACAAACAGATGGAGAGCTTTACCATGCCCTTGGATTGGAAGAATCAATATTGTGAAAATGACTATACTGCAATGTACAGATTCAATGCAATCCCTATCAAAATACCAATGACATTTTTCACAGAATTAGAACAAAAAATTTTACAATTTATTTGGAAACACAAAAGACCCCGAATAGCCAAAGCAATCTTGAGAAAGAAAAAGAGAGCTGGAGGAATCAGGCTCCCTGACTTCAGACTGTACTATAAAGCTACAGTAATCAAGATAGTGTGGTACTGGCACAAAAACAGAAATATAGATCAATGGAACAGGATAGAAAGCCCAGAGATAAACTCAGGCACCTAAGGTAACCTAATCTATGACAAAGGAGGCAAGGATATACAATGGAGAAACGACACTCTCTTCAAATAAGTGGTGCTGGGAAAACTGGACAGCGACATGTAAGAGAATGAAATTAGAACACTCCCTAACACCATACACAAAAATAAACCTAAATGTAAGACTGGACATTATAAAACTCTTTGAGGAAAACAGGAAGAACACTCTGACATAAATCACAGGAAGATACTTTTTGACTCACCTCCTAGAGTAATGAAAATAAAAACAAAAATAAACAAATGGGACTAATTAAACTTAAAAGCTTTTGCACAGCAAAGAAAACCATGAAGAGGCCGAAAAGACAACCCTCAGAATGGGAGAAAATATTTGCAAATGAAGCAACTGACAAGGGATTAATCTCCAAAATACACAAACAGCTCATGCAGGTCAATATCCAAAAAACAAACAATCCAATCAAAATATGGGCAGAAGATCTAAATAGACATTTCTCCAAAAAAGATATACAGACAGCCAAGAGGCACATGAAAAGCTGCTCAACGTCGCTAATTATTACAGAAATGCAGATCAAAGCTAAATGAGGTATCACCTCACACTAGTCAGAATGGCCATCATCAAAAAATCTAAAAACCATAAATGCTGGAGAGGGTGTGGAGAAAAGGGAACCCTCTTGCACTGCTGGTGGGAATGTAAATTGATACAGCCACTATGGAGGACAGTATGGAGGTTCCTTAAAAAACTAAAAATAGAACTACCATACGACACAGCAATCCCACTACTGGGCATATACCCTGAGAAAACCATAATTCAAAAAGAGTCATGTACCACAATGTTCATTGCAGCTCTATTTACAATAGCCAGGACATGGAAGCAACCTAAGTGTCGACTGACAGATGAATGGACAAAGAAGATGTGGCATATATATACAATGGAATATTACTCAGCCATAAAAAGAAATGAAATTGAGTTATTTGTAGTGAGGTGGATGGACCTAGAGTCTGTCATACAGAGTGAAGTAAGTCAGAAAGATGGGACAAAGTGAGAGAATGGCATGGACATATATACACTACCAAATGTAAAATCCATAGCTAGTGGGAAGCAGCCACATAGCACAGGGAGATCAGCTTGGTGCTTTGTGGCCACCTAGAGGGGTGGGATAGGGAGGGTGGGAGGGAGGGAGACACAAGAGGAAAGAGATATGGGGATATATGTATATGTATAGCTGATTCACTTTGTTATACAGCAGAAACTAACACAACATTGTAAAGCAATTATACTCCAATAAAGATGTTAAAAAAACAACAACAAAAAACCCCCTAAAAATAGAACTACCATATGACCCAGCAATCCCACCACTGGGTATATACCATGAGAAAACCACTAATTCAAAAAGACACATGAGGGCTTCCCTGGTGGCGCAGTGGTTGAGAGTCCGCCTGCCGATGCAGGGGACATGGGTTCGTGCCCTGGTCCAGGAGGATCCCACATGCCGCGGAGCGGCTGGGCCCGTGAGCCATGGCCGCTGAGGCTGCGCGTCCAGAGCCTGTGCTCCACAACGGGAGAGGCCACAACAGTGAGAGGCCCACGTACTGCAAAAAAACAAAAAAACAAAAAAAAGACACATGCACCCCAATGTTCATTGCAGCACTATTTACAATAGCCAGGACATGGAAGCAACCTAAATGTTCACCAACACATGAATGGATAAAGAAGATGTGGCACATATATACAATGGAATATTACTCTGCCATAAAAAGGAACAAAATTGGGTCATTTGTAGAGACGTGGATGGACCTAGAGTCTGTCATACAGAGTGAAGTAAGTCAGGAAGAGAAAAACAAATATCGTATATTAATGCATATATGTGGAATCTAGAAAAATGGTACAGATGAACCTATTTGCAGGGCAGGAATAGAGACACAGATGTAGAGAACGGACGTGTTGACACGGGGTGGTGGTGGTGGTGGGATGAATTGGGAGACTGGGATGGACATATATACATGACCATGTGTAAAACAGATAGCTAGTGGGAACCTACTGTATAGTGCAGGGAGCTCTGCTCAGTGTTCTGTGGTGACCTAGATGGGTGGAATGGGGGGAAGGGGAGGGAGGTCCACAAGGGAGGGGATATGTGTCCATATATATGGACACATATATATATGTATATACGTATAGCTGATTCACTTCGTTGTACAGCAGAAGCTAACACAACATTGTAAAGCAACTATACCCCAATTAAAAAAAATATTCAATAAGCACATCTCAATAAGGTATCCAGAAGAAAATCACTTTGACCAAATTCACACTAAATTATAAATAAAACTATACTATGGACATCTGCTTTTAAGTAGAATCTTTAGAGACACATAAAGCTCTGATGAAAGCTACAGAGCTTCTTAAAAAACATACACATGTGCACATTCCCACAAAACTGTATTTATAATTTCAACAACCTCCAACTCTAAACAGGGATCCCAGTAAGAACTACTTCTCTCCTTGGTGCCAGAACTTCAGGAAGTATTAGGGAGATGTTCGAAGAAAAGTTGGGATCTTCCCAAGCTACCTCTTAAATCCTACCATCCCAAGAGCTGCCTGAACAACAAAAACACACGATTGGCTCTACCTTTTATTATTATTGTAGAGTTTCATCAGGATTACAGGCAGGTCTTTGTTATGTCTAACCAATTTGCTTTTTCCACATTTTCCTATCCTACTTTACCCTCTTTCAAAGGCTCAGTAACAGGGTCAACATCTTGGTAATAATGATAGTCCCTATACTTAAATATAACCTTCTAAGGCCATATTTTCCTTTTTGTCCCCAATGGTTTAGAGGGAACAGCTAAGACTCAGTGTTAGCTGTCTTTACCCTCTGGTCAAAGATACCAGTATTGCAATAGGAACAAAAAGTATGGAGAAGGAGGGCATTGTGAAAGGAACACTATTAAATAACTGCAAAAGAATTCCTCTTGGAATACAGACTCTGCTTTATAAGACGTAGGACCATTTTAGCAAAAGACATTTATCGCGAAATGTCTATGAAATCCTGTAAGGAAATATTTGCGGAGCTGTGCCAGCATTATAATTTCAGCGATAAATGATCTAAACCCTAAAGTTCTTCTTTCCATCTACCTTGGGGTGTTTTAAAGTACCCGTGGCAAAGTGGCCTGACATTTATTTCCATGATTGTCGAAGTCCCTTTTTGATACCCTTTCCCCTTCATCTTCTACTTTAAAAAAAAAAAAAAAAAGATGATGAAGAAAAGAAAAAGTTGTTTGGTATTCCCAATATAATTTATGGAGACAGCCCATCAGGTAAAAACTATCACAACATTTGAAGAAAATTACTCCCTAAAAAGATGTTTATACAATGTTGAGAAATAAATGGGTTTGTAAAAATAGAGGTGATTCTTTCTTAAATTATAATAAAAATGAACATAGCGGAGAAAACAAAGAGTCTAGGATGAAAATTAATGGCACTATTGTTTAAAATAAGAGAATAGAAATAGATTCCATGTTAACCAGGTTTCTTTAAGCTCCTAATTCCATTTAGCTTGGAAAGACAAGGAGAAAGAGAAGATAAAGCTACACATTTAAAACTGACAAAGGGCAGTACTTCTATGCAATTTATAATTAATCTGTGGGACCGTGTGCCAGTAGAATTTATTGAGAAAAATAGTTTAGTGCTATTTTATAAGGGTAAGACATCAGAAGAAAAAGTATTGCAATTGAAGTTACACTAGCTAAGAAAATATTATAAAAGCTATTAATCATCGAGATTCAGGTCACAAGTTGGCTAGCAGCTGGATTCAAGGAAAAAAAAAACAAAAAACTGTGCAAGTGGCCAGGTGAATTGTGGGAGTTTTATATCTTCCTCTAGGTATTTCACTTAAGTCACTGCTAAAGAAAAGAACGCTAGATGAAATTCTATTTCAGCCTATATTTTATTTATTATGATCTATCTGGTCACCCCTAAAATATCAATAATCATTCTACTGTCACCCTCCAAAAACCTCTCCTCTGTTTTTGGAGAAGGAACATTTTCTTTCATTTTCCTCCATGCTATTACCTATACGTGTACAAAATGTAAATGCTTTACAAAGTAGTCATGCATTTTACCAGTGGTTCTCAACTTAGAAAGCTTCAAACTGTACTATGTAGTACTATACTCAGAAATTCAGATTGAGGTGAGGTGCTGCCTGGCATAAGGATTTTTTTAGTTTCACAGGATTCTAATATGCAGTAAGAGTTGAAAACCACAACATTTAAATAGTGAGTGTAAAAGGCAATAGGACTGCCTCAAAACACCCAAAATGATGGCGTGCACGCACACACACACACACCCCTCTTATGACTAATATTCTCTAAAAGACAAATTATAACTTGTATAATAAATGATTTATCTTTCCTTTTACACACCATATAAATCATTAGATTACTTCTCAGTTACTTTTTAAAAATCTTAAAATCAAATATCTGTAAAGATTTTAAAACCATATAAGTAGATTTTGACACATCATCATTACAGCCTAATTACAAAGCCATAGAAAAAGATCCGTTTCCTGGAAAACATGACCAGCTATTATCTATATGTCCTCCTCAACTTTCTCAAACATATTATCATATTGTTCTTAGAATGATATATTTTTTAACATCTTAATTGGAGTATAATTGCTTTACGATGGTGTGTTACCTTCTGCTTTATCACAAAGGGAATCAGCTATACATATACATATTTTCCCATATCTCCTCCTTCTGTGTCTCCCTCCCATCCTCCCTATCCCACCCCTCTAGGTGTCACAAAGCACGGAGCTGATCTCCCTATGCTATGAGGCTGCTTCCCACTAGCTATCTATTTTACGTTTGGTAGTGTATATATGTACATGCCACTCTCTCATTTCACTCCAGCTACCCTCCCCCTCTCCGTGTCCTCAAGTCCATTCTCTACATCTGCGTCTTTATTCCTGTCCTGCCCCTAGCTTCTTCAGAACCATTGTTTGTTTTTTTAAGACTCCATATATATGTGATAGCATATGGTATTTGTTTTTTTCTTTCTGACTTACTTCACTCTGTATGACAGTCTCTAGGTCCATCCACCTCACTACCAATAATTCAATTTCGTTTCCTTTTATGGTTGAGTAATATCCCATTGTATATATGTGCCACATCTTCTTTATCCATTCATCTGTCAATGGACACTTAGGTTGCATCCATGTCCTGGCTATTGTAAACAGAGGTGCAATGAACATTGTGGTACATGCCCCTTTGTGAATTATGGTTTCCTCAGGGTATATGCCCAGTAGTGGGATTGGTGGATCGTATGGTAGTTCCATTTCTAGTTTCCTAAGGAACCTCCATACTGTTCTCCATAGTGGCTGTATCAATTTACATTCCCACCAACAGTGCAAGAGGATTCCCCCTTCTCCACACCCTCTCCATCATCCACTGTCTGTAGACCCCTTGACGATGGGCCCTCTGACTGTCGTGAGGTGACACCTCATCGTAGTTTTGATTTGCATTTCTCTAACAATCAGCGAAGTTAAGCATCCATTCATGTGCTTTTTGGCAATCTGTATATCTTCTTTGGAGAAATGTCTATTTAGGTCTTCTGCCCATTTTTGGATTTGGTTGTTTGTCTCTTTGATATTGAGCTGCATGAGGTGCTTGTAAATTTTAGAGATTAATCCTTTGTCAGTTGCCTCATTTGCAAATACTTTCTCCCATTCTGAGGGTTGTCTTTTCATCTTGTTTATGGTTTTCTTTGCTATGGAAAAGCTTTTAAGTTTCATTAGGTCCCATTTGTTTATTTTTGTTTTTATTTCCATTTCTCTAAGAGGTCGGTAAAAAGGATCTTACTGTGATTTCTGTCATATAGTGTTCTGTCTATGCTTTCCTCTAAGAGTTTTGTAGTCTGGCCTTACATTTAGGTCTTTAATCCATTTTGAGTTGATTTTTGTGTATGGTGCTAGGGAGCATTCTAATTTCATTCCTTTACATGTAGCTGTCCAGTTTTCCCAGCACCACTTATTGAAGAGGCCGTCTTTTCTCCATTGTATATTTTGGCCTCCTTTATCAAAAATAAGATGACCATATGTGCGTGGGTTTATCTCTGGGCTTTGTATCTTGTTCCATTGATCTATACTGCTGTTTTCGTGCCAGTACCATACTGTCTTGATTACTATAGCTTTGTCATACAGTCTGAAGTCAGGGGGCCTGATTCCTCCAGCTCTGTTTTTCTTTCTCAAGATTGCTTTGGCAATTTGGGGTCTTTTGTGTTTCCATACAAATTGTGAAATTTTTTGTTCTAGTTCTGTAATAAATGCCATTGTTAGCTTGACAGGGATTGCACTGAATCTGTAGATTGCTTAGGGTAGTATAGTCATTTTCACAATGTTGATTCTTCCAATCCAAGAAAATGGGATATCTTTCCATCTGTTTGTATCATCTTTAATTTCCTTCATCAGTCTTATACTTTTCTGCATACAGGTCTTTTGTATCCTGTGGTAGGTTTATTCCTAGGTGTTTTATTCTTTTTGTTGCAATGGTAAATGGGAGTGTTTCCTTAATTTCTCTTTCAGATTTTTCATCATTAGTGTATAGGAATGCCAGAGATTTCTGTGCATTAATTTTGTATCCTGCTACTTTACCAAATTCATTGATTAGCTCTAGTAGTTTTCTGGTAGCTTCCTTAGGATTCTCTATGTATAGTATCATGTTATCTGCAAACAGTGACAGCTTTACTTCTTCTTTTCTGATTTGTATTCCTTTTATTTCTTTTCCTTCTCTGATTGCCATGGCTAGAACTTCCAAAATTATGTTGAATAATAGTGTTGAGAGTGGACAACCTTGTCTTGTTCCTGATCTTAGAGGAACTGGTTTCAGTTTTTCACCATTGAGAACAACATTGGCTGTGGGTTTGTCATATATGGCCTTTATTATGTTGAAGTAAGTTCCGTGTATGCCTACTTCCTGGAGGGTTTTTATCATAAATGGGTGTGAATTTTGTCAAAAGCTTTTTCTGCATCTATTGAGATGATCATATGGTTTTTCTCCTTCAGTTTGTTAACATGCTGTATCACATTGATTGATTTGCATATATTGAGGAATTCTTGCATTCCTGTGATAAACCCCACTTGATCATGGTGTATGATCCTTTTAATGTGCTGTTGGATTCTGTTTGCTAGTATTTTGTTGAGGATTTTTGCATCTGTGTTCAGCAGTGATATTGGCATGTAGTTTTCTTTCTTTGTGACATCTTTGTCTGGTTTTGGTATCAGGGTGATGGTGGCCTTGTAGAATGAGTTTGGGAGTGTTCCTCTCTCTGCTATATTCTGGAAGAGTTTGAGAAGATAGGTGTTAGCTCTTCTCTAAATGTTTGATAGAATTTGCCTGTGAAGCCATCTGGTCCTGGGCTTCTGTTTGTTGGAAGATTTTTAATCACAGTCTCAATTTCAGTGCTTGTAATTGCTCTGTTTATATTTTCTATTTCTTCCTGGTTCAGTCTCGGAAGGTTGTGCTTTTCTAAGAATTTGTCCATTTTTTCCAGGTTGTCCATTTTATTGCCATATAGTTGCTTATAGTAATCTCTCATGATTCTTTGTATTTTTGTAGTGTCAGCTGTTACTTCTCCTTTTCCATTTCTAATTCTATTGATTTGAGTCTTCTCCCTTTTTTTCTTAATGAGTCTGGCTAATGGTTTATCAATTTTGTTTCTCTTCTCAAAGAACCAGCTTTAATTTTATTGATCTTTGCTATTGTTTCCTTCATTTCTTTTTCATTTATTTCTGATCTGATCTTTATGATTTCTTTCCTTCTGCTAACTTTGGGGTTTTTTTTGGTTCTTCTTTCTCTAATTGCTTTAGGTGTAAGTTTAGGTTGTCTGTTTGAGATATTTCTTCTTTCTTCAGATAGGGCTGTATTGCTATAAACTTCCCTCTTAGAATTGCTTTTGCTGCATCCCATAGGTTTTGGGTCATTGTGTTTTCATTGTCATTTGTTTCTAGGTATTTTTTCATTTTCTCTTTGATTTCTTCAGTGATCTCTTGGTTATTTAGTAGTGTATTGTTTAGCCTCCAAGCGTTTGTAGTTTTTACAGATTTTTTTCCTGTAATTGATATCTAGACTCATAGCATTGTAGTCATAAAAGATACTTGATATGATTTCAATTTTCTTAAATATACCAAGGCTTGATTTGTGACCCAAGATATGATCTATCCTGGAAAATGTTCCATGAGCACTTGAGAAGAAAGTGTATTCTGTTCTTTTTGGATGGAATGTCCTATAAATATGAATTAAGCCCATCTTGTTTAATGTATCATTTAAAGCTTGTGTTTCCTTATTTATTTTCATTTTGGATGATCTGTCCATTGGTGAAAGTGGGGTGTTAAAGTCCCCTACTATGATTGTGTTACTGCTGATATCCCCTTTTATGGCTGTTAGCATTTGCCTTATATATTGAGGTGCTCCTAGGTTGGATGCATAAATATTTACAATTGTTATATCATCTTCTTGGATTGATCTCTTGATCATTAGGTACTGTCCTTCTTTGCCTCTTGTAATAGTCTTTATTTTAAAATCTATTTTGTCTGATAGAATTGCTACTCCAGCTTTCTTTTGATTTCCATTTGCATGGAATATCTTTTTCCATCCCCTTACTTTCAGTCTATATGTGTCCCTAGGACTGAAGTGGACCTCCTGTACACAGCATATATATGGGTCTTGTTTTTGTATCCATTCAGCCAGTCTATGTCTTTGGGTTGGAGCATTTAATCTATTTACATTTAAGGTAGTTATCGATATGTATGTTCCTATTCCCATTTTCTTAATTGTTTTGTGTTTGTTATTGTAGGTCTTTTCCTTCTCTTGTGTTTCCTGTCTAGAGAAGTTCCTTTAGCATTTGTTGTAAAGCTGGTTTGGTGGTGCTGAATTCTCTTAGCTTTTGCTTGTCTGTAAAGGTTTTAATTTCTCCATCGAATCTGAATGAGGTCCTTGTTGGGTAGAGTAATCTTGGTTGTAGGATTTTCCCTTTCATCACTTAAAATATGTCCTGCCACTCCCTTCTGGCTTGCAGGGTTTCTGCTGAAAGATCAGCTGTTAACCTTATGCGGATTCCCTTGTTTGTTACTTTTTGTTTTTCCCTTGCTGCTTTTAATATTTTTTTCTTTGTATTTATTTTTTTATAGCTTGATTAATAAGTGTCTTGGCATGTTTCTCCTTGGATTTATCCTGTATGGGACTCTCTGCACTTGCTGGACTTGATTGACTATTTCCTTCCCCATATTAGGGAAGTTTTCAACTATAATCACTTCAAATATTTTCTCAGTCCTTTGTTTTTCTTTTCTTCTTCTGGGACCCCTATAATGCGAATGTTTATGCATTTAATGTTGTCCCAGAAGTCTCTGAGACTCTCCTCAATTCTGTTCATTCTTTTTTCTTTAATCTGCTCTGCGGTAGTTATTTCCACTATTTTATCTTCCAGGTCACTTGTCCATTCTTTTGCCTCAGTTATTCTGCTATTGATTTCGTCTGGAGAATTTTTAATTTCATGTATTGTTTTGTTCATCATTGTTTGTGTGCTCTTTAGTTCCTCTAGGTCCTTGTTAGTTTCTTGTATTTTCTCCATTCTATTACCAAGATTTTGGATCATCTTGACTATCATTACTCTGAATTCTTTTTCAGGTAGACTGCCCATTTCCTCTTCATTTGTTTGGTCTTGTGGGTTTTTACCTTGCTCCTTCATCTGCTGTGTGTTTCTCTGTCTTCTCATTTTGCTTAACTTATCGTGTTTGGGGTCTCCTTTTCTCAGGCTGCAGTTTCATAGTTCCCGTTGTTTTTGGTGTCTTCCTCCAGGCCTAAGGTTGGTTCAGTGGGTTGTGTAGGCTTCCCGGTGGAGTCGCCTGGTGCCTGTGCTCTGGATGAGGCTGGATCTTGTCTTTGTGGTGGGCAGGACCATGTCGGGTGGTGTGTTTTGGGGTGTCAGTGACCTTATTATGATTTTTGGCAGCCTCTCTGCTAATGGGTGGTGTTGTGTTCCTGTCTTGCTAGCTGTTTGGCACAGGGTGTCCAGCACCGTAGCTTGCTGTTAATCGACTGGAACTGGATTTTAGCATTGAGATGAAGATCTCTGGGAGATCTTTCGCCGTTTGATATCATGTGGGCCCGGGAGGTCTCTGGTGGACCAATGTCCTGAACTCAGCTCTCCCACCTCAGAGGCACAGGCCTGACACCCGGCCGGAGCACAAAGCCCCTGTTAGCCACATGGCTCAGAAGAAAAGAGAGGGAGGGAGGGAGGGAGGGAGGAAAGAAAGGAAGGAAGGAAGGAAGGAAGGAAGGAAGAAAGGAAGGAAGGAAGGAAGGAAGGAAGAGGTGGGGGAGGGAGAGGAGGAAGGGTAAATAAAATAAAATAAAATATTTGAAATTAAAAAAATTATTAAAAATAAATAAAAAGAAACAAAGAAGAGAGCAACCAAGCTAAAAAAACAAATCCACCAATGATAACAAGCACTAAGAACTATACTAAAAAAAAAAGACGGACGGAACCCTAGGATAAGTGCTAAAAGCAAAGCTATACAGACAAAATCACACAGAGAAGCATACACATACAAACTCACAAAAAGAGAAAAAGGAAAAAATATATATCTATACATAAAAAAAAGAAGAGAGCAACAAAATCAATAAACAAATCTACCAATGATGATAAACTCTAAATACTAAACTAAGGTAAACATAAAACCAGAAACAAATTAGATGCAGAACGTAAACCCCAAGTCTACAGTTGCTCCCAAAGTCCACCGCCTCAATTTTGGGATGATTCATTGTCTATTCAGGTATTCCAGAGATGCAGGGTACATCAAGTTGATTGTGGAGATTTAATCCACTGCTCCTGAGGCTGCTGGGAGAGATTTCCCGTTTTCTTTGTTTGCGCAGCTCCTGGGGTTCAGCTTTGGATTTGGCCCACATCTGCATGTAGGTCACCTGAGGGCATCTGTTCTTCACTCAGACAGCACAGGGTTAAAGGAGCTGCTGATTCGGGGGCTGTGGCTCACTCAGGCTGGGGGGAGGGAGGGGTACGGAATGTGGGGCGAGCCTGCGGCAGCAGAGACCAGCATGACATTGCACCAGCCTGAGGTGCACCATGTGTTCTCCCGTGGAAGTTGTCCCTGGATCACGGGACCCTGACAGTGGCAGGGTGCACAGCCTCCCGAGAGGGGACGTGTGGATAGTGACCTGCGCTCGCACACAGGCTTCTTGGTGGCTGCAGCAGCAGCCTGAGCGTCTCATGCCCATCTCTGGGGTCTGCGCTGATAGCCGCGGCTCGCGCCCGTCTCTGGAGCTCGTTTAGGTGGTGCTCTGAATCCCCTCTCCTCACGCACCCCGATACAATGGTCTCTTGCCTCTTAGTCAGTTCCAGAGTTTCTCCCAGACTCCCTCCCGGCTAGCTGTGGCGCACTAGCCCCTTCAGGCTGTGTTCACGCAGCCAACTCCAGGCCTCTCCCTGGGATCCAACCTCCGAAGCCTGAGCCTCAGCTCCCAGCCCCCGCCCGTCCCAACGGGTGAGCAGACAAGCCTCTCAGGCTGGTGAGTGCTGGTCGGCACCCATCCTCTTAGTGGGAATCTCTCCACTTTGCCCCCTGCACCCCTGTTGCTGTGCTCTCCTCCATGACTCTGAAGCTTCCTCCCCAACACGGCCCCCGTCTCCATCAGTGAAGGGGCTTCCTAGTGTGTGGAAACTTTTCCTCCTTCACAGCTCCCTCCCAGAGGTGCAGGTCCCATCCCTATTCTTTTGTCTCTGTTTTTTCTTTTGCCCTACCCAGGTACATGGGGAGTTTCCTGCCTTTTGGGAAGTCTGAGGTCTTCTCTCAGTGTTCAGTAGGTGTTATGTAAGAGTCGTTCCACATGTAGATGTATTTCTATTTGTGAGGAGGAAGGTGATCTCCACGTCTTAGTCCTCTGCCACCTTGAAGGTCTCCAGAATGATATCATATCGTTCTTAGATGACACTGTACCTCTCTCATAAAGGTACAGTAATAGATAACAACCTGCAGAGTCTTTAAAAGTGATATAATAGCATTACTATGATTAAAGATCTGTCATTTCTTCCATCATAAGGCATATTTAGAAATTTTATAACCTGAACATTTTAATTATTTTCAGGCATAAACTGGACTTATAAGGCCTCAGATGTAAAATTGGGTTTTTATTCCTGTTATAAAGTATTAAACTTATTTCAAAATGTACATAACTAAAAAAAAAATTGTTTTTTTCCCACTATGGTCTTTCATCAAATGAAAAGGTTTTTTATGATCTCATTTAGAATTTTAAAGGATTACTTAAACCATACCTGTTTTTATTAAGTTGGACAACTGACCTAAAAAGCTTTAGAATTCCTTCCTGGAAATTCCTAAGAATAAAAAGGAAACCAATGCCCAGAGATTGACATTTTGAAATATCACAATTCACACGGTACTGTAGATTGAAATATGATCTATAATTTTAAAACCTCAATTTTTATATCAGATGCATGGACATTTGAAAAAGAAGCTTAAGTTTCCAAATTATCTAAATCAGAGTTGAAAAAGGTCTTTTACAGCAACTCATAGCAGTATATATTGAGGGAAATAAAATAAAGAATATGACAGAGATATAGGACCTAGTGTTTAATGTAAGTTACAGGTCACTTTCACCAAATTTACAGAAATGCAGAATTCTGTCTAAACAAGCTGATACATGATTCTTCTGCTTGAATACTTCCATAATGCGAAAAGCAAGGACCACAAAGAAACTGTCTATAAGTCCTAAAAACTCTACTAGTAATTATTCTGGAGCATAGAAGAACATGCAAATTATCCATACTCTAGCCTGTTAAGAGAAGCATTTCAAATTCCCTTCTCAACTGTTCTAAAACCCCATAATGTCCCTATAGTCATCCTGCTTTATAGATAAAGCAAGTGCCACACATATGATCTCATTCTCATGGAACTTTGTGGTACAGTCATATGAGCACAAGCTTGGGAACCAGACAGATCAAAGTATGACTCACGGTTCCACCCTTGATTTGAAATGTGACTATGGGTGAATTACTTAATTTCATCTTCTCGTATGTAAGTGGAAGTTATAATACCTAAGTTATAATAGCAACATGAAGTTGTGTTAATGAAATAAGGTGTGTAAAATGAAAGAATGAAATATGTACTACCTCAGTTATTACCAATATTAACATTAATAGGATGAAAGGGTTCATTTTCCTGATTTTATAGACATTACTAAGCCAAAGAAAGATGTACCACACTGAGGGGCAGGGCTGAATGAGAAAGAATCAAAGAGCCAAGGAGAAGCCACCAGCACTGGGAGCTATCCCTGGTGCTGCTCTCAGACCCGGGGCCCATGGCGTGTCTGGCCCTCTTACCCTTTGTTTCCAGCATTCCTCAAACAAACCAAATTCTGATTTCCAATTCTTACCTTGATTTAAAATGCTTCTGCTCTCTTGTGTTCCTGACCTTAATTCCTGTTTGCTTCCCCAAGATGTTGATTTGATTATTTTCCCAAATGAAAACACAAGCTGACACCAAACTGCTTCATCTGTTGGACATTTTTTGCTTTGAAGTTTTTGACCTAAAGTTATATCTCTTTATCTCTAACCCCACCAATCATGGTTATTAAAGAATGATCAGTGTCCCTTTTCCCTAGAATTTTTTCAGGAAATCTTAAATATGCTTGTAGCAGTAATTAACAATAATCAGAAGGTTTGAAAAGAACTAAGAGTATTGCTAACTCATTCCAGGAAAGTAGTAGCTAAGTACTAGTGTTAGGGCAACAAAAATATGGCTTACAAGTGTAAGCACTACTTCTCTTGCGCCCATGGCAGACATCACTGATCTATCATGGGGTTATTTTTTAATCCTTAATTTGGCCTTAGAGTCCTCAACAACTTCCAAATAGCCATTAAGAGCCAAAGATGCAGGGCTTCCCTGGTGGCGCCGTGGTTGAGAGTCCGCCTGCCAATGCAGGGGACGCGGGTTCGTGCCCCGGTCCAGGAGGATCCCACATGCCGCGGAGCGGCTGGGCCTATGAGCCATGGCCACTGAGCCTGCGCGTCCAGAGCCTCGCGTCCGGAGCCTGTGCTCCGCAACGGGAGAGGCCACAGCAGTGAGAGGCCCGCATACCGCAAAAAAGAAAAGAAAAGAAAAGAAAAAAAGAGCCAAAGATGGCATGCAAATAGAAACCTATCTCTCATTCCTGAGTTAGTATAAACATGTGGGTTTTGAAGAAGGTTTTGCTTTTTTTCTTTTTAAAGTCTCAGTTGGAATACTGTTAGAGCATATCTTGATGGTCTGAAGAGGGTAGAAGCACCCTTACAATTCACTTACATAGAAAGCAAGTACACCGTTATTAACGAATCAGAGCTTTCTCTTCTAAGACCGGAGGTGTTAGCCTTATGTCCTGGATAAACTCCAACTTAGGTAATTACATTCTGCTTACCTCACAGCCCCTGGCAATTTTTTCAAGTGAATCCAGTATTATTCTTCACTTCCTACCCTAACTTGCTGTACATTGTTGTGATGAGCTGTTAAACAGCTGCCATGCTTCACTCTATGATGGGGACTGTGCTTCATTGTATAATTTGTAACCATTCACAGTGTGCTTTGGAGTCTTTCACGATGTAAGTGTTACCCTAAAATGCAAGATATCATCATCATTCTAAAGGGATACAGTACAACTGCTTATTTCAGTTAAATTCAGCATAACATATTTAGAAAATACCTTATTTCATGGAAAACCATAAAAGTAGGTTAAAATACCCATGAAACATGCTACAAAGATTATATGAAAAGGTATTTAAAGAAAGCAAACTATTTATCAACTATATGAATATTCTGCCAAAGAAAGGAGTAGTAGGAAGAACAAATGCTTAAGACATTTTTATTTGAAAATACATCTGCCTTCATCAGATGGTAAAAATTCCCAATGTCACCCAAGAAAAACAGTGAAGAGAAAAATTGAACGTTAAGTCAATGGGAAATGGAGGAGTGCCAACACTTGGGGAGAAAGAGATCAAGGATAAATACATTTTTTAACATTTTCTTAATTCTCATCAGGACAGCCAGGGAATTACACAAATTCGCTATCATTGAAGACACTGAATTTTCACTACGGATTGCCTGAGGACCCTTGTAGACAGGAACGTACATTTTCACAATACTAAAAAGGGTGCAACTAGAAGGGGATCCTGCAGGTACATGACCCTTCCACAGATGATTGTTATTTAGTAGCGATGCTTTTGGTCAGTGGTTCTCAACATTGGCTGTACAATGGAATAACCTGAGGAACTTTAAGAAAAATGCTAATACTTGGGTTCCAACCCCAAAGACTGATTTCATTGATCTGAACATCAGGAATTTTTTTAAAGCTCCCCAGGTGATTCTAATGTGCAACCAATGATGAAAACACTACTTGAGGCTACATCTTACCAACCTGATTATAATTGTCACTTGGCTTTTTTTTTCTTAAGGGGGAAAAAAATTCACATTATTTGAGGGCTTGCATATCAACATACATTACTGATACAGGACACATAATGAGATCCCAAATACATGTTTCAAGGGGTGATGCTTCATCAGCCGAGAGAGGAAAAGACTTTATCACCTGAGGATGATATTTCTGAAGGGCTGCAATTCTGATGCAATCTTTTTTTGTAGTGACAAGAAGAATTTCAGCCAGAAACAATAATTCTGTATCTAAGATGTTTTTTAATTTATAGTTAAATTTAATTTATAGTTAGCTCTGGGTATATTATCTGTGCTACAGATTTGTCTTCAGTAAACTATAGAAACTCATGCTAGCTTTTCCCTGCCACATACATCTGAGCCATACCTTCTCTGTTCAGAAAATAACCAATTACCCATTACGATACCGATGCTTACTTATCTACCTTCAAGTGGAAGTATGGCACCCTCAACCAACCTGAACATTCACGAGATGTAAAAGAAACACCTGAGAGCAGGAGCAGAAACAAGCTTTCAATCAAAGCCAAGGACTCAGCAATTGCATATAATGATGTGAACACTAGATTCTCTGTCTAAAGGGTAAGATGTAGCTCCACCAACTTTTACTGATTATAACAGCCTTGTTCCACAAGTGTTAACCCCTGAAAAACAGCTGTAAAGAAAACATAACAAAGACAGACGAAAGAAGAATAAAAAATAAACAGAACAGGTAAAAAATACCTATAAGCAAGCAGGAAAGGGTGCTGGATAGCCCGAGTACTTTAAATGTCGTAACTAAGGACTTACATTTTATAAAGTTATTTTAGTGAACTAAGTTAGTCATGAGAATAGATGGGAAAAAATCAACTCAACATTATAGTGGTGTGTGGATTATCCACAGGAGAGCAAATTAAACTTTATATTCTTTAATAATCACCAAAAGCACCAGAAATTGAGGTAGCAACACAAAGAGGTCAATTCAGATGTCTGTGAGTGGCAACTAAAATTGATGAAGTATAACAGAGTAGCAAATTTGATTTTATACAGGGTAAGAGCAGGGAGATGCACACAGAATATATACCCCCGTGCTCTGGGTAAAACACTGTATCTATATTCTCTCTCACTTAACCCTCACTTCAACTCTAAGACTTAATGTTAGGGAAACTAAAGGTCAGAAAGGGTGACATAATTTGACCAAGCTGCACATCTAGAAAGTGGCTGAGCCAAGACTGAAACCACCCAGGTGTGACTCACAACTTTGTTTTCCTCTGCACCATGTCCTGCTATAATACATGAGACTCCTCCCCAACCTCCAACTCCCACTGTGATGGCCTCTGCACTAATCCATCAGCTAACCCCAAGAAGCATCAGCCAGCTACCCAAACAGGACTCAAAGACAAAAGGAGGAGTCATCTGATAGCCCTAAGGAAGAGGCAGGACAGGCATATCACCAAAACTATCACGCAATGGACATTTTCAATATCCTCTGGAGAAAGACATGGAGGGAATGCATAGGAAAAGTTTCTAATCATAAAGGGTAAGTAATTTATACAAAATTTACAAAGAGAAGTATAAAAAATTGATAGTTGTGTATAATATTGGTTCATTCAGAATTCTGGATACCAAGTCCCAGAAAAAAGAGATGATCAAAATCATTTTTACGTTCTGAGTTTTAAATGCTGGAAACTCCTATTCCTCACTCCCAGAATAAGTTTTGTTTTGTTTTTTGCGGTATGTGGGCCTCTCACTGTTGTGGCCTCTCCCGTTGCGAAGCACAGGCTCCGGACGCGCAGGCGGACTCTCAACCACTGCGCCACCAGGCAAGCCCCAGAATAAGTTTTTTATGAGAAGCCCAGTTCCTCTAAGATACTTCTGCATAACATTTACTCCTGATGAAATTGCTCTATGTTATCAATGCTGATTAATCCTATCCTACTAATATTACTAACACAATGAACAACCCTGGTCGTGCATTTCTAACCATCTCATGAATTTTTGCAAGTGGTGTCCAAATTGTGACTGTGTTGCTATTTAACTTCAGGTAAAAACCTCTCTGCTGCAGTTTTCCCAGCTATTAAATGAAGGAATTGGACTAGAAGATTTCTAAAGTTTCTATTTCTTAGATACTCTTCCAGTTCTGGAAAGTTCTAGTTCTATTTTTTCATAAAAATATCAACTGCCTAAAACTGAAAATAAAACAAATTTGTCCACAATAGAAATGTGGTTGACATTTTCCTCTGATTTTTCTATTTCAGTTAATAGCCCAATAATTTTAAAACCTATGAATTTTTTTCGTTCATTCTCTCCCTTGTCTTCTATTTTCAACGGAACTCATCACTTAATCCTGGATATTCTACTTTCCCATTGTCTCTTGCTTATGTCCTTTCAAATCTATTCTCACGGGCTGAGACAGAAGCTCCCTCTTCAATTACTGGAAAATAATTATAACAAGTAATTTCACATTCGGTATTATAAAATGAGTTTTGGTATTATAACATGAAATGTGGTAGCTTTGAATAGACCCTCCCTCTCTCTACAGAATCACTTGGTCTGCTCAGGACATCAGTTGATATTTAATAGAGCAGATGTACACAGGGTTGGACTGAGATGGGTGTCGCAAACAGATAAATCAGTTCTCTACATGTAAATTAACTTACAGTTGCCAGTCATATCCATGAACTTAGACTTAGCTGATGGGAGGAAGTACTGGACTGGAGATTGAATTTTGAACAAGGAAGATATTTCTATGGATACACAAAAATATACCGTAGAGGAGAGAAGAAATGCCAAAGTGATACTTCCTCTATTGGGACCCACTAAGAATGTACACATGAAGTTTAGTGTATGGCCAAGGGGGAAATTAAGGAAACAACTTCCACCATTCTCATTTCGTGGTACCTAAGGAAGAGCACCAAGATTTTTCAGTTTAGAATAATAGGTAAAACTGAAAGAGAGGCAGGTATTTGTGCAACTAATGAGCTTACTTTTAATTAAAGAAAATTATAACTAGATTTCCTATATTAAATTCTCACTATTAGATTTGCAAAAAATTTTTAAAGTTCCATATTTAATAGTACTGATACACAAAACTGGAATCATCCAAAAGAAAAAGTGACAATTATTAAGAACTAGTTGCACAGAAACACTTATTAATAAAAATAAATTTGTAGGCAACATTGAGCCAAATATAGTAAGAACAAAAACAACCAAACTTAAGGAAAGCTTGTAATTTCTAATCACTCAGAGAAGTCTGTAGATAGCAGGTAACAATACAAACCTTATTAGATGTGAGAAAGGTCTGTGATTCACCTCATATTAAGTCAAAAGTACAGAAGACCCACAACACACATGACAAGAGCACACGCATAAAATATTACTTGGATATAATATTCTTAGCAATACTTCTAAGTAGAATTTTGGTACTCAGTCCAGCATGGTAAAGATAAGTCAGTACTAGAGCAAGCAACGCTGGCTTAAAAAAAAAGGCGGCTGGGGGGTGGGTGTTGACAAGCAAAATCATCTGATGCTCCTAAAGTTACTGAAGCAATACTGGACCACAACTGGGGGCACAGTTCTGGCTCTACAGAAAATTAAAGAAATTATGTATAGGTTAATGAAAGCACTAAAGACATGGTGAGGACACACAAATTAAAGCCAATAACAACAACTACCATTTATTTAAGGCTCATTGTGCCTCAAGCATTTCACAAGTACCTTACATACAGTACCTCATTTAATTCTCACAGCAACCCAATGAGACTGCTAATACTCCCCCTGTTTTACAGATGAGAGAAAATAAATGAGGTGGGAGAGGTCAAACAACTTTCTCAACATCAGCCAGCTGGTTAGCAGAAGAGGTGGTACTACGACATAGCTCTGATATCATAGTCAATTTTCTTAGGCACTATGCCACACATCATCATACAGTACTTGATCTCAGGATTCCTTGTCCAAAGGAACTGAAAGTGATTTAGTTATTGAATTCTGAGAAGACAAAGGGAAAATTAAGTCAATAAACTCCTGCTTATCCAGAAATGAAAGAGATCAGGAGATCTGATGTTTACAAATTCTGTACCTGGTTTTCATAAGACAGTAACAAATGACAAGAAATACATATCTTGGACTTATCAAAAACAAACTTGACCTGTATCAAGTATGTCAAAGGAAGGAGTGAAACATCTAGAAAAGTGGGTCAATGTAACAAATCACACAAGGTTCTAAATGATGACACAGAGGTAAGAGAGGATACTTCCTGCTGGTCAGCTCCATCTAAATGACCCGCCAACACCTCCAGCTCAACATATAACACTCTGAATTCACCATCTTCAGATAAACAATCTATTTCTCAATTCCAGCAGAACGGGTATTCTCCCAGTTACTATGGTCAATACTTCAAGATTATCCCTGACCACTCCTGTATCAAGTAAGTTACCCCACCAGCTTGCCAAGTCTACAACCAATGTAATTATGTGTATTTCCTCCTTTTCATCCATAAGCCACCTCCCTAGTTCACCTTTAATAATGTATTCTAGTAGTTTTTTAACTTGTTTCTCTGCTTCCTGTTTCTTACCCCATTGATATTCATTTGTCAATATCAAATTCCCCATTTTATAATCTAGCCATGGCTCGCAAATGCTTATAGGCTAAAGTCCAAATTCCTTGGCCTTAATTCCCATTTCTAGTCTTACCACCTCTTCACCCAATTAAGACAAAGGTAGTTATTCTCTTCTAGGTGCAATGATCATTCACTGCCACAAATCTGGTTGCAACTACTCTCTCTCTCTTCATAATGTGCCCTCGTACTCACTCTATCTCACCCCCACTTTCCCTCATGGCCAGAAATAACACGGCATTAACGGAAGCAGCAAATTGGAGCCAGACAGTTTGGGTAGCTACAGGATTTCAGGCAAGCTTAACTTAACTTCTGAACCTCTTTCTCACTTGCAAAATGAGCATAATAGTACCTAGCTTGCAGGTGGTTAGTAAAGATTGGAAATAATATACATAAAGTGTATGCTCAGAAAAGGCACTTGATAAATGATGCTGTCATTATTATGCCCAAAGTTTAGTCAGTCTTTAATGCCCAGCTCAGATGCCATAAAAAGCACTCATTTTTTTTTCTACCTTATACTTGGAGTCACCTGACTATGCCTATCATTTCTACAAAGCTCTTACAATTAAGGATCTTGTCTTACACATCCTTATATCCCAGAATACCTTGTATTTACCACACAGGCTTTTTTTAATTATTAAAAGCCACAATTTATTGATCTCCAGAGAATATGCCCTTCCAATATCCAGATATTTGTTTCTGACATTTAGGATTACAGTTTCTGGAATTAAGTTACTAGGAAGGATGTAGTAATAAACAGAATATTGCTTGGCGATTGTGGAATCAGAGCAAAGGGAGTTGGATTAGTAGAGATGATATCTTAATGATGCCATGGTAAATTCTGGTGAATTTTCTCTGCTCTTCAAGAGAGTGTACTTCTGTTGTGACTCATCTTCTGGATTCAGCATCTCTTCTCCTTTGCTTCTGGTTCTTGAATCTTGTGTTTCCACGTATTCTACATTTCATGCAGATTGCAGCCCTTCTGTTAACACATTCTTTTGTTAAGCCATTGCTGTCTTTTCCAGTCAATCATATTTTTCCTGTAGCTAAGTGCCCAGTAAGACTGATTGGACTTGGGGGCTCCAAACGTCTCTCAACCATCCACTTTTAGACGATATTTCAAGGTGAGCTTTGTTCACAGATGACCAATCTCATGGTAATAATCTGCCATACTCTTGAGCCTATAATATACTACCAGGCTCATTAACCCTTTTAGTTCGCAGACTGTGTGTTATTATACCCATTTCAGAGGTAAGCAAATAGCAAGCTTTTAATAAATGATGGGTGAACAACGGGATGAATAAAATCTCAAAGAATTAAATTACTGTTAAGTATATTTTATTGTATCTAATTACTTTGAAGCCCATTTTTAAAGAATTTCCTATATAATAAAGTTTATTTATTTATTTTTTGCAGTACGCGGGCCTCTCACTGTTGTGGCCTCTCCTGTTGTGGAGCACAGGCTCCGGACGCACAGGCTCAGCGGCCATGGCTCACGGGCCTAGCCGCTCCGCGGCACGTGGGATCTTCCCAGACCGGGGCACGAACCCGTGTCCCCTGCATAGGCTGGCGGACTCTCAACCACTGCGCCACCAGGGAAGCCCATAAAGTTTTTTGACTGGAATTTCTTAGGGAATAAGCCATTCTGGGTGAGAGATTATTCCGGTAGCTTACTGTTGAATGGTACATTCCAAGCTGTTTATTTTTTAATGGAAAGTTTTCTAAAACACCCCCAACATTCTTTACAAGAACACTGTACTAAAATGACTTCTGTACCCACTCACCATTCCACACACCAGTACCACAAGGAATGCATATGTTTTATAGGTGCCAGGCAGATGTGGACAGCGGCACATGTGACTTTTCCTCTTGTGTACTCACACTGCTAAAGTATTGCATTTGGCTGGTGTGATGGGGACTGACAAGATATAAGACAGTCCCTACGTTTATTTGAATTAGTAGTAAACTTTAGATCCTCAGGTATTCTATAAAATTACTAGGGTTTTCAGAATTTTGTCCCCCCTTACTTTTCAGCTTGGAGTCATACTGAATGGGTGACCTGTCAAAAATCCTGTCAACTGAAAACCACAATGGTGATGATGGGAATCATAATAAAACCACTAACATTTACGTAACACTTATTAGGTTGTAGGCACTGAGCTCAGTCAGCATATGGTAGTAATTGTTTCCCTCCTCCTAATAAGCCAAAGATACAGGTACTATTTCAATTTCCATTTTACACACGGTAAACCTGAAGCTCTGGGAGGTTAAGTAATGTATTCTAGGCTGAACAGTGGCAGCAAGTGGTAACAAGCCAAACAAGAATCCCAGTACACCATACTGCTGACTACCAATTTTTATTCAACACTACCTGGAATGGAATGATTTGAATAAGTGATTTTTAGAAAGATAACCAAAGTTTGATCCTTTAAACATCAAAGTCATTTACTTGAAATCTTTCTAAATAATATGCATTGCATATAGCCCTCCTGTAATAAACAAGAGTATATAACGTAACTCGTTCTTGCCTTGATGGCTTTACACTAATGATCGTTCACTGTACTATGGGAAGCTTGGCGATGCCCTTTGAGCCTGAAGAGGGAAAGAAAGCCTAAGCAGACCTTTTGCTGTGGTTTGAGTTTGTCGCATGACATTCATCTCCATTTTGCGGCAGCCCTGCTCCATGACTCCCTTTGGGTTGATGATGCAATCCCTGAGAACATTCTTGGATTTTTAGTTATTTCTCTACCCTGTGATCTGTGACCTTTGCTTCTGACCTCCCAAATCTCTTAGGACAGGACTACAAGGACCTAAAAAAATGTACATCAAATCTCTGATGTAAAATCAACTCAAGTGTTCTCTATACGTGAGGAGAACAGGGGTAAATCATCCTATAACAAAAGGATAGGCTTTTGTTGCTGCTGAATTCAGAGTGCTTTTTTGAGTGACGTTACTATTATTACCTAAGTTGATGAGAGCAGAAATCTGTTATACTTAGGCATTAACATGGATAATAATTTCTTTAAAAAGTACATTTGAAAAAGCAAAAGTGCATTCTATGTAACTTCAGACCAACAGAGGGATGGTATATATATGCTGAAACCAAACTCTCTTCTCTTAAGGGGAGTAAGAGGAAGATGGTTACAATACAATCGCAGCATGAAAGATTTGCATTAGATACAAAGGAGATTTCTTGACAGTGAGTGGTGTTAAACATTGGAATGATTTATCAAAAGTTTTTAAGTACACTGATTCTATAAAAAAAATTTTTAAATGACATTCAAAAAGAAACACATTTTTACATTCATTTTGGAGAACCAAAATAATTGTTAGCAAATATGGAGATGTTTAAATTTATAAAACCCAAACTTTTCTTCTTCTACTTCAGACCTAGATTAATATTAAAGAAGACAGTACCCACACTTCATTATTTCATATAGCAAAGGTGGTAGTTTTACTAATACTCTAACACTGATACTTTCTCAAAATATCTGAGAAATATGACCACATGTGTTAAGAAGATTAAGGTGCTTCTGGCAACCACCCCAGAAGCAGAACTCTTGACTACAGAAAACAGAAAGTTTTCAGTGGGGAGCCATGGGGGCTGCCTTCAGTCTTATCAATCTACAGATTCTCAAATTACAGATCTGCTGTTGTTTTCTGACACATCTGCTTTGCAATGTAAAATAGTGTTTTCTTTAATAAGAATTCTTCAAAAAGCCCTTAGGCTCCTTGCCTTTGTTTGCACAGCCTGCGAGTTTTCATTTAAAATTTTCACACAGTTTTAAAAATTCTCCTTTTTTTGTTTCTAAAATAGGCAAAGTCCATAATCCTCTGTTTGGCTTCATATCTTAGCTACATGGAAAAAGGTGGAGAGAAATGTTCAGAGAAATTCTTAAAGTTTCAGTAAATGAGATTACTTCAAATGACCAACATTGTTCTCCTCTCTCCTTTGCTGTCAAAAATCACTCTTATTCAACATAGTTTTGGAAGTTTTAGCCACAGCAATCAGAGAAGAAAAGGAAATAAAAGGAATCCAAATCGGAAAAGAAGAAGTAAAGCTGTCACTGTTTGCAGATGACATGATACTATACATAGAAAATCCTAAAGATGCTACCAGAAAACTACTAGAGCTAATCAATGAATTTGGTAAAGTAGCAGGATACAAAATTAATGCACAGAAATCTCTGGCATTCCTATACACTAATGATGAAAAATCTGAAAGTGAAATCAAGAAAACACTCCCATTTACCATTACAACAAAAAGAATAAAATATCTAGGAATAAACCTACCTAAGGAGACAAAAGACCTGTACGCAGAAAATTATAAGACACTGATGAAAGAAATTAAAGATGGAGACAGATGGAGAGATATACCATGTTCCGGGATTCGAAGAATCAACATTGTGAAAATGACTATACCACCCAAAGCAATCTACAGATTCAATGCAATCCCTATCAAACTATCATTGGCATTTTTCACAGAACTAGAACAAAAAATTTCACAATTTGTATGGAAACACAAAAGACCCCGAATAGCCAAAGCAATCTTGAGAAAGAAAAATGGAGCTGGAGGAATCAGGCTCCCTGGCTTCAGACTATACTACAAAGTGAAAGAAATCAAGACAGTATGGTACTGGCACAAAAACAGAAAGATATATTAATGGAACAGGATAGAAAGCCCAGAGATAAACCCACGCATATATGGTCACCTTATCTTTGATAAAGGAGGCAGGAATGTACAGTGGAGAAAGGACAGCCTCTTCAATAAGGTGCTGGGAAAACTGGACAGGTACATGTAAAAGTATGGGATTAGATCACTCCCTAATACCATACACAAAAATAAGCTCAAAATGGATTAAAGACCTAAATGTAAGGCCAGACACTATCAAACTCTTAGAGGAAAACATAGGCAGAACACTCTATGACATAAATCACAGCAAGATCCCACCTCCTAGAGAAATGGAAATAAAAACAAAAATAAACAAATGGGACCTAATGAAACTTCAAAGCTTTTGCACAGCAAAGGAAACCATAAACAAAACAAAAAGACAACCTCAGAATGGGAGAAAATATTTGCAAATGAAGCAACTGACAAAGAATTAATCTCTAAAATTTACAAGCAGCTCATGCAGCTCAATAACAAAAATACAAACAACCCAATCCAAAAATGGGCAGAAGACCTAAACAGACATTTCCCCAAAGAAGATATACAGACTGCCAACAAACACATGAAAGAATGCTCAACATCATTAATCATTAGAGAAATGCAAATCAAAACTAAAATGAGATATCATCTCACACCAGTCAGAATGGCCATCATCAAAAAATCTAGAAACAATAAATGCTGGAGAGGGTGTGGAGAAAAGGGAACACTCTTGTACTGCTGGTGGGAATGTGAATTGGTATAGCCACTATGGAGAACAGTATGGAGGTTCCTTAAAAAACTACAAATAGAACTACCATATGACCCAGCAATCCCACTACTGGGCATATACCCTGAGAAAACTATAATTCCAAAAGAGTCATGTACCAAAATGTTCATTGCAGCTCTATTTACAATAGCCCGGAGATGGAAACAACCTAAGTGTCCATCATTGGATGAATGGATAAAGAAGATGGGGCACATATATACAATGGAATATTACTCAGCCATAAAAGGAAACGAAATTGAGCTATTTGTAATGAGGTGGATAGACCTAGAGTCTGTCATACAGAGTGAAGTAAGTCAGAAAGAGAAAGACAAATATCATATGCTAACACATATATATGGAATTTGAAAAAAAATGTCATGAAGAATCTAGGGGTAAGACAGGAATAAAGACACAGACCTACTAGACAATGGACTTGAGGATATGGGGAAGGGGAAGGGTGATCTGTGACAAAGCGAGAGAGAGGCATGGACATATATACACTACCAAACGTAAGGTAGATAGCTAGTGGGGAGCAGCTGCATAGCACAGGGAGATCAGCTTGGTGCTTTGTGACCGCCTGGAGGGGTGGGATAGGGAGGGTGGGAGGGAGGGAGACGCAAGAGGGAAGAGATATGGGAACATATGTATATGTATAACTGATTCACTTTGTTATAAAGCAGAAACTAACACACCATTGTAAAGCAATTATACTCCAATAAAGATGTAAAAAAAAAAATGTAGGAAGGAGGCAAGCAGAGATGCTCTTCATATAACCCCTCTTCCCAGGAAGTAAAAATCTATGAAATGAGGAAACTCACAGGTAAAATCCACTCTTTTGGCCTTCCCTGATGGCGCAGTGGTTGAGAGTCCGCCTGCCAATGCAGGGGACACGGGTTCGGGATCCGGTCCGGGAAGCTCCCACATGCCACGGAACGGCTAGGCCCGTGAGCCATGGCCGCTGAGCCTGTGCATCCGGAGCCTGTGCTCCGCGACGGGAGAGGCCACAACAGTGAGAAGCCCGTGTACCGCAAAAAAAAAAAAAAAAATCCACTCTTTTTTACTCTATTGCAACTCTGACAATCCAATATTATGGAAAATAGGAATATATATATATAATGAAATGGTCACAGAAACATATGAAATTTTTTCTTAATAATCACAATGAGGTTGATACTTGATGTTCTCTGTGTTGACTGAATTGGACCTGAAACCCAGATAAGGACATATTTCTCAACCCAAAGTATACACGCTTCTATTAGCTCCAAGTCCAAACTTCAACTCCCAAGGATACAGTATATTCATTCTCTCATGAAAAAATAAAAATAAATGAATGATTTTTTTTTAAGGCCTCCACTGGAAACACATACGTTTGATCTTTTTAAGTTAATTATGTGTAACCATAATAAAAAAATTAAACTCATTTTTCACAAAATAATGGGACAGAGGAGGCAGGCAAATGACAAACATATACAAGTATCAGGCCTTGACAGCCTGAGCATTTCTCTCTCTTCACCTTAAATCCAACTGAATGCTATTTGAAGCAGATGATATCCACTTTGAAGCTCCCTGATGGAATTCCTCCAGAAAACATGATCCTTTTCAAGGATAAGGGATGCCACTTTGTAATTCACTGTATTTCTACAATTCATTCTTATGTGGTCCAGTTTGTTGGGGGTGGAGATTATCTAGTTACATAAAAATCATGGATATGCCCTCAGCACCAAATCTTACAAGAGAGACAGATGGAAGAAGTCCGATGCTGTGCAGATGTATGTAGTCAGCTACATCCTTTTAATCTAATATGATGGATCGGGACTGTCCTGTAAGACAGGTGTCATGCTATAAGCTAACTTGTAAGGGAAGAGAGTTTGGATAAATGACAAGATACCTAGAAATTGAAAAAATAAAATAGGGCTTCCCTGGTGGCGCAGTGGTTGAGAGTCTGCCTGCCGATGCAGGGGACACGGGTTCATGCCCCGGTCCGGGAGGATACCACAAGCCGCGGAGCGGCTGGGACCGTGAGCCATGGCCGCTGGGCCTGCGCGTCTGGAGCCTGTGCTCCACAACGGGAGAGGCCACAACAGTGAGAGGCCCGCGTACCGCAAAATAAATAAATTAATTAATTAATTAATTAAATAAAATACTTTTCTTATACATGAAATAATGGTGTGAGTCTACAGCTGTTTCTTTGACATATTCTTCCTATTCTGCTTCTTTAAGCAAATATTCGACTATGAGAATTCTTTCTTAAAATTGTTCATTCTTCCTTAAGTCAAGAAAAGCATGATCTCTTTTTCATAAGAAGTTAACTGGACTTGGGTTGAGGTTCTATTCTGAGCTTACTGGATAGAAAGCGACAGGGCCAGGATTCACACTAGGGCTTTGGGCTCCACAGACAGTTCTCCATTAGGATGCTCAACAAATATATTTTTTTAAATTGCTCATTCCTTTTCAGGTGTCCTCTTTTTCAAAACTTCAATCTTTTGAAAGTCTGCTTTCTAAGACCTTGTGTCCTTTCTTTCATAACATTACCATGACATGTTCCCTTTCGCTCAACATTTCCATCAATTCTCTTTTATAAATCATTTGTTCTTCACTGGCCAAAGTCACATACTAGGGTCCAAAACCTCTTTTCGGGACAGGCAGTATAGAAAGACTTTCAAGAGGTTGGGTTCTAAAATAGGGTAAAAAATGTGTTTGATATCTACCTATACCTTTACTATCTATATGAGTGTAGGCAAAAAGCTACTTATATTTGTATGGCTGGGTTTCTTCAACTATAAATGGAAAATATCTTTTAGAATTGTTGGAAGAATAAAATGCTAAAATATGTATAATATGCTTAGCATAATGCTGGGCTAAAATAAGACTCAGGAAGGTTAGCTGTTATGGTTAGCTCTACCTTCTAAAGATGACATTGTCAGAAAGCAAGTTGCAAATTCCTCAGATGTTCGGATTTCATAAGACTGAGACCTGTGCAAAGGTCTGGATATATAAAATTCCCTAGTTCTACTAGGCTTTGCCTTTATGACAGTTGCATGATCTAGAGTAGGAAAATATTGGCTTCCTCTAGTCAACATCTAGCTCAGTAAGCTGCAGAATTGCTCCCTTTTTTCCTCTCCATCACACACCATCAGCACCATGGAACTCTATGTGAAATTTGCCTTCTTGAAACGCACAGTAAAAATTCCTTCATTTTCAATCTAATCTATATCCTTTAACACAAAATAGTCATCCTCTTCAGTACATTCCAGTAGTGAGTCTCATCCCACTAAGTCTTGAGATCACATTTATCTTTTGGTATGCTGCAAACTGAATATCTGTATTTCTTCAAAATTCATATGTTGAAATCCTGACTCCCAATATAATGCTTTTAAGAGATGGGGGCTTTGGGAGGTGATGAGGTCATGAGGGTGGAGCCCTCATGAATGGGATTAGTGCCCTTATGAAAGACAGCTCAGAGAGCTCCCTTGCCCTTTGTACCACATAAGGACACAGTAGGAAGACAGCCATCTATGAATCAAAAAGCAGGCCTTCACCAGACATCAAATCTGCCTTGATCTTAGACTTCCCAGCCTCCAGAACTGTGAGAAATAAATTTCTGTTGTTTATTAGCCCCCCAATCTATGGTATTTTCTTATAGCAGACTAAAAGGACTAAGACATGGTATTAATATTACAAAATCTGTTTTGTTGACTACCGATCATCTGGCAGGCTTGGATGCCTTCAGTGCTGAAGGAGCCAATATATATACACCCTAGCAGCAAACGGAGATACGGTACATGAAAAGGCTCCAGTCAGAAAAATCCAAAAAAGGTGTCTTACTGAAATGTTCCCTGGTCACCTAAGCTTACAGACATTGCAACTGCATGAAAAAGGGTTAGATGTTTATTATCTTCCTTTAGGTGAACCTGGTTCATGTACATCCTAGAGTAAGGCATGACATTTAGCTCCATTTGCTGTCATTTATAATTTCTGCCAAAAGTGGGTTATGAATTTCCCTATATCCTTAAAGAGAATTTACTGGCTACCATTTAATCTTTCTTAATAAATCACAGTTATCCATTTGATGTACAAGCTGTACAATCATGGAGGAATGTCTGCAGGGGTTCATCCATGTGTAGAGTTGCCTGTACTGCCCTAGAATGGCTCCAGGCTGCCATGCTTTTTCACTTCTCATGTATTTTTTTAAACAGTTTATCTCTCTCCTCCCTTGTTGTCAAGCTGTCAGTCAGCTGTCACTTTTCACTGCTGTCAGTGAGCCTGCCTTTATCGCACCCCCAATTTGATGCTGCTAATCTGCTGTCAGCTGAAAAATCAGATAATCAAGACCTCTGAAACTGCATTCACAATAAGTGGTGAGCTGAGCACTCGATGGAGATTCTGAGATAGGAGTTCCAGTTTCTGCTCTGTCTATATCTAGCTGTGTGATTACCAGAAGACACTTAACTTCTCTGGGCCTTGATGCCTTCATCTTTAAAATATGGAGCAGAGCCTCTGTGTGTGTGTGTGTGTGTGTGTGTGTGTGTGTGTGTGTGTGTGTGT